>NW_023276807.1:63624869-63930119 GCF_003668045.3 Cricetulus griseus | reverse complement strand
GTCTTCTAATCAAATTCATCACCCACTCAGGGACATGATGGCCAGGTACAGGTAGTCACACACCACTCCTGGAAATAGAGAGTGTGTATTGTAAAGCCAAGCCTTTTTCATCAGGACAGCGATAGGAAAGGTGAACTTGTCATCTCCCTGCTGTGTCCTGACAGTTATTCACAGAGTTGCTCTACAAGCCTTTCTTTGGAGACTGGAGGAAACAGTCCCTACCTTCACAGAGACTCCAGGTCCCAGGACCCAGGTTTTTCTGGTCAGACCAGCAGCTGTGCCTCCTCATGTCCCATTTTATGTCCTGATTACAGGCAGTGATCCCTTTTTAAACTGGTCTCTTACTGTGCCCAGAATCCCTATCTCTCCAGACACCATGTCTATAGAAACATATGACCCTAAACATAGGAAGCCAGTCAAGGAAATATATACTTTATTGTAAGTCTATACATTTTAGATCTCAAATCTCATTCAAGAACTCTATAGGAAAGAACTAATTAGAAATGGCAGTAGGATGTCTTATACATGAAAATTTTTAACCAAGAGCCCATTAATGATAGTAAAATCTGAAGAATGTCTCAATGTTATTGATTGGACTGTCATTACACTGATGAATGGACATCAGTAGAATGAGATTTTAAAGTCCTAAAATATTTTGCAAGAGTATTTAAAAAGAATGTAGGGAATTTCACTTAAGTGAATTAGGCAGGATCAGGATTCAAAATGATCACTTTTCCTAGGTTTGCATTATATAGATAGAAGAAGGCAGTAAGCATAAACACAAATCTGCTTGAGTCAGGACATCACAGGCACATGGGCCTTCTTTTTGTTATTTGAATAAGTTCCAATAGCGAAGGCAAATATGATATTTTTAACCACATAAAAATAAGACAGCTGATCTGGTTTAAAAAAAAAAAAAAGAAGCAGCACATGATCAGAATCATGAAAATAGGCCTCATGTATGCCAGGAAGAAAATATGATGTATTATTTGTACCTACATTTTTCTTTCTTTCGTTATTTTTTCAAGTCTGAACTTCTAGCTGAAATGACACAATGAAATCAATTACAATTTTATGTTTTGCATAGACTTTGTGTAAATTCTATGATTGGGCAGGGAGTGGATTGCTTGGTCTTAAATGGAACATCTGTATCACATCCCTTTTCAGAAGGCTCAGAGATCATTGAGGAAGAGGGGCTCAGAAGAGGGTAAGAGCCAGAGATGGTGGATGGGTATAAGGAAACAGTGCTTCCTGGATACAAATAGGCAGTCATATATGTGAACTTGAATGTCTGTGACTGCATACACAAGGCATAGGAAGGCACAAACCAAACAAAATTCCATCAAAGGAAGGGCAGTTTGGTGTTAAGTTCCAGCCCTAGATAAGATTCTATTGACAACTGAAAACTGGTGGGAGAAATAACAGAACCAGTTATTTACAGGGATGGCCTTACTCTGGGGGATGCCCATACCTAAGAGAATTTGGGCAGCACAAACTGAACTGGATGTATTTTTAAAAAGGAAAGGAAGAAAGATGATGGTGACAAGAACTCATGTTTTTGGATGGGTAAGGAGGTGAGTGGAGGAGGAGGTGGGAGAAGGGTGCTCTGAACAGATTTCATTAGAAATAGAGCAAAGGATTATCATCCCACAATCCACACCACCAGAGAAGCTAGGTAACAAGGAGGACTCTAAGAGAGACACACATGGTGCCCCAGAGAAAGGCAAAGGGACAAAATCTCCTCAGCAAATTGGGAGCATGGGGGAGGGGAGAGGGAGCCAGGGGAATGAGAAGGGGAGAAGAGGAGGGATGCAGAGGACATGAGGGAGCAGAAAGGTTGAGTGGGGGTGGGGAGAAGAATAGAAGAAAACAAGATAAGATATACCACAATAGAGGGAGACATTTTAGGTTTAAAGAGTAATCAGGCACTAGGGAAAGGTCTGAAGATCTACAAAGTTGACACCAACTAACAATCTAAGCAACAGTGGAGAGGCTACCTTAAATGCCCTCCCCTGATAATGAAATTGATGACTGACTTATATGCCACCTGATAGCCTGCATCCAGCAGCTGGTGGAAGTAGAATCAGACACCCACAGCTAATCACTGAATTGAACTGGAATCCAGTTACAGAGAAGGACAAGTGATGGGCAAAGGGGTCCAGACCAGGCTGCTGAAACCCACAGAAACAGCTGACCTGAACAATAGGGAGCTCTTCGTCCCCAGAGTGATAGCTGGGAAACCAGCATGGGACTGATCCAGACCCTAGGAACGTGGGTGTCAATGAGGAGACCTCGGAAATCCATGGTGCCTCCTGTAGTAGATCAGCACTTATCCTTAGCATCGGTGTGGAGTTTAGGAGACCATTCCACATAGAGGGATACTCCCTGAGCTAAGACACATGGGGATGGGCCTAGGCCCTATCCTGAAGGATATGACAGATCCTGAAGACCCCCTCACCCTCCCTGGGGAGCAGAAAGGTTATGTGATAGGTAGGGTTTTACTTGGGGGGTAGGGGAGGAGGGGAAGGAGAACTGGGATTGACATGTAAAACATTCTTGTTTCTAATTCAAATAAAAAATGGACAAAAGAAATAAAAAAAAGAATTCTCAATTGGTAAGTGAGAATGAAAGGGTTTGTGCATGTAGTGTTGTTCTAGGAAGGTCTGCCCCTTGAAGCTCTAGACCTCAGCTTTCATCTAGTAAGGGTCAGAGCTGTCTTTATGAATGAAGAAGCTAATGTAAAAATGAAGCCACAAGGACGAGTGATATAAAGCCTACTCCTTCAGCTTCATTCCAGAGAGATATAATAATACAGGAAAAGAATAAGGTCCCAGGTCTATCAGGTCTTCACCACCATGTAATGTTTTACTATGGACTTCATTCCAGAGGAATACTTGGAGACCTCAAGCTCTCCATACTATGTGAGGTTACAGCAGTGATCTAGACCTTTGTCTCCCTTCACTGTTTCTGCCTGAATAATTTTGACTTTCCCTTTATGACTCTGTGAAGATGGTGAAAGGTGGAAGGCTTTTGTCTCAAGTGTTGGAGGATACACACATACATACAGACACATATACACATAGGCCTGAATGCACACATAATACTATCTTCCCTGTGGATGGTGTTCAGGATAAGCTGTCACAGGTATTCCCCTTGGTATTTTGGAAAGAAAAAAAAAGTTGAAAGTCACTGTTGAGTTGACATTCTTCTCTACCAGGCAGGTCCTTAACCTGATGGAGTAGGGCTTCCTGAGCCTTGTTATCTTCATTGGGTCATCCCATCCATCCAAACCACTCCTGCAGGACCCTGAAATCTCCATCAAATGTAAGAATATCTCCTAGTTGCCTTGGCTCTGCATTTCTGTATCAAGTCTAAGAAATGCATAACATTTATGAACAACTGCTTTAAGGCAACTGGAAAGTGGGGGTGAGGTTGAGAACACTATGTCTATCTTAAGGAAGCTCACAGGGAGGCAAGTGGACAGCTTACCAGACTGGCTGTAGTACTACCACAGATTTCCAAAGCCAGACTCTCTACCCACTCAGGCAGCTTTACACATAAGTGCTATCTGTACAAAGATACCAAAATATTCCAAAATGTGGGGTGCTGTGTGATGTGAGGCAGACAGGAGTCTGCCCTTCTGACTTCCCAGCCCCTGGGCTCTGGAGTCACAGACTCCAGCTTCATCAGGCAAAGGAGAGAAGTTGCCTCTGTGAGGAAGGTGTGTGCCAAGCCTATGATGTACCTTGATAGATGATGATGAAGCTGGATTTAATTGGATTTCAGTGAATTCAGTAATGTACTGTATCCTGCAACCATTATAGAAAAAAAATACCCAGCAAGACAGAAAGGAAATAAAGACCTTTAATACAATCATGATAATTCCCATCAACACTGACTCTACCTGAATCACATTGTGAAGGAAGTGCTGTCGACTTGACCTAACTACTACACTCAGGCCATCTGAGGGACAAGCTATCACAGAACTTCCCCCAAAGCAGCTGAGATTTGTACAAGAGAGATAGTTTCTCTATTAGCAATTTCTAATGAACTTTCTTGCCACAGCTACACCAGTGTAGGATAGAATCAGGTGCTCCGTCCTCTAAGGTACCCAGGAGGAAGAGTCATCTCCTGCTTTTCAGTTCAGCTGCTATATCTGCAGCTGTTTGTATCTCATCTCCTTCTCTATCAATGTCTTTAACATATGTACACACACATGGGCAAGCATGTATCACTTATCTCTCCCACACTTCTCAAGTAGTCAGCTGGGAGGGTGTGCATCCTCCAGAAATTATGATCTACACTGTTTCATATCTTTGTTTTTCACCTTGATTATATGAGCACTTTCTACTTAGGATGGCTCCACAGGTTATTCATTTAAGACAGGTAAGACAGGACTCCATTTTAAGAAGATAATAAACAATTTAAAGATCGGTTCATTCTCTCCTAGTCCCATGGCTTTCTGGAGGAAGCTGGCTCTAGATGGTTGTTCTGGGAGTAGTAGAGAGTTTAATCTTTTTGACTCTTCAATACCAACTTATAGCTATAACATCTATAACAGTTGGACCATAATACTGAACACATCCTAATTAATGAGGTGCCACCTACAATGCATACCAGAAGGGGCCATCACCCGTTTTCCCTGCTGCTGGCAGGCATAAGCACCGGTACTGTGATAATAAGCATGATGGATTGAATTTCATTAAAATGCCAAGGAAAAAAAATCCTACAAAATGGTTCTTAATTAAATGGTCTCCAGCTAAGCTGCCATCAAAATGTGAACTTCCCCTCCATTCTATTCAACTGAATGCTGTGTTGACTTGTGGGTGAGGAAGGGGTGCTTTAACTAATAAAAATGTGCTCTGTTTACACAGTTCCCTTCACTGTAGAGCCACACTGCACTTTACAAATATCATCTTATTACCTCACATGGAGGGTCAATTAGGGAGCTGGGGATAGAGCCTGAATCTCCAAAGTCTGCCTTATTTGTGCAGATGGCTCTGTACATGTCATGAGCAGTCTACTGACATGTGCCTTGGGTGGATGGGATAAGGTTTGATATCAGTTTCTTAACTTACATCACCATCTTAATAACATAAAACATGGCTATCTGTTAGAGCATTTCCTGGGTGGGCATTAACTTTGAGTTGAACCACATATAGGTGCTCTTCATGCATGCACATTGTGTAATCACCCAAGCATCCCACTTTAACATAGTATAGTTATAATGTGAGCCTAATTTCTCTATACAGTCGCAAGAGTTTTCTCATGGTGCCTTGAACACTCAGTTCTCAGGGTCCAGATGAATAACTCAAACCACACTACAGTTGAAAAGGGAAGGAGGAAGCACACTCCCTCTCTCCCTTTCAGCACTGGGATTAATCACCATGCTAACAACAAGGCAATGAAAGTCCTTGAAACTCCTTGGCAGAGAAGAATCAGCTTGAGGCATCATTAATATGTCTTGGGCAGGAAAGGAAGAGCTCTAGATAGTCTATTATTCCATTCCATCAGTGTTTCTCTGTAGTTGGTATTGTTGTTGCTTTACTCTGGGGACCCACCACCTAGATCCCAAACAAATACAAGGAGACTTATACTTACTTATGAATGCCTGGCCTCAGCTTGGCTTGTTTCTAGCAAGCTTTTCTTAAATTATCCCATCTATCTTTAGCTCCTGGGTATTTTTTTCCTCTCTCTCTTCTATATTCCTTTCTTTCCTTATTACTCTGTGGCTGGATGTGTGGTTGGATGGCTGGCCCATGATGTTCTCATTATCTATTTTTTTCTTGTTAGTCTCCTAGTCCCTTATTTATTCTTCTGACTACTCCTGTCCTGCCTAGCTATTCACCATGCAGCTCTTTTGAAACCAATTGGGTGTTTTAGGCAGGCAAAGTAACACAGCTTCACAGAGTTAAACAAATGCATCACAAAATAATGCAACACATCTTTTCATCATTAAACAAATATTCCACAGCATAAACAAATGTAATACATCTTAAACTAATATTCCACAACATTTCGTCACACTGTCTCCAGGTCCACGTTTAAGCCAGTTCTTATAGTTCAGTTGTTGTTGTCACTTTACACAGGGTTTATTCTATTATTTGGGACATGATAAAACACCCTAATCCAATGGGTTAATATCTCATCCTGGGAAGTCTACTCAGGAGTTTAATTGTCTAACTTGGGTTTTTAAGAAGAAACATACAAGTAAAGTAGTCACTCATTTCTATCTGTCCTGTCAAATAAACAAAATGGGTAAAGGATGAAGCATATTCAGATGCTAGATAGAACACACCCCCCTACACACACACACACACACACACACACACACACACACACACACACACACACACGTAGTAATAGATCAAATTTTAAATTCAAATTTTAGAACTCAAGTCTCTTTTAAAAATTTAACATAAATAATAAAATTAGACCCCAAAAATATTGTGAGTTTTAAGCCAAAGGGAAAGTCTATAAGGAAAGATATACTTATGCCTAAAATATGCAGGTTGTTGTCTGCTAAAAAAATGGGTCCTTTCTGACATAGTAAAATTTAAAAAAAAATCATAAAGAGGAAATGAAGGGATGAGGGATATATGTCTGAGGAATTCTTGGTGAGAATGGAAAAGGAAGAGTAGGAAATTGGTATGATCAAGATATAGTATATACATGTATAGCATTTTCAGAATAATTATTTCAGGGTATTATTTAAAAAAAAAACAAAACTCCTAGCATTTGTGACCCCTGCTTTGCCAACAGAATCAATATATCACAGCTTTCTCCTCAAGGAATCTGAAACCTTGAAACTGTTGTCACATGATGCTTTGAAACTTGTACCTTTGAAATGGTATATGAATGTTTTCTAATGATTTCCCTCCATCTGTATGACCGTATAAAATAGTACAGGACATTTTAGCTTCAAGTGCAGGTGGTGAAAGCATTAGGGACTTCAGCAGCAGAAACCACAAATCAGCAACAAACTCAGAGTGATGTACTGTGAAGCAGAAATTAAACCCAAAACCAAACCTGTCAGCAGAATGAATAGGTGGAGAGGGTGAGCCTCGACAGTAGGCCTTGCTTTAATTTTCTTCTCTGATAACCTCTACCACAGCCAGCTATTTCAAAGTCACCCACAAGCTCACCTAGATGGACACCTATTACAACAGCAGCCACTGTTTGCACCCTGTTTAGTAATTGTGTTCATCTTGATGGCTCCCTTTATAATCTTATCGTTGATAGACCTCTCTGCCTGCAGAGGTTATTTGGATCTTCCCCCCTTCTCTGACCTTATGTTCTGTGATGAAGTTTCTGTTGTGCAAATACCATTTGTTATGTTACTCGGGGAGGCCCGCACACTTATTCCAGCAGCAGGGGTAGGAATTGCTGACTTTTCACAGTCCATCTAAGCCGTCAATGGAATCCTGGGAGAGTGGAAGGGAAGGGAGGTCTCTGCCCTCTTCAGCTTGCTTTATTTCAACCTGATTTCATTAAGGTTCATGTCCTCTACATTGCAATGGTGTACATCAGATTTCTAAACGTGTGACCTTTAAATCTTTGTTTAGGTCTCACCGTGATAATAAAGTCCAAGAAACTTAACATTGGCCAATGTTCTTACACCATATTTTTGTAGAAAGAATGTTGTCCTGAATCCCTGAATTCAGTTCATTTGGAATCTACTGCAGGAATCTTTGTTTTCAGCGATTCCTACCCTAGAAGGCTCAGCAATAATGCACCCACACTACCACTCAGAGCCGAGTAGGGCTGCCACCAGCACAACTTTTGTCTCTTCCTCTGTCATCCCTTGAAGCCAGCAGACTATGTCTGCAACTTCAGAGGGAAGTGACATCCGCAGGTCCCTGGAACCAGCTCCTGGAAGTCAGATTTGAAGATGTACATTTCTTAGTCACAAGAAACGCATGCACAAATTGAGGTAAATTTAATATGCAGAGAAGAACTAAACAAAAACAAAAATTCATGAATCTTCCAGACAAACCTTTGTTGGAGGAATATTCTGTTTATGTTTCTCTTATTTGTTAATAAATAAAACACTTATTGGTCAGGCAGAAAGATAGGTGGGGCTAGGAGACTAGAAGAATTCTGGGAAGAGTAGGCAGAGAGGAGTCAACACAAGCCCAGGAAGAGAGGATGTGAGTCAGGCATTCTCTAGTAAGATAAGACCATGTAGAAATACATAGATTAGTAGTTATGGGTTAATAATTAAGACAGAGCTAGCCAGTAAGAAGCCCAAGCCACCCGCCAACAGGTTCATAATTAATATAGCATCTGTGTGTTTATTTGGGGCTCCAGAGCAGCAGGACCCTGCAGGGCCAGAATACTCATGCTTACACACCTTCTGACCATGTTTGTGGCCAAATTGACACTAGCCTCAGGCTTGTGATTGTGCTAGGAACACAGCAGGGGGGGCTTGAGTTGAACAAATTCTAAAGCTAATGTACGAATGAAGGAAAGGAAGCAGTCAGAGGACATCAGAGAGAAGTAAGAACAATCACTGATAAGCTGATGCCAGGGGCTTTCAGAACTCAGGCTCAGAGCTCAACTCCCTAGCAAATACACAGGGAGAGTAAGCAGTTTCACTGGACAATCATCCATATAGAGTCCTCTAGACCTCCATGTGTCAAACTGAAAGGTACATTACTTATATCAGGACTTCCAAGGAGTAAGGCAGATTCTGAAGGGAGGTGATGCAGGCCTCATTAAATCCTACCACTGACCAAATCTCTTCCCAGAAAGAGAGACCTAAGCTGATCTGGCCCATGATAAACCTGAAGGCTGGAGGAGGATGTGGCCCTCAGAGCTGATGGAACACACAGCTTTGGCCTCAGCCCTTATGCACTCAGTGAAGAATATCTGTACTGCTCAGAAAATGCATCAATATTACTTATGTGAAAATGACTTCTGCTACATGGGCCCTGCAGGGAACACAGCGGATATGTTTGGTAATTGAAGAAAATCAAGGAGCACTCTGCACACCCATTGGTTGGAACAGGAATGATAGATGTGGTGGTTTGAATAACAGCGGCCACCATAGGCTCCTGTATTTGAATGCTTGCTTCCCACCCAGGGGACTGTTTAGGATGGGTGGCCTTGTTGTAGCTGAGTAAGGTTTCAGAAGCCCATGCCAGGCCCAGTTTCTCTCTCTGACTCGATTTCCAATAAGATTTAAGCTCTCAGCAACTGCTTCAGCATCAGGTCTGTCTGTTTCCCATCACAATGACCATGGACTAATGCTCTGAAATTGCTGCAAGCAAGCCCTCAAATACATGCTTTCTTTTGCAAACTCTTTATGGCATGGTGTCTCTTCACAACAATTGACTACTGACTTAGATAATACCTTGCTCAGTCTAGGCACAGTGGGAGGGGGGCTTGGTCATTCCTCAACTTGGTGATGGGACAGAATTTGTTGACTCACCATGGGACCCCTTACCCTCTCTGTGGAACATATAAGGGCTAAGTGTAGGTGGGGGGAGCTGGAAGAGTGGAGGGAGGGGAAACTGGGATTGGTATATAATAAAAAAATAAAATAATAAAAGGAAAAATAGAAAAGGAGAGTAACTCTAAAATTCTCCAAAGAGACTGAATGTTTTATTCTGTTATAAAATTTCATCTAACTCAGGAAACCAGAGAAGGCTGCAGTCACACTGGGCTAGGAGACCCTCCCCACTCTCCTAGTATTCCACCCACAAGATATGAATCCTGAGTTTTCATCAACCCAACTTTCCCCTCATTGTTATGTCTACCTGGTCAAAGAAAAGGCAAAACCCACCCATCTGGGTAAGTGCTGTCTCTGTACCCCTCTCCCATCACACATCTGTGTGACACAAGGCTCCATGAGTGTTGAAGGGCTGAGTGTTTAAATCTCTGAATTTGGGGTCCCCAGAATTATGACACCTCGTTTCACAAGCATCACAAAATTTTAACAGCAATAGAGTGTACTCTTGTCTCTTGAGACTTCACAATTAAAACACATAATATAGTTTTTGCTCATCCTTCTGAGTCAGAAAATATTCAGAAAAGAACCACAGTGCACATGTGATATATGATGAAAGCAGGAGGGTGCAGGAGGTTTGCATTTAGTTCTCCTATCAATCAAACTCCAACTTCTATCTTCAAAGTCTTTATAATGCTGTATTTATCTTGATTCTTTAGTGGTTAAGGAAAGTACCTTGTTTCAAATGTTTCTATTTGTTAGCCAATGCAAGTTCAATGAGGGAAAAGCCTGGGGCTGGAAAGTTAATAGATATACTGCTCCTTTTAGAGAGCCTGTGATTGGTTCATAGCAGCCATATTGGGTGGCTCACAACCACATGTAACTTCAGTTCTGGTCTTTATTCTTTGTTCTAGCCTTCAAGGGCATTCACACATAGCACATGCACACACACACACACACACACACACACACACACACACACACACACACACACACACACACACAGAGAGAGAGAGAGAGAGAGAGAGAGAGAGAGAGAGAGAGAGAGAACTGAATATTGAGGAGGGTACATAGAAGGGGTTGGAGAGGTTGAATGTAAGAGAGAAAAGAGGGGACTGATGTAATTATATTTTAATTTAAAATTTTAAAGTTGTAAGGAAAAAGGGTAAATGCAAAGAACTACCATGGGAGGAAAAACTGAAAGAAGGAGAGAAAGAAAACACCTATCACTCAGGATGCCCTCCTTAGTGGGAATGAAATTCCATGCCTTTCCTGTTCTCTTAGAGCAAGCTAGAGCAAGATTTACATACCCAAATCATCATGGATCATGGCCCAGTCAACAAGTTCAGCATGGGGCGATCAAAGGTGACTCACCAGGGACCCATAGAGTGTCTGATGACATTATTGCTATGAACAGTTTTAATTACCAGATATTTAGTTATGAAACATGTGTATATCTTAATTGCCTCATATACAGAAGGGACAGATCAGTCACTCTGCTTAATGCAATGTGATGAGCACACACATTCATATTCTGCAAACCGGAAACACTGGGCTCAGTCTCTCAGCAGTAAGGTGATTAACGATTATGACTTTGCATGATATCTGAGGTTGCATTCTCAGCTTGAGAATGCACCAGACAGTCAAGCATGCCTAAAGGCCCATCTTGTCACAATGGATAGTGTTGTTTCAATCTCCGTACTCATTACCCAACAGCCATAGTTTACAAGAGGCGAAGCTGATGGGAACACAGAAACTTCAATGAACCTGGAATGATTTGATGATTTAATCAAACATGTTAAGAAAACTTTCAAAAATGTGTTAAACATAAACTAGTTCCTGAGTTTTCTGTTTGAATGGTTCATTTCCTGTTTATGTCTGCTTTTTTCCAGGTCTGTGATCAAACATAGTAAGTACTTTATCGCTAGCAGTCTCACACTCATGAGATGTGCCTAACGTGACTGTGTCTATAAATGTGAAATGAGTATTTCCCCAGAAGCTAGTAGTCCAAAACTTCTTGGTGAGTCTGCTCTACATCAAAGGACAAGGCTGCTAAATTATTTTTAAAGATTTATTTTATTTTAGTGTGTGTGTGTGTGTGTGTGTGTGTGTGTGTGTGTGTGTGTAGAGAGAGAGAGAGAGAGAGAGAGAGAGAGAGAGAGAGAGAGAGAGAGGCTTGTTCTGCACTCATTAGCACAGGAGCTGGAATTACAAGCTCTATGAACCACCTGATGTGAGTGTTGAAACACAGTAAGTGCTCTTAACCACTGGGCAATCTCCCCAGTGCATATTGTTAAGGTTCTTACACCTTCTCTTCAATACATCATTTGAGCATATATGCAGTTGCAGATAGAAAGATTTTGTGTAGTGTCTGTGTGTGTGTGTGTGGCTTTGACTATGTGACTTGTGTAGTATGTGTACTAAATTTATATAGAGTATGTATATGTGTATAGAGTGTAGGATGAAAACAGAAAGATAGAAATTAGCACAAAAGTGAATTGCTTTTTGTTTGGTTTTGTTGCCCTTCATCAAAGTAACTTGGTCACATCAATGGCCTTGTACTTGTCCTAGGTCAGAGATGCCATTTATGTGTATGACAAAAATATCCTGGGTTCTGCCTTAATCAGAAGCTAGGAATGCTAGAAAGTGGTCTGGTTTTTCCTAATCATTTCTTCTCCCTTTCCTGGAGACCATAACTGAGGATGACACTGAGGTTGGGACTCACCTGAACATGAAAACACACAGAATGGGGAATGAGATGGCCAGTCCTCCTAGCCCATGCGTCTTCCAATGAAAACCTTTTCAGCTCCAAGCCAGTGGTCCTCAATGTCATCCCACTCCTGGGGGCTCACTCTTGATATCTAGGAGCTCTGTCCTCTTGCTTTCTCTTTAACTTCATCTAATGTAGTACTTGTTTCTAAAACTAATCATCGTGGTATGTGAAGCTCATTCTTTGAATATGCAAGGCAAGAACCTGAAAGCCACTGGCTCAGTAGAAATTTGGTGCGAACATGTGACCTAGGCATCCTAACTCCCTAGTTATAAGCCCACCCGGGAACAGAGAAAAAACATCTGTTGCTCTCAAAGACACTGCCAATTTTCCTGCACCATGTGGGTTTCGGTGAGTTTATGTTAAAAACCTAGAAGCACAGGCAAAAGGCAAGGCTGTGAGGAGGGCCACAAAGTCAGAGATTACAAGGCTAGAAGTTTTCTATTTTTTTCTGTTGTTGTTTTGTTTTTGTTTTTCTAGACAGGATTTTCCTGTGTAACAGTCCTGACTGTCTTGGAACTCATTTTGTAGACCAGGCTGGCCTAGAACTCAGTTTCCATCCACCTGCCTCTGCCTCCCAAGTGCTGAGAATAAAGGTGTGCGCCACTACTGCCAGTGACTAGAAGTTTTCTTAACACTTGTCTTTACCCTTCTGCAGAGTTAGTGCATGTCATGTGTCCAAGAATCCTCAGTGAACTTTACATGCTCTGTTCTCTCTGTGTCTGTCTGTCTGTCTGTCTGTCTGTCTGTCTCTCTCTCTCTCTCTCTCTCTCTCTCTCTCTCTCTCTCTCTCTCTCACACACACACACAGAAGCAAACACTTACACTCACACTCCACCCATGGCCATTTTTCCTCTTGTGGTCATCTCCATTAGGGGCATATGTGTTTTCTTTCTATCATGCACATAAGGAACAGTAGTGCTATGGGATGTTCCATGATAGTCAAAAAGACAAGTGTCTGCTGTATGCTGTGTGGCCAGAATGGAAGGGTTGGATCCCAAATCTGGGCCTGGAGGTCTATGGCCTATGGAGGGGAAGAAGCCCCAATAACTGATTGCTAGACACTCTTAAATTCAGGTTGTCCAGTTCTGGCTGCATGATCCTGAGATGTCAACTTTCTTAGAACCTGAGTGTGATAGAGAAAAATCATTCATCTCCACTTCCTTACCTTAAAAAGAAGTTCTCTCCTTTAAAACTAGCTACTGCTCCAGCAAGGGTAAGAGATCTGATGTACATGGGCTGCCTCATTTCCATTATAATTGTGTGTCTAGTGCCCACCTGGTGCATACCTACAATTTTACCACCTAACAGCTTTACTCAGCACCCCCCATTTTTCTCACTATGGAGACTCTCTGTTAGCTGAATATTTGTCCATGATATGGGGAACATAAACATCAGTCAGAACACCCTCCCAAGTGCCCAAACCTCTGCTCCTATCATCCAGCCAAGGATTCTTGGAAGCTATCTTTGAGGAAACTAATTCCATTTTCCCACCTAAAAATCTGCTCAAAGTCTACAGTCAACATTGAATACTTCCCCTTGCTCAAAGAAGAACTTCTCAATGGTTTGCTGAAGGATGCACAGCCCTGACACCTGCTTAGACTCAGTGGAGCTCACTGTGTGGCACAGTGTCTAGCCAGCCCTCCACAATAGCCCACTAAAAACCCACCAAAATCTGCACACCTGCATATCTGAAACAACCTGCAAGCCTCATCTCCTACTGACTTCTGACCTCCAGTACTCTGCTCCACATTCTGCATACAGGCCATTTTCTGTGAAGATCTCAACAAACTCATGCCTACCTGGGATGGTCTGGGTTTGTCAACCAATCTTGTACTTGTGTATATGTTTCCTTATTTTGGAATTTTACTTGTGTGAATATAAATCTTATTGTACCATTATCACCTGTTCATACTCTAAATATCTACAAGTAGGGAAATGGCAATTAATCACTCCCAAATGCATGTGTAATGTACAGGGTCCTTGGAAACGTGAAGAACACCTCTGATCAGTGCAGCATCAATGAAGTGTAGGTGGACACAAAAGCAAACAATGCTGAGAGTACACAGCAAGTAGAAAATAAAGATCACTGACTTTTTCCTACAAGGTTTCCAGTAAAAGAAAATATTGCTTCTATCAAAATAATTGATGTCTCCTCACTAAGAATTATCTGTCTGAAGGTGGTAGAATATTATATGTGTCTCTCCCTCAGCAATGGGGAAATAGTGTCTCCCTATTCTAAACATGTTTAAATTCTCAAGGTGGCTCTCTTTCTTTGATTTTGCTGATGTCCAACAAAGTTTATGGGTTTCCATTTCTTTAGCAGTTAAAATTATACTTACATGATTCTCTTCATAAAAGCAGTTTCAACATAATTGAAGCTTTGAACATATTTCTTAAAAATGTAATTATAGCATGCACATGTAATATAAATTTGATGTCATAAAATAAGCAACCCTATTAAAAATGTTATTAAATGTAATTCTTGTTGGAAAGGATGAGTTTTTACATAAACTGAGATGCAATTTATTTTAACCATGACACAATCATATTAAAAAACAATAGGAAAATTTATGCTCATAAATATTTATTACTTGAAACTGAAGTAGGGCTGGCAAGTTGGCACAGCTGGTAGGAATTGGCTTCCAGTCCTGAATACCTGAATATGATCCCCAGAATCCACATAATGGAAAGAAAGAACCCATTTCATCAAGTTGTTTACTGAACTCTGCATGTCCACCAGGCCATGTGCTTGCTCTCACCACACACAAGAAAGGTAAGTAAAGATACTAATGATTTCTTTCTTAAAACAAGTACATATGTTCAACCATGTTCATAGCAGCATTGTTTGTAATAGCCAGAACCTGGAAGCAACCTAGATTCCCCTCAACTGAAGAATGGATAGAGGAAATGTGGTACATTTACACAATAGAGTACTACTCAGGAGAAAAAAGCAATGGAATCTTGAATTTCGCAGGCAAATGGATGGAACTAGAAGAAATCATCCTGAGTGAGGTACCCAGTCACAAAAATACCAATATGGTATGTACTATCTCATATATGAATTTTATACATAGAGCAAAGGATTGTCAGCCTATAATCCTCTTCAACTAGGAAACATGAAGGACTCTAAAGGATAAATGCATGGACCCCAGGAATGGGAAAGGGCAGGATCTCCTGAGCTAATTGGGTGCATGAGGATAGGTGAGATGGGGCTGCCAGAATGAGAGCAGGAGGAGAGGAGAGGAGAGGAGGAAATGGAAGAGCAGAAATACTGAGTTGGGGGAAGAATAGAGGAGAGAAGGATGGGAGATACCATATTAGTGGGACCCATTTTAGGTCCAAGGAGAGATCTGGCACTAGGGAGATTTCCAGAGACCTACAAAGATGACAGGAACTGACAATCCAGGCAATGGTGAAGAGGATAACCTAAACGCCCTTCCCCTAAAATGAGATTGATGACTACTTTTTATGCCATCCTAGAGCCCTCATCCAGTGGCTGATAAAGCAGAGGCAGACATCCACAGTTATACACTGAACTGAACTCTGGAACTTAGTTACAGAGAGGGAGGAATGAAGATCGAAGGGGTCGGTACCAGGCTGGTGAAACCACAGAAACAGCTGGCCTGAGCAAAGGGAAACACATCGACCCCAGATGTTGTCTGGGAGGCCAGTACAGGACTGATCCAAACCCCTGAACAAGGATGTCAATGAGGAGGCCGCTGTACTCCAGGGGCCCCTGGTAATGGATTATTATTTTTCCCTGGTGTAAGAAGGGACTTTGAGAGCCCATCCCACGTGAAGGGATGCATTATTGCCCTGGATACATGGGGAAGGGCCTAGGCCCAGCCCAAGATGATGTGGTGGACTTTAAGGAGCCCCCATTGAGGGCCCTATCCTGCCTGGGGAGTGGAGGGTGGATGGGGTGGGGGGTAGGTCGGGGGTGGGGGATGGGGATGAGGGATGGGAGGGGGAGAGGGAGAGGGAGAAGGGATTGACATGTGAAACAAGCTTGTTCCTAATTTGAACTGATAAAAAAATAAAAAAATGTGGTCTTAGAAAAAGTGTGATCATTTGAAAATCGGAAAATAAACTGATGATATTTGTATTTTCATTCATCAGATGTTGTGGGGTTTTCGTTGTTGTTGTTACTGTACACAGTTTTCCTGGATTATATAGCTTCAACTTAATGCAAATTCTAGATGGAAGAATACTCCCACTGAAAGAGTAATGACCCCTCTTTACAAAATTCAGAAATCCTTGTAAGACTTCCCACAGTGTAGGGAGGTTGTTCCATATCCCTGGGTGTGGTTCTGAACTGACAGGGACATCCTGGCTGTCCCAGTTATCCTGTGTTTTACATGGGCTTCTGTAGGCCTTTATCAAATTCACTTTGCTCTCTAGCCTTTTATGGAAAGATCTGTGTTTACATCAATAATCTACTGGAAATAGAAGTGGTGACAAAATGAAAATCACTGGCTATTCTGGGGATGAAGAATTGTCTTTAACAATGAACTCACTGGGGAGTTCATCAAGTTCCAATATCAAACCTGTTATTTATTACACAGATGGTCCTGGTCAAACTCAGTGGCCCACAAACCCAAACAAAAAGACATGGACATGGTAAGGGATGCATAAGAGAGGTTTACAGGGTCAGAGGGAGGTAGACAAAAATTGGCAGGGGAAAGCATACATCAAATGAATTGTGAATATGTATAAAAATATTAAAAGACAAATTCAGTTAGTAAAAGCAATCGATATTTTAAAATAAGTCAACATAAATGATTTCAGTTACTTGTAATTCATGGTCAGACTTAAAGAAGAAGCAATCTGGCCAGTACCAAACTAGAAAGAACTTACAAATGTTGGACCTATGCTGGGTATTATAATTTATATATCCACTTTTATCAGAATTAAAAATGGGTGCCGCCATAAAATAAGGATAAACCTTTAGCATTAAGGACATATTACAATTATTGGAGATTTCCATGCATTAAAAAATTACAGGAAGTTGTGACAGTGTACACAATAAGGTGTAAGCTCAAGTAAGACAAACTTCCCATATGAAGAGGGGAGGTAGGCTTGAAGACCCACCCCAAGCTGAGGGGCTACTGACAATTGGTAGCTATCAAGAGACAATAAGTCAGTTTTCTTTAAGTGTATGGCCTCTGCAGAATTTAACAGAAAGCTACATACCCTTAAGTATATGGGCAGCACTAAGTGGACTTGATGGTACACAAGTTGGCTGGGTAAGGAAATAGTAGACAGATCTGGAAGGAGTAAAGGATGCAGATAAATATGATTGTGGTAGTTTGAACATAATTGGCCCCCATAAGCTCATAGGGAGTGACACTATTTTGAGGTGTGGCTTTTTTAGAGTAGGTATGGCCTTGTTGGAGTATGTATGTCACTGTGGGAGCAGGCTTTGAGGTTTCCTATGCTCAAGATACTGCACAGTGTCTGAGACCACTTCCAGCTTCCTTCTGATCAAGATGTGGCCAGCATCATGTCTGCCTGCATGCCACCATGCTCCCTGCCATGATGATAATGGACTGAACATCTGAACTGTAAGCAAATCACCGCAATTAAATGTTTTCCTTATAAAAGTTGCCAAGGTCATGGTGTCTCTTCACAGCAATAGAAACCCAACTAGGACAATGATCAAAATACATTGCATGAATTCTCAAAGAAGTAAAATAGAGATGGGAGGAATTAAGTTATATAGAAGACTAGAAGTACTCAATATCTCCTCTCCCAAGTTGAAAGATATGGGGGAAAATTAAAATGGATTTATCAAAACTCAAGCAGTGCAAACACAAAGGGCCCTGAGCTAAGAAGAGATCTGGAGAGCAGGTGAGTGTTAAAATCCAAGTCTCTGGAATGACCTTCCCAAATATAGAAGAGCTCAGCAGCTATACGCTGATCTCCATATTGCCTTCCACTTTCATTCATATCATGCTGCCTCTGCTCCCCTAGTACATCAGGAAGGTAGAGGTGTTCCTTTGTTTTACATTCACCCAGACACCCACTGCTTCACTGTGTCTGCAGGTGACCCACATGGCCTCTTGAAGACCTGACACCTTTCCAAATGCTCAGTCCCCACATCTATAACTGACATACAACTTGACTTGCTTCAACAGGATCACTGTTCATAATTCTACCTGTGAGAATCATATTTGTTTACTAACTTGCTTTTTATGCAGTCTGCCAGAGAACAGGGTTATTTTATTAAATATTTGTATGAATACAATTCAATATCAGAAAATTGGATTTCGACAATGTTTTTTCTCCTCTTCAAATCTGATGGGTTTTTTGGGGGGTAATGATATAGAGATTATAAATACTATTGATTATACAATACTTTCAACAGTACGCCCCACATTGATCACCTCCACATGTTCTAACTCTGTAGACTCAATTATTTTTCCATCCTTGTGTGTATTTAACAAAAACACATCTTCCTGGATGTGTGTTTAATGGAAATCTCATCCTCTGAACTTCCACTTACAAGAATACATTATGGCAGCAGAAAAGGGGAAATGAAAGTAGGATGAATATGTCTAAGCTTGGTCACTCCACACTGCATTTTATTTGGGAAACACAAAACCCCAAAGCTCGGGGATAGATAGCTCCACCACTGGGCATGATCAAGAAATCTTTATAATTTTGCTTAAGGTAAATCTTATCATAAACATAGTTGACATCAAGTTCTTTAAAGAAAGCAAATGGCAGTTGCCTGTAAAGTCTACACAGTTCTGAACTCTAGTTCTAACCTAGGAGCACACATTAGGGAAGCAGTGAGTAACACAGCTAAGCCTCTCTGAAGCAAAAAGAGTCATCTAAAGCATAAAGTTACTCTGTAGGTCTCTTACCCTCCTGGCCCAGGGAGTAATGGCCTCTGTGGTTTCACTGACCATCTTCTATCACCCAAATGGAACACATACACGCACGCACGCACGCGCGCGCGTGCGCGCGCGCACACACACACACACACACACACACACACACACACACACACACACACACACCTCCCCCCATTTTTATCCTGAGAGCACAACCCTGTGTCTTTTTGTTGTTTTTTATGTGTATGTGTTTTGCCTGAATGTATGTCCACTTACCATATATGTGCAATATCCTTCAAGAGAAGGCTAGATACCCTGGACTGGGTTTAAGTATGGTTGTGAGTGTTGGTATTACAAAAAAAGAAGAGAGAAGAGAAGAGAAGAGAAGAGAAGAGAAGAGAAGAGAAGAGAAGAGAAGAGAAGAGAAGAGAAGAGTAACAGGTCCTGTGGAAGAACAGCCAATGTTCTTAAACACTAACCCGTCTTTCTGCCCCATCCCACAGCCCCATCCCACCACCATCTCTTTCCTCCCGAAAGGCATGCAAGTGAAATTGTGTTTCTATATCACCCTCTCAAGGCCTGATGCAATGGGATACTCCAGGAGCTGATCCTTGCACTTCATGTGTAGTGAATTCCCTTTCCTCTGTCCCTACAGAGTTACACATACTGCTCTGCTTGCTACAGAGGCCTTTCTAATGTTGTAAATAGAGACAGATCTCAGCTTCAGCTCCAACAGAGAACTCTGCAGACACAACTGTCTTGCTGCACATTCTAAAGTTCTTGCTGTTGCCTTGAGTATTACCTAGGAGCATCATATTATATGGAATCCTCAGTGGCATGGTTTTTGTTCTTGTTTAATCATAGAGGAGCTTTTGAAGAACTGGAAATGGGAAAGATCAAAATCCAGTGCAGATATGCACAAAATTCTCAAGGAATAATTGCCAATATATTTAAAACTTCAACAGCATCTAGTACAATATCAGTCTGCATGAAACTATCACTTGCTGCTAATGATTTTGGATGGGATGAATGCCTCAATTTCTATTTTGGCAAAAGCTTGATAGAATCTTCTTTTACTTTTCAAGCATCTCCGATTACATTCGATTAATGCACCTCTCTCAATAAAGATTTTGTAATTGAGTACCAAAAATTCAGGTTTTAGGCTGAAAGGCTGTAAATTTGACACTGGTGACAGATCCACTATCTGAGCCTGCCCAGTAGACCAGAGTGGGTTTCAAAGTCATTGAAGTGTGTAGTGTCATATTCTGAGGACAGAGTTCAATGGAGCAGCATCTGGGAGGAACAGGTGATGGGGGAGACAGCAGTGTGCAGCAGGATTTGTGTAAGCATGAGGTTACTGAGAAACACTACCCAGACTGCTTTCTGACCTCCAGCCTTGGCAGCTAAGGGAATGTGAATTTAAGTGTGAATACAGGCTTGTTCACTTCCAGCCTGTGTGATGCTAGGTGAAGTACAGCATTGATGAAAAACAACATGTTCCTACTCTGCTCTTCATATAATGCATGTTT
This sequence comes from Cricetulus griseus, assembly GCF_003668045.3. Taxonomy (NCBI): domain Eukaryota; kingdom Metazoa; phylum Chordata; class Mammalia; order Rodentia; family Cricetidae; genus Cricetulus; species Cricetulus griseus. The sequence goes on along the minus strand of NW_023276807.1, from coordinate 63,909,527 downwards.
CATTTTGAAAATTATATAATCTTCTAAGGAGTTCATTAAAACTAATAACATGTAGAGTGAGGTTGAAAATAAAATTGGAAATATTCTACCACAGACAGTGCTGCATCCTTGCAGGAACCTTGCTCAGTACACTAGATGTGTCAGACAGATCCAGACATTTCTATTTCACATAAAACCAGTGAGTCCAGGGAAGGAATAACACGCTGAGCAGGGAAACCTATCCAATGAGCGTTGAATCAGTGGTCAGAGATCCTTGTTTAATCTATTTATTTTCAGAGGAGAGTCTATTATACCCAGAAATGTCTATGAAGTAGTAATTTTTGAAGTTCTATGAAATATTTTATGGAAAATTGTTCTCCTTTATTTCCTGCCCTTTTACCTTACATGTACTCCATGAGACAATAAGAAATAAATCAAACACTTCTTCTATGTGATGACCCTTGAAATTCTTTTATTCCAACTGAATTAGACTGAATTGCCAATTTATTATCTCCAAAAAATGTGTATAAATCTTAAAATTGGTAAAGCAGACTATTTCATGGAAGATTCCCTTAATTCACAAGTGCTTCTATAATAAAGAAAAAGGAAAGAAGATATTAGTTTTTACCCAAGTCAACCTATTTTATAAACAAATATGTTTATATACATTAATTGAAGTCATCTGATGACATGGTTAAATCAGTTCACACATTCAAAAAGTATCTGGTTAGGTGAAAGTGTATGTTGGGAGTTCAGAAATAAAGGCTAACTATTCTGGTCACTGCCCTTGAAGAGGCAGACAAGGACTTGAGAGTCAATAAGAAAAAAACACATGGCCAGAGAAACAGGGGTTTCACAAGAGACCACTACTCTCAGCATGGGAAGGGCATTCACATCTTAGAAGATGAACACAGCTAACCAAATTGAGCTGTGGAGGATACATCTTAGACATAGAAAAGGCCACCCAATAATGATAAAAGACAAGGCCTGAAGGCCTATAGTCTTGCAAAGTAATGAGTGATTCATTCAACTGAAGCTTGCAGAGGTCATGGTTGGTGTGAGAGGAACCAGATTACAAAGGACCTTCCTCTTTAAGCTTGAGGAATGTCACCAATGGATCTCATTTGGGACTTAACAATGAGATTTGAGCTTTAGAAAAGATCATACCAGAAGCTTCAAGGGAAATAAGCCCAGTAAAAAGGATACACAGACACATTACAGAGATGTGGTTGGAAGTAATAATGAGGTAACAGCTTCCTCCTAGGGAGCAGGTAGATGCCATGTAGTTCTTTGGTCAAACTTAAATAAGCACATTGTCATTTCATTCTTAGTGCCATCCTATGAAATATGTAATGTGAGGTTCTTTTTTTTACCTATGAGAAGGCCAGAGTCTTGAGCAATTAAGTTTTCAAAGATCACAAAGCAGACATGAGGTAGTGTTCAATGAGAATCTAGCTGTGGACACATGCTTTGTATCACGTTTGACAGCAAAGACCAAGTTGGTGTCTGAGAACAGAGAAATGACTTTGGAAGTATGAATGCAAGGGTGACAAAGGATTTCTGTAGGATTTAAGGAGGGACAGTGTTCAGGGCTAACTACTTTCCACCTCAGAGAAGCAGCCCAAGATGGATGGAAGAACTTGTGGCATCATCATCATTCTCTCTAGGACATAAATTATTGGTGTTTTCATACAGGTGTGTGGCTTTTTTTTCCCCTCTGCTAGTGTCATACAAATGAAAAAGAACTTGCTACCAGCTCTGTGTAGTTAGTCACTCTAATCCTGGTGCTTGGTACACAAATATACACATAAATGCTGTCCTGGATGGGTGAGTTATGAGGACCAGGAAGAAGTAAAGCTACCACTGTAGTGAATAAAGACTCATGTAGCCCTGTCAACTTTTGGATGAAATAGAATTAGAACATTAATGATGGCACAACTGCGTCTTTGGATGACTAAACTCAGAAGACAGCAAAATGTGTTGGCAAATCATTGAGTTCCTAAAGTTTTATTTTGTTTTAGATACTGCTCTAACAAGGCTCACTTTTACAAATATACTAAAAGATGTTCTCATTGGTCTGTGCTCAGTTGTGTCTCTCAAAACATCCTGGAAAAGTCCCAAATCCCCAGATCCCATTGTATGGATGCATTTGAATCAGCAGCTTTATAGTCTTGATCAAGCTGAAATGATGTAATTAAAATGATTTCTAATCTAAAAGAACCAGTGTCTTTTTAATGAGAGAAGATTGGGGAAGAAACACAAAAGAAAGACCCTGAGAGGACACAAAGGGAACCACAGAAATGGACCACTAAAGAAATCAGCCTGGACAATAGCTTGACCTCAGACTTGTGGGTTCCACAATTGAGGGAGCTGCCTCTACTGTGTGAGCCACAGCACCCATGGTACTTGCTAACGACTTCCAATACAGCAGACTGAATTGACCTGGGAATTGAAGTAATAAATTCAGAGTAACTTACTTAGATGCTTAGCTTGATTTCACAGTCAAGTTGGTCTTCCTAGCAATGGGAGGGCAGGAAGAACAGGACATCTACAGAGTTGTGTGGACTGGGCTTGAACATGATCACTGCTGAATGGCACATAAATGACCTGGCATTAGAGTATTTGGATCAAATATCTCTCTGAGGAACAGCAATGGATCTGTGTCCCCAGGCCTTATTGAAATGGGGAACCAAGAACCTCCCACAAAGTTCTAGGTCCTCATAACTGCCCTGGCCACAAAACATACTCCATTTGTCCACAGGATAGGGGAAGAAGCATCAAGGAAGAAAAATTCACTAGTAGAGAGGGGAGCTCTGTATTGGCATCCTGGAGGTTGGGAGAGGTAAACCTCAATTTTCCATAGCTTCCAGAAGCTGAATCCTATGCATGCATTTAAATAAGAATAGAGGCCAGGAACCAGGGAATGCATGGTCATCAGCACAGACAAATGTTTAAGCTGCTATAGACACATTCCACAGAATAGAAACACAGCAGGCAGCTGTGCTTCAGGCAGGCAGTTACCAGGCAGCCTGCTCAACATTCCACCAAGTGGTCAGCAGGAGCCTGAAGCAGAAGGAAGGAGGAAAAAAAGAAAAGCAATAGGTGTGCAATGAGACCCAAAAGGCTCAATGCTTCAACATGTATGGAAATCACAATAACAAGATGTAGTCAACAACCTCTAACTTAGAAAATGTGACTGAAGCAAGACCATCAGCTCTTTCCCAGAGTGCTTTTCTGTTTGTCCTGCAAAATGAGCCCAGAAAGGAGAATCAATTAAGGGACCAGAAAAGAACAGAGGAATAAACATGTTTTGCAAAACTGAGCCCTTCTCTGATAACCCACACTATTAACCAGGCAGAGGAATCAGAGTTGGTGGTACAAACCTGCAACAACTTGGGGGCTAGATATAGGAGGATGAGGAGTTCCAGGTCACCTTTACAGGCACCTGATAATGGTTAATCTGGGCTACATCTGGAGCTAACTAAAACCCAAACAGCTAGAAAGATATGAGATTTTCTTGACCTTATCATTGGAAGTGGGAAGACCCACCCCAACTCTGGGTCATGTGCTTTCTCTCTGCTTGCCCTCACTCTTGCTGCCAAGTTCATGAAGCCATTCCTTCAACTATGTTAGAACATAGTTCTGCAAGATTCTAACGTGGACTGAAAAGCGGCAGCTCTCTCAGGACTTCCCTGGGACTACAGCACCAGAATGGGACTCTGAGGCAGTCAGCATTGTGAACTTAACAACTACTGGAACTTTGGCCTTTCCATTGGGAGAGAGCCTGGACTTCCTAAACCACAGCCTGTAAGCCACTCTATTAAATCACACACACACACACACACACACACACACACACACACACACTGGATATATATATATCTATTCTATCAGTGCTTTTCTTTAGCTAATCCAGACTAATACACCCCAATAGCTACTTCCTTCTATTTATTAGGATTGCAACATCATTTTTCTTTAAATCAATAACTAGCAAAATTTCACAACTGATGCATGAAGGCAGTGGCTGTTGTGCTTTAGCTTCAGATAGTGAAGACTTTTCTTATTGACATTTCTTTGGGTGACAAAGGTTTGCATAGTTTGGGGATCCATGGCTGTGGTATGGCTGCCAGAGAGATGCATCAGCTGCTAAGAACACTTATTACTCTGGTCCAGGACAAGTGTTTGGTGGCCAGCGCCCACATTGGACAGCTCACACACACCTGAAATTCCACCTCCAAGGAAATGCAGGGCCATCCTCTAGCCTCCAAAGACACCCATACACATATGTGGAACACAGTCACACACATACACACAAATAAAAATGAAATCTTTAAGAGTGGTGTAATCTGAATACAGGATAAGAGAGACTAAGCTTGATGGATCAGAGAATATTCTCAAAAACACTTCCTTGTCCATATTCAGTTTTCAGTTCTTCCACAAAGCCATCAAAAATCCCCAAAAGATGAATCATTGGGCTCTGGCATAAGAGGGATTAGGATACCAGGTTCTTTTTAAGGACACTAGAAAAGTTCTACCCAAATTGGTCCCTGTTGCCCCTCAGATGTCCACCATTAAAGTCATTCATTTGAGTTAAGAAAATTGCCAGTAAGACCTCTATTAAAATGCAAATGTGTTCCCTAGGTGGGGAAACACACTAAATCATTATCAGCCATTAACACTTTAGACCAAATTAGTTTCAGATTTATTAACCAATTACTCAAAGTACCAAAGGTATGCTATGCCAGACAGGGTGGTGTCACTTGGTGGGGAAGATGTGGGATGGACACAGGCCTGATCAGGGAGTCTTGCATCTGAACATTCTTACTCAAGATTTCAGTTCTCACAACTGAAACAAAATGTAACCTTTTTACAGTAAAATATTGGAGAACATCTGTTGACAATGCAGATGTGAAGGCCAGGGCACTGAGGTTCCATTTCCTATTAAAGCACCTTTCCACTGGCCCCAGTGCAGCACTGAGAACCAGAATGGAAAACTCCTGGCAGTGTCCTGCTATCTTTCCTTTGCTCCCCTGGCCTCTGCGTGCATACAGGGCCCTGACCAGCAGTTTCCTGATTTTGAAGGTAGAAAATGCTGAGGATGCATTAGAATTTGGATCTATTCCCTGGAGTCACATTTGACAGGAAATTCTGGCAGCAGACGCATCTCCAGGCAGCAGGAGGGTCATGAGGGCTCACTCCAGGCTCCAGACCCTGTATGCTCCAAACTGAAATGTTTGGCAGCCTAGACAGACCACCGGCTTTCAAGTGCACTAGCTGTCATTTAGGGTGGGTTTATGGGATATCTCCACATCATTCTTTGAGGACCACGTCTTAATATAGGAGGAGCAAAGGTGGAGGTAGAAGTGGGCACTGGCTTCCTGGCTCCAAGGAAAACAATTTGCAATCTGTAAATAGCCAGGATGTACCCACTGCTGCCCTGCCTGAGAGGCAGGAGGCATACATGCCCCTAAGTGAATGTGTGGCTCCCTTCCCCTCAGTAGTATCAGCATTTATGTGGAACCCAGATGAAAGGAGAGTGACATTCCTGTGCTTTTGATACCTAGGAACTTCTTAGCCACCACAGCGGCCTACAAATCAAGTCTAAGGAAGAAGGGAAGATGCCAAAGAGGCTGCAGCCTGGCTATAACAGCTGGCTGAAGCAGATTCTAGCCCAACTGTTTAGTCCATTCAGAGAGCCCACACAGTCTTCAGGAGAAGGCATTTTTTGAGAGAATGGGTGCTGACCAATATTTGATTAATTTTTGTCTTCAGAATCAGAACTCTGGATTTGCAGATCAAAAGAACAGTGCACACTGGTGAGGAAGAAACAATTGTGTATGTAGAACAAAGGAGAGAAACAGAGGGAATCACCCAGCCTTCCCATAAAACCTTAAAGTACTGTGACACCCACATGTGCATTACCTTAATTCATTTAAAAATAATTTTTAATGATTTCACTCAATAAAATATATCATGGAGATTATGTTCTAGTGTGAAAGAGAAGCTTTCAAGATTCATAGGATTGTATCCTGCATAAGTTTCAAAGTCACATCCACTCAAACAAAGAGTAAGGTTTTCCCAGAAGGACCTCATTGTCTCCAACCAATATCATTTAAAAGAAAATAAGGTAGTATAAAACACTGGCCAAATTCAAGGAAAAACAACAACAACAACAACTGGCTATATGCAATCCAATAGCAGGACAAACTTTTCTATGGTACTGGGATTACTGGGGAAGGATCAAGAACTGTTGTTGCTGACTCTATAAAATCTTCCTGTTTCCTTCTGTGCAACAGAGACTTTGTATCACCGTCGTGTCTGAAGCACATTTGTGTATTGCTGGGGACTGGTATTCAGTGACTGAAGAAAAAAAAAGTTGCTCCACTCCTGCAAGCATGAAGACTTTAGTTTCACACCCAACATGACAGATGTAAACATAACCAACTGTACTCTGAGATTTTATTATTTTACCATGAAATGAGAAAGAAGTATAACATATGTCTGTTTTCCTGACTTCCTTTAACTGTAATATGTAAAATTAACTAAAGTTAAATCTGGCCAGCTTGACATGATTCCATGTTGTTTTGCACAAATGAATTCACAAATTCTCCAATAATGCCTAGTTGAGAAGTAATGCTGAGTCTATAAGAACTTAAACATAACCTGGCATCTCCTATATCAGCTCACATTCCGACAACAATTGCTTCCTATCTTATTATTAAAGCACTGCAAACACACAGATAGATAATCCCCACACTTACATCTCCAGCTCAGACCTCCCAAGGTTCTCTCTGCTCTAGTGCCAACATGCATGCCTCTCAGATACCTAAAACTTAGTATGTATGGAGATGAGTGCCCATATTTTTTTAATCTCCGAAGTAACAAGTAATGGACATCAACATTTGTATCTTTTCTGTGTTTGATTCAGACAAAATTTCCATCGCTGTCATCTCTTTCTCCCATGTAGCTACTAAAGCTCATTATGATGTTTCTGCCTCCCAGAGAAGAAGCACATTTAGACACCACCATGACTCAGCACTCAATCAACCAGCATCCTTCACAGGCACTAAGCTGCTGAACTCCAGGGCTATCCTTGCTTCTAAGTAACTTGGCAACTCTGGGGTCTATTCTCAGCAGGTTAAGTAGAGATCTCATTCCAATTACCACTGTATCATGTCTGCCAGGTCTTCCTCTAATTGCTTGGATCAAATAAAGAACCCACAAGACAGCAGGGAGTAAATCATGAAGTCAAGAAAAGATGTGGAAGCTGAAAGACAAATGGAGTAGGGCTAGAAGCCTGGTATGGCATGTGACTGGTGGTTAGGAGACCTTCGGAGACCTGAGATGAACCATATCACACACAGGTCACATGAAGTTTTTGGCTGAAACCATAGCAAGACACTTCTGTGATTAGCCATACTCAGTAGATTCTGTAACCACAAAATGTCAACCTCCTCCTGTCTCCCTGGATACAGAAGAAATAATAAAATGAGCATATTAATGTCTACACTTCAACTAATTATTTTACATGATGTGCTACTCAAGGTAAATGGAAATGAAAAAGAAAATAAAATGTACAAAAAAGAGGAAATTAAACAGGTGACAGGATTTTTTCATGATATGATTTTATACCAGAAAACCATATAAAACATCTCTGAACTAAGAAATAATTTGGAAAGTTAATTTTAAAAAGTTAGCATGAAAGAACACTCTCCTGAAAATAAACAAACAAAAAACATGAGAATGTTCTGTTAATACCTTTCCCATGCCAATAGAAACCTACAGTATGTTATGATAGATAGGTAGATAGATGATAGATCACAGAGATGAAAGACAGGAAGATAAGTAGATGATAGATAGATGAGAAAGATAGTAGGTGGGAAGGTTGAGAGATGATAGGTAGTTATATGCATACAAACATAGAAGATAGATCACAGAGTGATGATATTTAGATAGGAAGATGATAGATTGATAGGAAACTAATAGATGAAAAGGAAGAAAAATGACAGGTAGATGATAGGTAGATATGATAGGTAAGTGGATGAAGAGATGATAGATACAAATAAATTGAATGATAGAGGTTAATGATAGAGATAGTAGAATAAATAAATAGAGATAAATGATAGGTTGTGTCTTAGTTAGGATAACTATTGCTATGATGAAACACCATGACCAAAAGCTACTTGAGAAGGAAGATTTTATTTGGCTTACACTTCCACATGGTAGTTCATTACTGAAGGAAGTCAGGACAGGAACCAAAACAGGGCAGGAACCTGGAGGCAGAAGCTGATGCAGAAACCATGGAGGGGTGTTGTTTACTGGCTTGCTTCCTATGGCTTTCTCAGACTGCTTTCTAATACAAGCCAGGAACACCAGTGCAGGGAAGGCAAAACCTACAATAAGCTGGGCTGGCCTCCATCAATCACTAATTAGGAAAATGCTCTACAGCCTGATATTATGGAGTCATTTTTTCAATCTGGTTTCTCTATTTTCAGATGACTATAGCTTATGTCAACTTGACAAGAACTATCTAGCACAGATGGGAATATAGATAAACAATCTAGATAATAGATATATATGAATGATAGGTATATAGATACAGTTAAAATATTTAAAGTAAATCTTTTAAAATGTTACATTTACAAAACACCAATACAGAGTCAATGAAAATGCATGTTTTTGAAGATTATGCAACTTCATAAATATTATTACCTATTGATACAAAAATTATTTTCAGCACACATTTGTAGAGGAAGAAAAACAAATCATGATTTACAGACCCTGAGAAGGTGAAATTAGGATTCATTTGGTCTCAGTTAGGATGTCCCAAAGAAGCTCTGAGAGATGAACAAGGTAGGATGGAGAACACACCAGAGCAGGGTGTGAGAGATAGAAGAATAAGGAGTGGTATGGGGCACACAAGAGCAAGTCAGGCTTTAACTGCTCTATCTGTGCTAATGGTACCTCTAGAGCTAAAGTTATGTGGGGAAGAGGGACAATCCCTAGGAAATGGGTTGCTGACAACCTCATCCCATCCTTCTTCATTCTGTCCCAGTTGTCTCAGGTTGCTCTCACTGCCTTAAAAGCCACACACTAGTTTATAGTTAATTTTCTTCAAAAATACAAGATCTTATTTTCCTCACATATTTTACAGGTAAATTAGCCCACTAGAAAACCTCAAAAGCCTACTTATTTAGACTCTGGTAAGAACTATAGAAATCTCTACACTACCTTACGGAATTAGGGGATGTAGTGTGTTTTTATCCTGCTTGCTCAAAAGCTAACTTTCCATTTACTTGATGCTCCAGGATGAAATTAATTTGATTTATTAATTTCAGTAAAGGCCAGGGAGCTTTAAATTATTTAAAGCATTCCCAACATGCACTTGTATTTCTGAACGAATAAATTACTATTTCCTTTGAGAGTCCAAACTGTTGCCTCTTACTTTCATAAATAAAATTTTATATCATTAAAATCATGCAACATGTGAAAACAAACACTCTTGATAGGTATGAAGTATGTACATTCAACTCTGGTATTTCCTTATTTTTCGCAATTGTTGATAATTATTAAGAGATCCATTGTACACTTTCTATGTTTTAGATTTTACCTGAAAAACAGTAAGAAATTCCTACAGAATTTAAGTACTTACTTAGAGGTCATTAAATCTCTTAAAGAAGAGATCCCTGTGGTGAATTTAAAATTCTCAGTAACAGGAAGTACCATCTCTTGGCCTAGAGTTTGGGGATTTTGAATTCTTGATGCTGGGAAAGAGCACATGCTTAAAAAGACATTTTTTACCCCTTCTTGTGTTTTAGCAATTTTGTCTAAAGACAGAGCAACATTTTTTTGAAAATATGAAAAGTTCTTTAAAATGTCATTTGAAGTAGATTCACATTGCTCCTTCTAAAGCAACACCATTTCTGCTGGAAACTATGAAATAGCTCATTCTCTTTAGAAAACACCAGTACCTGTAACTCAGGGTCAAGCCAGTGTCAGACACATCACAATCAAAAGATAAGACTAAAATAATTTCCTTATCAGGACATGTGACTTTTCTGAACGTTCATGCTAGCCAGTGTGATGTTGTGACTTAAAATTCCATCAAAAATCTACATGAGGGATCAAGAGTTAAGAACATTGGTTGCTCCTGCAGAAGACTGGTTCAGTTTCCAGCACACACATGACCACTCACAACTGCCTGTAACTCTAGTTTCAGGGGATCCAACACTATCTTCTTCCCTCCACTGGTACTGTATTCTTGTGCTATACCCACATGCACACATACACAAATACACACACACACACACACACACACACACACACACACACACACACACACGTAAATCTTTACAAAAACTTAACAAGGGCCTTGTGGATAGTAGAAATTTAAGAATGGGCCATAAACCAAAGTCCCCTATTAATCACTGGGAACAGCATCCTAATTGTCATGAGCAGATGTTACCAAATACACAGATCTAGGTTGCCTTTTATAAAACTTGCCATGGCCACTTCCCTGAAGACAAAGTTCATCTGAATGCAAGGTCAATATAGACCAAATCATAGGCTCAATTTTTTAGCATCATGATATAGTAATAATTTTAAGGTTTAGGTAAGGCTTATGTGGGAAATACGCAGAAATCATTGCTAGGCATAATCCTTGAAGCAAAACACTAACCAATTGTCACATCATTAATACTAGAACTTGCCTCTACCAATGAACTACTCAGAGACCATGTCTTCTTCAGCATGAATGCCGCAGATTAGTATTACATTTGACTTGTTGAAAGATAAATACATTTTACTCCATAGTCCCACAATTGGAATTTTGAATGTTTTGCATAATAAGAACATTATCTTTTTAGTCTACTGCATGGTGAGAAGCAAGAATAAGTCAAGCATTATTAACTTGACCAAAGCATAAATCTTTCTGCTGCAGCTCATGCAGATGTAACACCACAGAATACATAGCGTGTGTTAGAGATTTCTCCCATGGCTAATCATCAGTGGGATGGAAAGCAGAATCAAAATGAGACAACGTCTCACACCTCTCAAGAACTGGCACTAATGAAATACAAGAGATAACAGGCACAGACCAAGGCTTTGGAGAAAACAGAATCGTTTTACACTATTAGTAGGAATCCAAATTGTTGTGGGCATTAAAGAACACAGTATGTTTTTTTAAACACCAAACAGTGCCTCCTCTTCTGAGGAGATAATGAATGAAAGCAATACCTCACAGAGACATTTGCTCTCCTACTTCACTATAATCTTAATCACAGAAGCTCATTTATGCAAACAACCCAAGGGCTGTCAGTGCATGAACATGTTAAAAAGGAAACTGTGTAGACACACAAGTACATACTCTGCCTTTAAAGAGAAGGAAATTCTTTTTTATATTATTTTATTAGTTCAAATTAGGAACAAGCTTGCTTCACATGTCAATCCCTTCTCCCTCTCCCTCCCTGCCCCCCCCCACATTCCACCTGCCCTTAGCCATCTCCCCACCACTCCCCAGGCAAGGTAAGACCCTCAAAAGGGGCTCCCCAAAGTCTACCACATCATCCACTGTTGCTGATATTGATGCATAACATACTGCCATTATTGATCTTTATATATATATATTGAATTTTTGGAAACTTTAGCTGTGCTGTCAACTTTGGAAAAAAGTATCCCAGTTTACCATGTTGAGTTGGCATTGTACAAGAATTAACAGCCATATTGGTCTAGAAATGTTGAACGTATTTTTTCCCATTTGTTTAGGGGTAACGCACTGTATTAAATATGTAAGGTCTTAAAAAGAAAAAAAGAAATAAAGGATTTTGAGAGCCCATCCTATGTGAAGGGATGCTCTCTTGGCCTGGACACATGGGGAAGGAGAAGGAGATTGTTTATTAGCAGCAATATGGGCAGCTGGAGAACATCATATCAAGTGAAATAGTCCAGGCTGCCAGGTGGTGGGTGCGCACACCTTTAATCCCAGCACTTGGGAGAATGGAGGAGGCAGGTGGATCTCGGTGAGTTCAAGGCCAGCCTGGTCTACAGAGCAAGTTCCAGGACAGCTAGGGCCATTTCACAGAGAAGCCCTCTCTCCAAAAAAAAAAAAAAAAAAGGGAAGGAAGGAAGGAAGGAAGGAAGGAAGGAAGGAAGAAAGAAAGAAAGAAAGAAAGAAAGAAAGAAAGAAAGAAAAAGAAAGAAAGAGTGAGTCCAGGCACAGAAATTTGAACAGGTTATGACATCAGTTCTGGTTGAATTCATAGACTCCTGCAGCATGAGGTGTTGGCCAAAACTTCAGGGAGGAATGGAGAAAAGCAAGTGAAAGAAAATGCAGTGAGTGTTTTAAGAGAGGAAATGTTTTGAGAGCTCATACAGTCTGGGAAGAATAGTTAATATTGCCATTAAGCATTTTTTAAATTTTTGATGCTCTTAGCACTGAGAAGGAATGGTTGAGATAATGGGTGGGTCACTTTGCCTGACAGAAGCCTATGCCATGTAGTTCTCTACCTATCTCCTGATATGCATATTTCAAAGTATCATGTTATGCATATTAAATAGGAAAGGGAACAAAATAGACTTGGAGAGTAAAGCCTGGCATGTGAGGCTATATTTGTGCATATAATCTATTTATTAAAATACAGATTTTAATGTTATTAAAAGTCAAGTGGCTAAATATCCTCCTTTCAATGCTCTACATTGCAGGCAGTCAGTTACAAAGGAATGCTGTGCTTCAGAGTACAACAAAAATGCTTGTTGGACTATAGCTGTCCAGGTCACTATGCCCCGTATCTGTGAAATCTCAATAGGGTCGCTGGCTCTTCAGAGCTGCCCTCTTCATTTTCTAGATGCATCTGATATATATATATAGTCTTCCCTTAAAGAATCCTGGACCACAGGGGATGCAGGACCCAAAAGCATGACTGATCACTTTTGCATCCCATTGCCTCTGCACTGGGCAAAATGCCCTCCTAATTGGAAAGTGAAGAATCAGATGATCTGCCCAGAATAAAGTGATTAGCCAACTTCACCCCAGCACATGACACTAACTTGAATCTAGCTACTTGAGTATTTCAGGAATGTGTGTTTCCCTAAACCTCCTGACAAAACATCATTACTACAGCTCAGGGTTCCTTTAGAATATCAGCTAAAAAAACAAACAAGCAAATGAAAAAAAAAAAAAAAAAACAGTGTTTTCTGTGAGCTGATAAGACCTGCCTATCTTCCCTTCTTGGGGCTAAAATCAATGGGTTTCAAGTTGAGAGTGCCCAGGACTTATTTCTTTTTTCTTCTCTCTGTTGGGATGGTCAAGGAAGGTGACAGTGTAATATACTGGTGAAACATGTTCTTTGGACATCTGGGAGAGACTGGACTTATCGAGGTCATAAAGCATCATTAAAACCTATTGTAATGCATTGTGGGGAATGGGCCCTATTATAATCCCTCTTAGTGACTCACTGGGAAATAACAGGACATTATGTCTATTGCTAGAGTGAAGGGCATATTGGGAAATTATTATATAATGCTCTATCATCTATCTATTTATTTAATCTATCATCTATCTATCATCTATCATTAATCTATTTACTTATTCATTTATATTTATTTTTGTGACACTAAATGTTTGTAATGATGGCCAACATTGTGTATAATATGGCCAACATATGTGTATAAAACACATATACCTAGGATCAATTCCCACCACCCAGGAGAACAATGTTTATGGAAGAAAGTTGGGCAAACTCAGGCAAACATGACAGCATGTCTCAGAAACTGAATACTTTGACATATCAGCCAGGGAAACATGAGGAGACATGTGTGATTCAATCACTAAATCAAGGTCCTTCTGCCCCACAGGTGAGAATCTATTTTGTTTCAACAAATGCCTTATTAAAAGATTAGAAATATTTAAAGTAAATTGGTGTAGCAAGTGACTGAACTGTAGGCCTTACCTTTCTGACTCAGTTTTCATCACTAGTAGAGGAATAGTAAAAGTATGCTGTAGAATTTAAGAAGCAGGTGCTGGAGAAATATCCTGCAGAGGTTCTTTGTTCAATTCTTAGTGTGTACAAGGCAGATAACAACTTTCTGCAACTATTATTCCAGGGGATCTGCCACCCTCTTCTGGTCTTCTCCAGTACTGCATACACAAGGTGCACAGACATACATGCAGGTACAACACCCATATATATAAAATAAATGTAGATAAATCTTTTAAAAAATTCATAAAACAACATTGGCTTCAGTACAGATCTGGACAGGCCCTCTTGTGTACCTCCCAGAACAGGAATAGGGTTATTGTCCATGCACAGTTTTCTACAAGCATTTTGAGGAAGATACCATTGCCTAGTATGAGAGACCTTGAATGCTATCCCTTCTATGTCATGTTATTTCACAGCAGAACCAACAAACATGAATAATAAATCATTTAGGTAAGGCTGAGTTGTTCTTTTAATATCTACTGGCATTTAAGTGAAACCCTATAATCGGTCATTTTCCTAACAGAAAAAAACTGTATAGTTTCTACTTGTACAAGCAAAAAAATAAAAAATAAAAATAAAAAATAAAAAATAAAAAGCAAAACATCCCTGCTTCTGAAGTGCTTTCTTTGCCTAATGACCACCAAAGTCTCCAGGAAAAGTCTTGAACTTGAGGCTAAAGCAATGTAATTTCATTTTGGATAATCAATACCATCTTCACAAAGCTCCATCCAAATGGCAAGGAGTGTATTTATCATCTGCAGGGTTGCTGATTGTGTGGAAAGCTTTAGTGCTCAGTAGAATATTTTAGTTACTCCATTTTTCTTATAACATACTAGGTATACTTTAAAATAGGACTGAACATATGAATAACGGATTCATATGTAATATTCATAGGGTGCATAAATAGCTTGAAGTCTATGTACTTCAATACTGTTACACTGAGAATAGAATCTATGTATCCATAATATGCATGGACTCCTGCTAATGCACTTAGTATTGTCATGATGCATCGTGTGCACTTTAGAAAGTATACAGATGTGATTTTCCATGGGTACTTAGAAAATATATTCTTAGCCAAAAATTACTGAAGAAATAGAGCAGCTTCTCATACCCAGCACTCAAATTTGTAAGTTCTGGTAAGACACAGCATGATAGCAGAAATTGTGACAAGAAGCCTGACTTTTATAAAAGCTAGCCGTGTTTCTACTTATAAACACATCTTTCCTTAAAATCTCAAGGATGCCATGCGTTGGTGGCGCACACCTTTAATCCCAGCATTTGGGAGTCAGAGGCAGGCGGATCTCTGTGAGTTCGAGGCCAGCCTGGTCTCCAGAGTCAGTGCCAGGATAGGCTCCAAAGCTACACAGAGAAACCCTGTCTCAAAAAACCAAAAAAAAAAAAAAAATTCAAGCATTATAGGAATGGAAGAGGTATCCCCCAGAATAAAAGAGACTGCTGCATTGGAAGTTACTGGAATCTGAAACTTACACCCAGGAGGTTCCATATGGAAGAAAATATTGAAAGACAATACTTTTTTGTAAATATTTTTTCTAATATTTTCCTCCTATTTCCTCCTCCAAGCCTGCTCATGTACTGACCACCCTTTCTTTGAAATTCATGCTGTTTTTCTTTGTTGTTGTTGTTGTTGCTGTTTTGTGTTCATGTGTGCAAGTGCATGTGTGTATAAATGTGCATATGTTTGTATATATGGTGTGTGTGTATGAGTGTGTATATGTAATGTCTGTGTGGTATGTGCACTTGTGTGTATGTGTTTGTGTGCATGTGGTGTGAACATGGTGTGTATATGTTATATACACATATGTATGTGCGTGTGTGTATGTGGTGTGCATATGGTGTGCACCTGTGTGTAAGTGTCTGTGGTGTGTGTGTGTGTGTGTGTGTGTGTGTGTGTGTGTGTGTGGTGTAGGACAGAGGCCAACCTGAGTTGTTTTTCCTAATGAGCTATTGACCATATTTATTGAAACAGGGTCTCTCATTGACCTGGAGCTCTCCCTTGTGTCTAGGCTGGCTGGCCTGTTTCCCTGAGACATGCCCAGGTTGCTGGGATAACAGGCCTCATCTTTATTATTCTGATTATGGGGATCACATAGAAGTTCTAATACTCCTTCAGCAATCATTTCACTGATTGAGAATCTCCCAGAGTCTTGTTTAGTTGTTTTTGACCATGTCTCACACCAGTTCTTCTTGCCTCAACATCACTAGCTTTGGGATTGAAGCTATGGGTTGCCACAGCCATCAACATTCTGTTCTAAAATTAACACACTGTATACTGAATAGAGGGTTTATCACCCCCATTTATTCCTTTGTTGTTGTTTTGTTTTGTTTTGTTTGAGTCAGGGTTTCACTGTGTAGCCTTGGCTGTCCCGTAAGTCAATCTATAGACCAGGTTGGCCTTGATCTCACAGACATCAGTCTGCCTCTGACATCTAAATGCTGAGATTCAAGGCATTCACCACCACCAACTGACTGCTCTCTTCTTTTTTTTCACATTTATTTTTTTTTTATGACAGGACTGTGTTGTGCGCCTGTAAGATTAGACTGACCACAGTCCCCCATATCAAGATTCAGTTTCCAGCATTATTTTCCCAACAACTATCAATACAGTTCAGTGCTGTCTGTCTCCCAAAGGGCCAGTTGTCAAAGATTTGTCACCAAAGCTGACAATACTAGGAATGGTCAACCCTTATAGGTTGGGGCCTAGTAGGAGGACTTTAGGTTATTGGGGAATTGCTTGAAGTAATGGGACTTTGGCCCTTCCCTTGCTTTCCTTTGCCTCCTGGCTATGGATGGAGTAGCTATATTTTGCAGCACACTCATGCTTATCACAGCCCCCAAAGCAAAGGAACCAATCAAACCACTGGAACTATGAGTGAAAACAAACCATTTTTCTGTACCTGTGTCTTATTCAGATTATCCTATAGTGAAGAAATGCAACAGAGCTCAGTGAAGGGCCACACCCTTCCACTTCAGTGTGGTAGGCTACTAGAATCCCCATGTCTCTAAGAAGCCTCCTGCAATGTTCACAGCTAATTGTTTTATCTTTGGGATTCTCAATCAACTTCAACCTGGCTTTTGCACCTGAAAAGAGACCCCATTATCTCCAATGATGAAGAAGCATTGCCCTGAACTTTTTATTATTTGGAGATGTTTGTGATCTTGCCTGTTTCACCTTGCAGTATCCTCTATGTGCTTGATTAGAATTTAATGGCCCAGATATTGGGAAAAGGGTTTCAAGTGCTACTTCTACCTAGGATTTTGTTGACTTCAGTGATGGGGTCAGGCTCAGGTCCAAGGGAAGGTCTTTTAACACTTCTTAGCAGATGTAAATGGCCTGTCAAGAAAAATTAAGAGTATATCAAGAACAATTAGGAGTCAGAGTTGAAGTGTGATACTCCAAGCTAATGTAGAGACATCCTTTTGGTTTCAATTGAAATTCACATCATCACCATGTCAACCCACTGACAATTACATGACTTTAGCACATGTATGTTCCATGTGGGAGGAACCAAGTTGGCAATGCAGTACACAGGATCAGCATGGCATCTGGTCAGAGTATGAGAGCAGCTACATAGGAGGCTGAGGCAGGAGGAACTCTTGAATGCAAAGAGTACAAGGCCAGCCTGGGTAACACAGAAAGAAAATACAGGAGGAGGGTAAGGACAAGAAGGGAGAGGAGGAGTCATCCAGATGGAGGAACTCCTGAGCTGTGCTGGGGTTGGAGGTTTTCAGCTGTGACTTCACCAAATAATTTCATCTGCAAAGACTCCCTGAATTTCTATGTTTTTTCCTCCCTTCTTTGAACCTTTGTAGTGAAGGAGACAAAGTGGGTAGTGTGTTTTATTTTTAAGCTTTTTACATCCTCCAAAGACAGTTATTATGACCGAGATTTCTCTTTCAGTGATTAAAAATAGAGCACTCCACCCTGTCACTGTGGTTCATGGATCTTCTGTTTGTTCTCTGGGCTTTTTCTCTTTAAGCCCACTTCACATCCTCTGCTTCCTTTTCTGAAAGGAGAGGCTTTGGCCAGAGCTTTAATAAGAATCAACCAGAGGGACAGGGTATTCTGTACCTGAAGGCTAAGACTTCTGGGACTTGATATGAGTAGGTCTATGGAAAAGAAACTCTGCATCATTATCTGTAGCTTCCTCCACCCCCCACTCACCCTCCTCTTTTTCTCCTCCCCACACCTCTTCCTAGTCCTTCTCCTCCTTTTCTTCTTCTTACTCCTCTTCCACCCCCTCCCTCCTCCTTCTGCTTTCCCCTCATCCTCATCTTCCTTTCTCCTTCTCTCCTTCTCCTTGTCCAGGGCTGCCCTGCCTTGCCACTGCACCTGTTATTCTGCCGCCTTCTCTAACATTTAGTGCAGCCCAGTGAAGGTGTGATTGCACCCAGACTCCTCTCTTGCTGTGTAGATAGGATCAGGTTAATGTATAGATTGCCCAATATGACATTGGATAATAAACACCTAAGACATGTTAGGTTTTAAAATTATTAGGAATATAAATAGTTGAAACAAAAAGTATTTAATGAGTTTTTATGAGAACTATGTATTTGTGCTGAGCAGGAGTATATAGGTGAGATAATTGGGAGAAAAATGAGACCCCTCTGGGAAGACTACAATAAGAACAAAAGTAAGTGAACTAGTTTATAAGTAGGGTAACAAGGCAACTTTAGAATTTGCCGTTTGCTGAGTTAGGCTAAGATGGCAGGATTAGAAGTAGGCTGAATGCTGCATCCACCAATGACTGCCAAACTGCCCTCAGTGGGCATAGTCCCACCTCTAAAAATGGCTGACCTGTAATTAGTAGTCCCTTGAGTCCATTGGTTTTTTGTTTGTTTGTTTGTTTATCTGTCCTATGACCCCATATATTGAAATCTTAGCTTTCCATGTCAATGGATTAGAACATAGTGATTAAGTCATGAGGATGGGTTCCTAGTGCTTTGATGAAAATAAGAAACAGAGTTTTCCCTTCCTCCTTTCCTCTGTAAGATCATGCAGGGTTAATATGTCTCTCAGAAGCCAGAAGCTATCACTAGGTTCTTGAGTTCCTGGCACCTTCTACCTAGACTCCCAGGATCCAGGATTATAAGAAATGCACCTTGCTTTTGAACTATGTGTATAGTCTATTGTGTTTTATTATAGCATCCACAATGGCACCAGTCCACTCAGTCAAACACCCAGGATCTCTCTTTCCATATTAAACCACTTTATATCACCCAAGTTTGATAGTAATCAAATAATTTAACTAAAAGTTACAGAAGCACAAGGACAAAGAATGTGAAAGGAGAGCACTTTGAAAATAATTACTCTCTAGTTAAAGCTTGTACATCTTGATGAAGATTTACAAACCCTGTATGCAAATGATTCTGTGGATTTGGACTGGAGAAAAAAGAGCAGAAGTATGGAAGAAATAGATGTCTGAAGGAAGATACTGAATATCATCTCAGTGTGGATTCAGCAATTCAGTGGAACTCAGATATCAATATCCAAAGCTGTATATTTATAGTTCCAAGTACCATCTACAGACAAACAACAAACAAATTTGTTTTCCTGATCTCATTTGCCCCATGAAATGGACAGTTTTTCTAGACTGCAAAATTAATAGTAAGCAAGTTCAAAGACAAATTCCTGTGTTTGAACTGCAACTATCTTCTTCTTCCTCTATTTTTCTCTAAATACAATTTAATACCAGGTCCTTGTACAATATTCAAAGGAATGTGAGCACACATAGACACTTACATCCACACATGTACATTCATACATACACAAGATTTATTGCCTATGTAAAGGTGATCCTGCTTTTAAAGATATTTTAAACTATTTTAAGTCTCTCTGTCTCTGTCTCTGTCTCTGTCTCTGTCTCTGTCTCTCTCTCTCTCTCTCTCTCTCTGTGTGTGTGTGTGTGTGTGTGTGGGTGTGTGTGTGTGTGTGTGTGTGTGTGTGTATGTGTGTGGTGCAGTTACCGTAGTGGACAGCAGAGGGCATTGGATCCCTGGAACTAGAGTTCTAGGTGGTTGTGAGCCACCTGATATGGATGCTAGTTACTATAGTTATGCCCTCTGTAATAACAGTAAAATCATAGCTGATCAGATCTCCAGCACAAAACTTTTAAAGCCAGGTGGACACAATGCATGTTTGTGTCTTGGCTTAAATTAAAGCATCCATGCTAGGTATGATTAGGTATGTAGCTAATCGTGTTTGTTTTGTCTTTCAAAGAACTGGTTTGAAATAACATGGTCCTGACTCATTGCCCCAGAGATTGGGAGAGGATGTCATATTTCATTCTCCAGTTTTCTAAAGGCAGGGACTACCTTAACTTTACTATCAACTGCATTGAAAGCCTAGAAAGAGGTGGTGTTGAGCAAATCTATAGTCCTCTAGTTAGCTTACTCTGTAGTCTGTCTTTACTCGGATTTTAGCATCTCTCTTATCTACTGCAGATAAAACTCCAAGGAAAACCTATTTTAGAAATTCTTCATGTGCTACTATGTCTGAAGAGAAAGACATCTGAACATTAATAATTTAAACAGACCTGCTCATGGAGGCTTCATGTGGGTGCTCAATAGAAATGTTCACCTGTCTAAGAGATAAAAATCCATACATGTTTGCACTAGCTTGGCATGAAAACCAACCACCATAGCTCAAACACCTTGAAGCAATGAGTTGGCACTAATAGAGAGTAATAAGGATGGTGGGATGTCACTGCAGAGAGAGCATGGGGCTTCTACTTAAAGCTGCCAAGAGTACGGTGACTTCAAGGCCTGCCAGCCCTCCACAATGCTATCCAAATCAACATCTGGATTCCAAAGGGGGACAATTCCTAGAGATTTGGAAGGAGTTTGTATGTAGACTGATCATAATAAAAATCACACAGGAAATGAGCAAAATAGACACGAGGCTACCCAGCCTCATAGATGATGATATTTGAAATAAGAATTGAAATAGGACTGGTTGGTGGTTAAGGAGACTTGGAAAACTCATGAGATCAATGAAAGAGGATTTTAAACTGTAATTACAAATGATGAGTTTATGTTTAGAAGGAAAAATAAGAACAAAGAATTATAGGGGTATCTCTAGCTACTTAGTGAGATAGAGCCAGCAAGGTTTCATGAGACTCCCCCCCTCAGCCCTGTCCCACAAAATGAACAAGCTAGTAAACAAAATAGAGTAAAGAACTGGCCATTATAGTTATAAGTATGGTCCTGGATGATCCACATGGAGAAGACCTCTGTGCAAGTCTCAGCACCACCAGAATGCTGAAGACTCAGAAAAGGATGGGAGGGAATGGATAGATGGTCAAAGGGGAGTAGACATTAGGTTCCTCAGAGTTCTACAGCAGGGGAGCAGCCACAAAGAGAGACCTGGAAAGGTCATAAAAATAACCTCATACAGCATGGTTTTCTACTGTTGAGAGGAACCCATGAGGTATTTATTATACAACTAGAGAAAGAAGACAATTAACAACACCCCAACACATACTCACACTACCCTTAAGTAGACAAGAATGCTCCCAGACATCTCTGAATCATTGGAGGCTAACTGGTTGCTTGCAAGTACCAATGGCTTTATACAAGCTACACTTACCATCAGAACTTGCTACATATCACAGATGAGGGCCTCTGAATTGAAATGTGGACTCTATTTACCAAATAAGATAGTGACACTTCCATAGCAGTCACTGTAATAAAACATAGTCATGAACATCAATCAGTTTTCTTTTTCAAAGTTCTGCAATTTTAAACTAAACCTGTACCCTCACCATTTGGTTCCTTCCAAGGCAAATTCCATAGCCACCATCTCCTATCTTATTAGAGGCCACTTCTGCAGAGTTCCACTGTTCCACTGTGAGATCAGTCTCCAGTCCTTTCCCACATGGCCTATTTGTCCTGCCTGGGTCTGGAATGGGTTTCATGCCTTTTTCTCTGTGTTCTGAGCCCAGGATCCTTTATTCCTCATGAGAAGTGTCTTTTGGTCATTCATTTGGTCCCAAGGCAGCTCAGCCTAGACAGGGACAGATATTTATCCACTGTCACCTCATTTCTCAAAATCTTACTGAACATTTCATTAAGGGTGAGGAACATAAGTGGGTACAGCTTATCCCCACCTTGGAGGAGCTCAGGACCCTTAGGGACGCCTGTCTAGGGAATAAGAAACTTGCAAGTGGCTGCTTTTGAATAAGGGAAGGTAATGGGCACTGTGATCACATAAGAGATGGTAAGATACAAAGAAATCATTTCCTTACACATGGATTACTATGTGCAGTTTCTATGCTTCATTCTAAACTTTTCTTCCAATGCTAGATTCATTCTTTTTAAATCTTATTAATTCTGAGACAGGGTCTTGTGGATCCTGGGCTGATCCTGCATTCACAACGTAGGTGTGTGTGTGGGGGGGTGACCCAAGATTCCTTCACCTTCTCATCAGAAATCTATAACTAAGATGAACACTCAAATGCCCTGTTTAATGGTAAGATTCTTAGAGGTGTCCAAATAAACCAGACATGAAAAACTCAGTGCCACAGTAGCAACTGTATCATCCAGTTACATCCATGATGCAAAGAAGGTTAAGAGGGAGAAAAGGCAGTGAGCTCTGGGGGAGGAGTGGCCTAACACCCACAGCTGTGCATACTCCCTCCCTAAGCCTTTCAACATCCCATGTTCTAACATTGATTTTGTAGTCAAGACAAAGACCCCTAATAACAAGCCCCTGACTCCTCGTGTATTAGAGCTAAGTAGAAGGACACAGACAACTGCTTCAAGTCATCAGCCTCCACAGACAGATGTCTTTCTCCTCTAGAAAATACAAAATTAAAAATGAGAATCCTTTAGATTCTGAAAACTTGGATGCTGAATGAAGATACCCAGAGGACTAACATGTTAAAGTCTTGTTTTCTGAAAGTTTCCTTTGTATTCCTGCAGACTGAGACTCTACTCTCACTTGTAATTTCAAGGCTTCATCTCACAGCAACCTATCACTTAAAATAATAATAATAATAATAATAATAATAATAATAATAATAATAATAACCTATGCCAAATTCCTTTCTTGTCACACAGTTTGATTTCATTTGTCCTAAAACAAAGTGACCTTCAGAGCCAAGCTGATTGGGCCTCAGAGGGCATTAAAACAAGATTCCCCGAGGGGGTGACAGCCACATCCAGAATGCCGTGTCCATATTCTGCCTTTTTCCTTGCCATTACCAGGTGGAGGTGGACTTCCCTTAGCCATTAACGTCAGGGTTAGCCATTGGGATGATAAAAACTGTTCAGGTATCTTATATATTTCATTGTGTCCAATTTAGTGACTCTGTGTAATAAATGTACATGGGAATTCCTTGCAGGCTTGTTAATGTCTATACCCATTCATTCAGCAAACATTTATAGGGGTTCTAAGCATACCAACCCTGCTAGGTGGTGCAGAAGAGACGGGTGGTAAGGGGAACCTGGGGTAATGGCTACATCATTGCCCCACCCTTCCTTTTATGTTTCTCTTTCCCCTGAGAACAACTGTGCTTCTTTAAAGGAATTAACACCCAGGACAAAAGATGCTGAAAGGGGATTCAAAGTTGGCATTCAACACACAGATACCATGGCCAACCAGAAGGTACAGCCACCATTCATTTTCACTCAGGCTTCTTTCTTATAATGTCCATCAGGGGACAGAAGGGAAAGGCAAAATCAGTAGCTGAAAATAATGTTTGAAGAAGAAATAGTTTTAAAAGTTTGCCCAGGAAGCTCTGGTGTTTTAGAATACATCAGCATTATGCACAGAAAGAGAAATGTTAAAATAGTTGAAGTTGCAGAAGTGAAGAGTAGTTATCCAGTGACCCAGGCTAGGAATGTTCCAGGTAAGTGGCAGAGGACCACAGAAGGAAGGGGTGACAAAATATCACCTGGAGGAATGGTGCTAGCATTCCACACCACAAGGGTTGCTACTGTTCATAAGGAATATAGTGCTTTAATTATTTGGATGTTTTGCATATTACTAACAGGAAGAAATTTGTTTGAAAAACCACTTTTCCTAATTTGATTATCACACACCATGTTTCATAAACCAGAATACCTCACAGTAGTATATATATATATATATATATATATATATATATATATATATATTCAATTAAATATAAAAACACTACCAGACATGGCAAACACTTGTAATCTCAACACTCAGGTGTCTCAGGCAAGAGGGCGATTATTTGAAAGTCAAGCTGATTTACAGAATAAGACTCTTTCTCAAAAACAAAAAACACATCATTTTCATTACTTTTCAATTTCTGTGATAACACTATGACCAAGGCAATTTATAAAAGAAGTTTATATTTAATTTGGGGATAATGGTTCCAGGGGTTAGAGTCCATGGCAATCATGGCAACGGCAGGGAGGCATGGCAGTAGGCAGGCAGGCATGGTAGTAGACCAAGAGCTGAGAGCTCACATCTTGACCCACAAGCATGAGGCAAAGAAAAAGAGATAACTGGGAATAGAATAGGCTTTTTGAAATCTCAAAGACCACCACTGCCACTGACACACCTCCTCCAGCAAGGCCACACCTCCTAATCCTTCCTAAAGCATACCACCAGCATGTGACCAATCATTGAAACATATGAGATTATAGGGACTGTTCTTATTCAGACAACCTACTGCCACAGACACATTTACATACATGTCACGTAAATAAATAAACTAAGAATGGTATTTGCAGGAGCAACAGACATCAGCAACAGCATAAGACATCCTATTGCAACAAATCGCTCAGGGGTTATTATCCAGGACATTGGAGAAATTGAAACAGTAGGGAAAAATCAAATTAAAGATTGGCTCTGAATTGCCAGTTTTCAAAGGAGTGCACCCAAAAGCCAAGGGATACAGGACAAACCTTCTACTTCAAAAGCATCAGAAAATAAGACCAAACCTCAATGAGAAAGGCCTCACTCCAGTTGAATGCCAGTGGCCACATAAAATAAAGATTGTGTATTCTGTAGAGAGAAAGGCAGAGGGGAAGTCTTACACACTACTGGAGTGCAGAGGAGAAGACTTACACACCACTCACTGGAGGGCATGCACACTACTACAGCCATATGGAAAACAGAAAGTGCTACCACACAAAAAAAAAAAAAAAAAAAAAAAACCACTGTTGAATTTCATGATTGCCACACTGGGTACCTGTACCTTTAGAGGGAAACCCAGAAGTGTGAGAGACTCTTTTGTGTTTATCAAGGCAGCAATAAAGTAGCCAAGAGGCAAAAACAACCCATGTCCACCTGGTAAGTGGGCATTTTAGATGGGACAAATGCACACAATAGACTCCTATTTGGCTGCTGAGTGGAGATATAATAGTGGTAGGTCATTATGTTCAATGACACAAGCCAGACACTGAAATACCATATGTGCTTACTCATTCTAGTTGAAATCAGGATAGTTGAGACCTACCACAGGCTAGAGAGCCTATGGGGTAGGAAAGACGGGCTGATGGAAACTAAGTCACTCTTAGAGAGTTGGGTGGACTTTGATATGTTGCCACGGAGTAGGAGACTACACATAATGATGATGTATGACTGATTAAAGAAATATCTATGCCTGGTTTGCCAAAATCTACAAGAAAGTATTTTGATGTTTTTCACAAAAAAACTGATGCCTGAAAACAGAGCAGACACTGATTTGATTGTTTTCAGTGTATACATGTATGAAATATATCATAATGCATACACACATATATGTGTATATACATATATATGTATAATTTTGATAGTTCAATTCAGAACAAATGCAGTAAACAAAGAAGTTATAAATACATTATATTGTCCTTCAACACAAGGGCAAGTCTGTCAATCAGGTAACTCAGTCTTACCAAGCTCTAGACTCAACCACATTAGACAAAGGCATACAAGATTTATCCTTTTCTAAAACTGAAAGAAAGATGTAAGGGGAGCCTGGGGTGAGAGGAGGAAGGAGGGGGTCAGAAAGGGAGGGTACTATCAACTAGAATCTGCATGTGACTGGTTCCTCCACACCTTGGCTGAGGTAATTCCCTTAATAAAGCAACAGTACACCTCACCTAAGTTCACATCTTAACAGAAGAGAAGGCCCCAGTAACCCATGTGTAGTTTCAGTACAGACAGCACAGTTATTCTGTCCAGTACTCAGATTCCATTTCCAGCATAATTGAAGATTTGTTTTATTCACTCTTTGTTTCCCTTACTCCTATCTGTGACTAAACACAAGAAATATTGAAGAATCCATGAGAGGAAAATGAGAAACAGAACAAAATCATTACTGATGTGGGTCTGTTGCAAATATTGTCTTTCTTTCTTTCTCTCTTTTTCTTTTGGCCATCCTGGAAATGTTTATTTTTTCATAAGAGTATGTGTGACATTTATCTGATAAAATTTAAAAATTAGGGAAACTCTAAAGAAAAAGCTTCATAGTATAATAAAATGTTTGGAGAAATCCATCTACATACCATCACAGAGTTAAAACACGAATTAAATATCAAAATGTGGAATGTAGCTTTCTTCCCAAAGAAGCAAAGGAAATTTGGGGAAGCAGAGAGAAAAGTTTGTGTCTGCATTGGTGACTGGTGCTAAGCATTATTTATACCATAGCTTTCCTTTGCATTACATCAATAAACTGTGATTAAAATAGGATACTTGATAATTTGGGGCTTTTAAATTTATTTACCTGCAAAACTCCTCTGAATGATACAAGGATGGGATTCCATTTTCTCACTTGTAAGAAATTTATTAAACCCTATAAAAGATATGGCAAATTGTGCATTGCAAACAAGAAAATTACTGTTTAAAGATGTGAATGCCCCATTATAGACCATTGCACAGTGATTTGCAACATGCTAAGTATTCAGCCTGCATTTGTATGAATTCCCTCTTATTAGCTTTAGCAAGGGCCCAAAAGGTAAACTTTTATTGGGATTTTTCTGGCTCTGAAGTTTGTTTACATGTTTAAACACCCAAAAAAAAAAACTTGTTATTCCCAGAAATAAGCTTTGAAAAGTCAGTAGGCCTTCAGGGGAGATTCACAGGTTAACACAGGTTCACCAATATGGGGATAGGTGTTTCTTAACAAAATGTGACCATTGGGAGTAGGCATTTACCCCAGAGTGGCTGAGAGTACTGACGTTTTTCTTTTATTAAATATTGATGTGCAGTTCTCATTCTGTAAGCACATAGCATGAACAGCAATAAATTTGAAGAGAAAGACTATGCCTCCCACTTCTGCTATTAAACTATCAACCAACAAACCTCCTGGAAACTAGACTTCCCAGGAACCTCATGCTTGGGAAAGGCTGAAGCTAAAGCTTGGTAACAGCCAGAAAGTTGTCCCAACACAGGCATTCAAATAGTTCTAGGAATTTGTCAGACCACACAACAATAGAGATTAGGATCCTGGAAATGATGGATCAATGATATCCAAGACCCGCCACCACCATAACTGTTAGGCTATGTACTCTTTTTGTCGTCTAATTAACCCTAAAATTACAGCCAGGACACCAAGAATAGGCTTGAGTGCCACTGTAACACTCTAGTCATTTCCTCTTCCAATGTGGCTACCTTGACTCAATCCCCTTTCTTTGCTGATTGTCTCTGCTTGTCTCTTTAATAGGCACATTGAGTACTGGTGTCTGTCTAGCTGTTAGGGTTGCCAGGACCCAAACTAAGAGCTCCAGCAACAATCTTAGATAAGTAGACCATTCACACTAAGAAGTTGCCCACTGTTTTGAAAGGTGTAGAAATGATTGGCGATTCAGCAGGTAAAGCTCTTCCAGGTCTTTTCCCTCCTTCATTTCTCAGGACATTCTCAAGACCCTGATGCCTCTGGTCTTGGCTCTGTCTGCTGAACTCTTGCTTGCTAAAGATTGTTTGTTTGCTTTCAACCAACAGCAAATTCAATACTAGTTTCTCTACAGAGGCCTGGCTTGATAAATTGATTCTCATGTCCTGGGACCTGGGCAAGCTTTAGTTTGGATGCCATACATAGTTGTTGGGGAGCAGAGTCCTTGGAGTATGTGAAATTACATCCAAATAGATGGAGAACAGCCTGGTCCCACAGTGTTCCTCTTTAAATTTTGGAAATGAGAGGCAGAGAAATTCCCACAGGCATTAGCACAGGATTTGGAAGGCAAGCCTCCCTCCACTATGGGTGTTCTGCTTTCTTTTGAACAGTCTTTACTAGCACTAAGTCTTCAAGGTCAGTCGACAGACTGTTTCACATGAAAGGTGAATGTGTGCACATTCATACCCCACGGACATTTTCAACTGCCTCTCAAATGCCAGCCACCTAGTTACCCAAGCACGATGGCAACGTGGATACTCTGTTACCACAGCAATCAGCTTTCTATCATCAATTCACCTGCCCCAAATAAACTTCTGGTGTCAACACAGGGGAATATTATTAGGCAGATCTGCAAAATTTGCAGGAAGATAGATTCCCTTTGAAATGTTGAACTTTCTGGAACATTTTAATCCAATTTAAAGTAAAGGTCATGATAATGTTGCCTCTTTTTTTTCTCTTTTTAATATACCTTCCCTAGGAGCATACATAAAGCCACACCAATCACCGAAAGACATACTAAATATGGACTCATAGTGATGAGGGCAACGTGCCAATGATTAGGATACTGACAGCTGGCAAAGAATGATGCCCACTAAGGGCTAGTCTCTGGACATTTGACATAATTAGCTTATGCCCTAGAATTCCCCTATGACACAGGGCTTCTTGGCCGCCCTTTTCTTTGAAGGCTTTAGAATTTGGAGTTAAGTATCATATAGTTAATGTTGATGCTGCCAGGATTAAAGTCCAGGCTTTTGCTGAACACAGTGCACTTGGGTGAATGTCTGTATAGAAACATGAGCCCCTTCAGAATAGAAATGCCATCCACCCTCATGCTTTCCTGGATGATGCAGCCTGGGTCTTATAATGCTACAGCAGATCTGCATGAAGCACTAGACTGTCTCTGACCTCAGGAGGGTCTCCCATGGCTCCAGGGAGGATACCTACTGCTGACAGGTGAGCCTGGTTTCCCTGAACTGAGAGGTTATTCTAGTCCCAACACCTCCGACAGCCCCAAGTTCACATCTCACGTATTTCCCTTTGTGCTGAGATGAGGAGAAATGAAAGAGGAAGGCTGGGGAAACAGCTCTGTCAAGGCTGAAGTCAAATCCTGAGCACCCATGTAAGAATCTGGCCATGGTGGTCCATTCCTATAGTTTCAGTGCTGGGGAGATAGAGACAGGCAGATCTCTTGGGCTTCCTGGCCAGTGATGTAGAAGAATAGTGAGTTCTAGGTTTACTGCAAAACATGGTCTCAAAATAAGGCAGATCACGGTTGAGGAAAATACCTGGCACTAACCTCTGACACACTTGCATGCATACTCACATACATGTTGTAATGACTCTGCATGGAAGCATTCCCCCCAGGTGGTTCATGAGACTTTGGAGGTAAATAAAGTGTCATATGCCAGGGGCAGCAAACACTTGTAAGATTCTGGAAGGCTGGGGAGGAGACTCTGAGAAGCCCAGCTGTTGAGTTGCCTACAAACTGCATGGGGCTCCAGGCCTGCAGTCTTCCTGGGTCTCACTGGTGTCAGGGTGGCCTTTTCGGTGATGCAGCTGTTTTTATGAGCTGTTCCTATAAGGAACCCCTCAAATACACTACTGTTAGTAACCTTAATGAGAACACAGTGGGAATTTGGTGCAACCTTTAGTCTGTCTTGTGCTCCTTTTCTGCAATGAGGGTGGTTGTGTCATTTCTTGTGCCCTGAAATTTCTCTCACCCAAATGCATGTACCCATAAATTTGGAAAAGAACAAGGGAATCCTGACAAACATTAATTCCTTATCTATTTCTCTTTTGCTTCAGAAAGCTTCCCGGCCATTATTCTTAGTCACTAAACAGCTGCAATGAGGCACCCAGGGGGATTTCAAGATGGAGAAGGTTTGCACATGGAAAGGGCAGATGGGAATCTCCCCCTCCTATGAAGAGTCTAGATACCTAGAGGGCAGAGTTAAAAGTTGCTTGACTACACACCACAGAACAGACCTCGGGCTGCAGAGAAACATCTGGAAGAGTGAATAGCCGAGTAAGGGCCTGAGGCCAAAGAGCTGATTCAGAGTAAATGATTAATAAGTAATTTTTGAGAAAATAAGTTGTATGATTAAAGAGACATCTTAAGGGGAAAAAAACTTGTTTGCCTAAATCATATTGGGAATTTTCTAGGTGATAGCCCCACTGTGCGCAAATCTCAGCTTAGACAACTTTATGTTTGTGTTTGTCATCCCAAATCCTAAAGTTCAAGCCACTCACCAGCAGGTGAAGGGGAACTTCCTGACTGATTCTTTTATGTTTGTGTTATCTTCATACTGCCTCTTCCTTTTAATGTTTTTATTCATTTATTTGCTTTTATATTTAAATAGCTTTTTTTTTTCACAAATAGACTGCAGCTTCCCCTCCTCCCCTTCCCCTGCTTCCCACCTACTCCTTTCCCCTCCACTCCTCTTCTTTCTCCCTTTAGAAAGGGCCAGGTCTCCGATGGACTTGAACAGAGCACATCAAGTTGAGGCAGTACTGAGCTCCTCCACTTGCCTCAAGGCTAAGCAAGGTTGTTCAGCCTGGGGAGCAAGTTCTGAAAAGCCAGCTAAGTTAAGCGCCAGGGACACAGTTACTGCCTGATTCTCAGAGCCTACAGTAAGCCTCAGCTGCCCACAGTGGCTTCTCCAGCAATTCCCCAGCACTGGCTCTTAGCAAGGAGTCTGTCCTGTCTTGGAATCCTTTTTAAATTTGGCTGCTGGTAGTTTACTGAAAGCATCACACCCTAGTCAGAGACCAGTGCTTCCTCTTACAGTTGCTGCATTGTCTGATAGGAAAAGTTCCTTACCCTCTCCATTGCCACACCCACAGTATACTGTACATATCAGATGGGAGGATATGGGCACTTGATAACCACTGGATGAAGCAAGAGTCAAGGAGATAAGCTAAACAAGAAACGAATTAGGCATTTAACTGGACTGTTCAACTACAAAGGAATAAAATAAGAGCTTAAACAATATTAGGGCAGGGTATATATACACAGAGGCAATAAAAGGGCCTGGTAGGAAGCAGGCATGAATAGCCCTTTAGAATTATCAGTAGACACAGGTTTGCACATGGGTCAAAGAAGTTGAATCAGATAATATTTTAAATTTTTTAATTAATTAGAAAGAAGAATCCTACTTGATCAGGAAAGTGACAAAGTCACCCCCACCAGTATTTTGAAAGAAATCAGCAATAATATTCAAATCTTTCCCCAGTATGTATTTTACCACTCTTTATTAATGGGTCTTAAGCAGTCCACAGCCTTATTTATTGCTCATACTCAGAATGTATTTCTCTCTCATAAGAAGTAATTGGTTCTTAACTGTGATAATTATTGGTGATTTTTGTATAGTGTATATACATATCTATGTTTGAATATGCACATGGATATTGGGAAGCTGGCTCAAGTCTTGGAAGAACTACAGTGTCATTAATGATTGGGACTTCTGTTCAGCAGCCAATAAGTAATTGATTTTTATGAATTATCTGGTTTTTTTGTATACATATATTGACATGAAGGATATTAAACATTTCTATCAGGATCACTTCCATGGATGGTAACACTCAATGTTATACTTTTGATTGAATCTGATTTTCTGTTTAAATATGAGCAAGGCAGATTTCTTTAAACACTCCCACAGTAACAATAATCATTTCTAATTTGCTTTATTCTATATCATCTTCCCTAGTTTTAGATAAAACAGCCTACTTCAGTTTTACTAAACATACTCTTTTCATATATGAGGATTATGAAACATGGCATTATGAACAATGTTTAAAGGAAAGCATTGAATTCATTCATAACCACACATTGTGATTAATCTATAATTTGTCTAGTAGGTTGAACATTTTCACAAAAACTTCATCTTCCATTTGAAATTCTAGTATAATTTTTGTTCATAATTTATAAATCCATGGCAGCAGGCATGTGGGTCCTCATTTCTCATGCAATCCACATGCCAGGACCTGGAGTTCACTCTGCCACACTGAGAGGGATGTAGTCCCTGATTGTTCATTTGTGTCTTCCACAGGATTCATAGAAACTAATTATGAACTAGCACATCCCACAGAATCTTAATTAGACATGGAATACTTGAAACTCTGCAAATATGTCTTGGTAAAGACAACAGAAATACATTCTCTGCTCAACTGTTCTAGCTGTGCCCTCAAAATGTCCTTTAGAGAGGAGTCTATGATGAAAGAGAAATCAACCTGGTAAATAATGGATGTTCTAAGCATTTCTAAATCTTATTATTTTAAATCATACAAGGATGTATAACCAAGGAAACATACTTCTAGAGCAAAGCAGACACTATAGTCCTCAGGTATAGTCATCTCTCTGAAGCATATGTTAACTTTTAGCCATTGGAGCCAAACTAATCATGGTATCAACCTAGAGCTGAAGATCAGGACACAGTTGCTTTATCTAATGCCATCTTTTACTTATTTTTGATTATATCAAAATAAGTTTCTAAAACAGTTTAACATACTCAACTGTACAATTTTTTTCATTTGGACATCACAAAATTATGCATACAATGTCATTTTTATCAAAAATTCATAGAAAGGATTTAATCAATATTCTTAGAGGTTCCAATCTTAACCAACTTCATTATTCTAAAAATGTGAACTGGAATCAATCCATTATTTATTGATATCAAAAAGAAGGAAACCTGGGTGGAGAGAAGGGGTAGCTCAGTACAAAGAACACCTTTATATTTAGCATGCACAAAACTCTAGCTTTAACCTTCAGCTCAAACCAACTAATCCAAAAGTAAACAAGTGTTCAGTCAATTGATTTTGACTGTGGATTCTGCCTTGAGGCCCATGATGCCAATGCTCAGAGGCTGTAACACAAGGTTTAATCTTATCTTATCTGGGTGAACATCTTGTAGGAAGAGGTCTAGTCATTTTTCTTTCATATGGAAATGGAAACGAGATTTGTTCTAAAATGAACTTTGCTGAACACTGTGTTAAGATTGCAAGTGTCACCTCCCTGGGGAGTAGAAAGGATATGTGATAGGTAGGGTATTAGTTGGGGGAGGGGTGGTAGGGGAGGAGAGGAGGGAGTGGGAACTGGGATTGATATGTAAAACAATCTTGTTTCCAATTCAAATAAAAAATTTTAAAAAATAACATATAACAATCTAAAAACAAATTACAGGTGTCTCCATGGGGGTGGGCCTAGGCCCTATCACAAAGGATATGATAGACTCTCGTGACCCCCTATGGAAGGCCTCACCCTCCCTGGGGAGCAGAAAGGATATGTGATAGGTAAGGTATTAGTTGGGAGGAGGAGTGGTAGGGGAGGAGGGGAGGGAGTGGGGACTGGAATTGACATGTAAAACAATCTTGTTTCTAATTCAAATAAAAAAATATATAAAGAAGGGAAAAAATTGCTGGTGTCTCAAGACCCAATTTAGCTTATTTTTTCTATTGTAAGATCTAATTAACCCACACACATTGCACCTTAAACTTAGAATGAAACAAATGCAGATTTGTCTTTCCACTATTTTTACTCTTCTTCTCTCACTTTGCAGCCGTACCTTTCGCATCAGAGAAGAGCACCCATTACATTTCTATGCCAACCTATAGGAATTATCAATGATGTGAGGTTGGACCCCAACAACACCCTGTAGAGTACCTGCACACAACGAGAGGAATCAGGATGCTGTCCACAGTGG
Source organism: Cricetulus griseus (assembly GCF_003668045.3). NCBI lineage: Eukaryota > Metazoa > Chordata > Mammalia > Rodentia > Cricetidae > Cricetulus > Cricetulus griseus. The sequence goes on along the minus strand of NW_023276807.1, from coordinate 63,875,780 downwards.
CACCTTCGATGGCAGAACTCATCATCAGTTAAGTACTTAAATTTCAGTTAGTTGGTACAGTGCCAGGATGACATTTATTTCACAGATAATAAAGACACACCTGCATCTCCACAGATCTTTGCAGGATTCAGAAATGTAGACATTACTATACTTCAGTTTACAGTCATGTACTCAATAAATGACTCAGAAGCAGTCAAATCATTGTAGAAGCTCAAGGTGTCCAAGAGTCAGCTGAAATCTAAATTTGAAGGAGGTTTAGGGATCAATGTAAAAAATGAAACAAAGCAAAACACACCATTAGCTGATGTTGGGAGGCAGCCAACCAAGGAAGCCGTGTGCATCCCAGGATCTCATGGAGAAGCAGCTATCCCCCTCCTCCTCTGAAGTAAAGTCTAGCCTGAAGTACTGAACACAAAGGATTATGTTGGAAGAAACAAGCATAGTGAGTGACAGGTATATCCTTTCTGGCTGCAAATATATGTAAGAAAGTCTGAAAAGAAAGTGCCTTACACTCAATGAAGTTGTCAGTTGAGTCTATATCCAAAGATGAAGAGAGGTGGAAAAAAAACAAGACTAATATGATCAAGGAATAGAGATCCCAAGGTCCTCCTAGGAAGAGCTGCTTCCTAGTAATTCGCAGGTGATTTCTATGCATTTTAATTTTGCAAAGCATACTCTCAAGCAATCATCAATGTAAGCTTGGTATATCAACCCATTCCACTTATTCTTCCCCCTTCAAATATATTCAGTGATAAATGCTAGACTATGCACAGAAAATGTTCGTTTCTATTTCATCAGTATTATGTATATATTGACATCTCGTGGCATTGCTGCTTTCAAAGTATATATCAAATGTTTTCTTTTAAATATACAATACTAAAATTGAAATGTTCTTTAGTGTAGGGTACTCAAATTATTCTCCTTAAAGATGTCATTGTGAAAATGGCACACAGGGAAAAAGTAAATGGATGAGAGGTGTATTAGATGTCTGATAGATACAAAATTGCATGAACTGCAGAACCTTTTCCACTATAGCATTTGGCATAACACATTTCAAGCATGAGTTAACCTCTATAATCTGTTCATTCATAAAATGAGAGGGTCCGTCAGCACTGCCTGAGCAAATCTGGAGACAAAGCGTCAGTGAAACTGGCACAGTATTCTGCCCTCCAGAGCTTCAATAGAAATGCCTACGTAATCAGGCACCACCATCCCTGTCTCTGTAGTCACGCAGCTACGTTCCAAATGTGTCATTCAGACTTTCACTGCACTAATAATTACAATACACATTACTGGATTCTGAGATAGTATACGGGAATCTATCCAAAAAGAAATATGCCACAGAAAGTGGCTAAACTTGTCACAGAGGCAATTATATCTTACAGAAACAAAACATGTGCATGGCCACCTGGAAGCAGACTAATTTCAGAAGATGAAAACGCTCGGGTAGTGTACTTCTAGCAAGGTGCTGAACACAGAACAGACAACTCTAAGGAGTCTGCAAGAGTGGATCAGATGGAAAATTTCCTTGTAAAACCTAAAACACAGAATCCTCAAGACTCTCTTTCCAAGAATGGCCAGAATAATTAAGTGGTCCAGAAGATACACAGTACATTAGAAACACATGGTCATCTTGCCCTTCCTCTCCATTTCCAGGCTTAGCTCAGTCCTGGTTGAAAGGAAAGATGGGGTTGTCTGGTCACAGGTCGTATCCCTATTATTTTGACTTTTACAAGCCTATTTAATATTCTCAACTATATGTCTAGTTAATATTAATTGAAGCTTCCCTAGGATACAAGTAAAACTCCTTGCACTCCAAATGTTCAACCCAAATACTCAAGAATGTATAAAATAAAGTATGTTTGGGGGCCTTGAATGGTCCTGCAGGAGACTCTAGTCTTTACATCACAGAATAAGAACAGTTTTCCCCCTCTTCCTGCCTCAAGTTTTCCCTCCTGCTTTTTATTCCCCACCCTGAGTTTGTTCTGACAATTTCTTTTGCCCCCCAGACTCACATTTCCCCTCCCCCTCTTCTCACCTTCCCAGGTTGTTCCCTCTTATTGTTCCCCCACAACTCAGGTCCTTTTGTCTTGTTATTAGTCTACCGTACTCAGGGTACTCAGGTTCTGAATGTCTAGACATTTTCTGCACTTCTTATGTCTATGCTAAAGGATTAGAAATGGCTATGGGTAAACAATGGTGCTCTCACGAGTTTCCCATGCCTGTAGAGTGATTTCAGTGCCAGATTTTGAAGCCTGGGTCCATTCCATGTTGGACCAAGTGAGCCTTGCTTTGTTTAGGAGGTCTTTAATGATGATTCAGAGAAACAGCTGCACCCTGTGACACAGACAATCCTTCAGGCAGAGAGTGCTCAGCAAAGCCAGATTCCTGGGATCCCTTTCTTATTTTTTTTTCTTTTTTCCCAATTTTTTATTCGTCTATCATATATCACATCCCAACTGCCATTTCTCCTTCATGCTCTCCTCCAGGTCCCTACCCCTACCTCCCCTCTCCCCCAAATCACCCCTCTTCCATTTCTCTTCAGAAAAGAGAAGGCCTCCCAAGGATATCAACCAAACATGGCATAACAAATTATAATTTGACTGGGCACATACATTCATATCAAGGCTGGACGAGGCAACTCAGTAGGAGAATAAGGGCCCCCAAAGCAGGCAAGAGACAGAGACACCCCCCACTTCCAACTGTTAGGAGTCCCACAAGAACACCAAGCCACACAGCTATAATGAATGAAGAGGATCTAGCTCAGAGCCATATGAGCTCCCTGATTGTCCTTCCAGTGTCCGAGATCCCCCATGAGTCCTCCTAACTAGTGGATTCTGTGGGCTCTGTTCTTGTAGTATCCTTGACCCCTCAGGATCCTATAATTTTCCTCCTCCTTTTCTGTGAGTTGCCTTGAGCTCTGACTAATGTTTGGCTGTGGGTCTGCATCTGCTCCTATCAGTTGCTGGATAAAGTCTCTCAGATCATGATTATGTTAGGCTCTGATCTACAAAGTACAGTAGGAGTAATTTCATTGAAATTTTTGTTTGTTCTCAGTCATGTTTGGCTCTATCCTAGGTCTCCAGGCTATCCAGCCTCTGAGTCCCAGCCTTCCAGGCAGTGTCAGGCATGGGCTCCTTCTCATTGTATGGGTCTCAAGTTGGACCAGTCCTTGGTTAGCTCTTCCCACATGTTCTGTGCCACCTTTAACCAAGCACAACTTGTAAGTAGGACAAATTGTATGGTCGAAGATTATGTGGCTGGGTTGGTGTCCCAACCCTTAAACTGGAGGCCCTACCTTGTTACAGAAGATGGCTGGCTCAAGTTCTATATTTTCCATTGCTATAAGTGTTTTCTAGTGTCAGCCTCATTGAGTGCATTAAGTTTCCATTATACTAGGTTTCTACCTCACCCAGTGAGATACCCCCCATTCTAGTCATCTCTTCCAGTATTCTTTTTCTCCATCCCTCCACATACACTTGATCACTCCTGTTCCCATCCCCACCTGCACCAGTCCACCCTCAAAATCTATTCTATTCTCAAAATCTATTTCCCTTCCCAGGAAGAGCCATGAATCCCTCCTTGAACCCCCCTTGTTGCTTATCCTCCCTGGGTCTATGGGTTGTAGCATGATTATCCTTCACTTTACAGCTAACATCCACCTATAAGTGAGTAAATGCCAGCCTTGTCTTTCTGTGTCTGGATTATCTCATTTAGGATGATTTTTATTCTAGGTCCATATATGCAAATTTCATAATGACAGTGTTTATAACAGCTAAGTAATACTCCATTGTGTAAATGTATCACATTTTCTTTATCCATTCCTCTGTTTTAGGACATCTAGGTTGTTTCCAGTTTCTGGATATTATGAATAAAGCTTATGTAAAGATAGTTGAGCAAGTGTCCTTCTAATAGTATGGAGGTCCCTTTGAGCATATGCCCAAGAGTAGTATACCTGGGTCTTGAGGCAGATTGATACCCAGTTTTCTGAGAAATGTCTGTATTGATTTCCAAAGTGACAATACAAGTTGGTACTTCCACCAGCAATAAAGGATTGTTTCCCTTGCTTCAATACTCGCCAACATGAGCAGTTACTTGTATTATTGATCTGAGACATTCTAACAGGTGATATGGTATCTCAGAGTCATTTTGACTTGCATTTCCTTGATGACTAAGAATGTTGAACCATTCTTTTAAGTGTTTCTCAGTCATTAGAGATTCCTCTGCTGAGAATGCTCTGCTTAGATCTGTATCCCGTTTTAATTAGGTAATTTGGTTTGTTGATTTCTTGTTTCTTGAGTTCTTTATGTATTTTGGATATTAGCCCTCTGTCAGATATGGAATTGATGAAAATTTTTTGGCATTCTGTAGACTGCTGTTTTGTCCTCTTGACAGTGCTGTTTGCCTTACAGAAGCTTTCCAGTCTTATGAGATTCCATTGATTAATTGTTGATTTTAGTCCCTGGACTATTGGTGTTCTATTCCATTTCCTAAGCATCTCTGTCCACCCCTAGAGCTGGGTGTGACTGAAGGTCACCTGTGCCATGCAACATCATCACCACCTGAAGCACAGATCAGGAATGGGTGTTTGACCACAAGGTTTTAATACACTCCCTCATGTTTCATTCTCCTCTGTGTTTGTAACAGGTCACTCCTATATACTTATATCTTATTCTCACCCTAGCCTTTCAAATGTTTCCCTTGACAGGCTTTGGTTTGCTTCTGGCTTTGGTGGCCTTGTTTGGTGGCTGTTTGACCATACAAAACATGTTTTTTTTTTTTTTTTTTTTTTTTTTTTTTTTTTTTTTTTTTTTTGTAGACACTTTCTTCTGCTCATTAAAATACTATGAATAAGCTAAGGTATGAGCCCAAGATGTTCTTGGATAGTAAAGTGCATAAAATGTGGTGGAAAATATAAACACCAGAATAGCATTCTGACATAAAACAGGGAATTTTATCATCTGCTAACAAAATGGAGAACTGGAGGTCATTTTGCTATACGAAATGAGCTAGAAAGACAAAGGTGAGCTGCATACCATTGCACTCACTTTGAATGAAAGACTCTCTAAAAAGAGAAGATTATAGATGATATTTACCAGAGAAAGGGCATGGGTGTGGCATGCAGAATGAGATGCAGAGAGGGAACCAAAGCAGAGAGAAGGAATAAACCCTGCCTTCAACTGTATAGCTGAGTGAATATAACTCATAAAAGTATTCAATTCATGAAAGCTGAAGGAGAGGGTTTCAGCACTCCCAACACAGAGGAATGATTTAATGTTTTAGGTGGTGGAATGAAGTCATGCCAATTTGTATAGTCCACACTTTGCATGTGTATTGCAATACCTACCTCACTGTATTCCATAAATATGGAGAGCTGTCCATTTCAGTCTTAATTTCTGTATGTGGCATTGTGTTTCCTTTACATGGGTTTCATTTGAGGATATAAACTGTATGTGCTCTGCCCATTCAGACTAGGGGGCTCCATGATTTTAATGCAAGCAAATCAAGGACATTCATATGTTTAGTTGGTGGCAGCAAACACCTCTTGGGACATACACTGTGTTTAAACCTCAATCTTAAAAAGAAAATGTCTTTTGACCTTGTCAGTTGCTATTTCATGGAATGTTTTACTTAGATTATATTTAAAATATTCGTTATGTAAATTGGTAAAAGATCAGATTCTTGTTCACTGAAATCTTAATGAGAGATTCATTGATTCCCTTCCAATTTTTTTAAAAAATACATTATTATCTTTAAAAATAAATTATAAATGATTAATTATTGTGCTGGTTGGGTTTTTGTTCACTTCATATAAAATGTGGCCATCGTGGAAGAGGGAACTCAATTGAGAAAATACTTCCATCAGATTGGCCTATGGGGAATTTTCTTGATTAATGATTGATGTGGAAAGAACCAGCCCTTTGTGGGTTATGTTGCTTTTGATGGTCTTGAATTGAATGAGAAAGCAGGCTGAGCACACTGTAAGAAGCAAGCCAGTAAGCAGCACGCCTCTGCTTCAGTTCCTGCCTCCAGGTCCCTGTTTTGAGTTCTCTTCTTTAAGATGGACTGTAAGATGAAATAAACCTCCTTTTGTGTTCAGTGTCCTTTGATGATTTCAAATCAGATGCATTTAAAGCTTATTTACTACAAACATCATTCCTTCATCTAAACTATTACATTGAGCTAAGATACATTCATTTTAGGTAAATTAAACCTTTTGGTAAAGAAAATATTGAGAAAGTCATAAGCATTTTATATAATACCTTAAAAATAATGCATGTCTGTAAATGGAGTTCTTAATTGGTTGAGATAATAAAAACGCAGAGTCATATATAGAGGAAAATGCTGAGAGATCAGAGAGAAGAAGGAGCAAGAAACCACCACACCTTACCTCCTAAGTGTCTCGAGCAGACTAGAGATAGAAATCCTGTTTATCCCTGCTTATATCTGTTTCCACCCAGCTATCTCACTTCCTGTCTGTCTTTAGAGACCTCCAGTTATCTACGGTTAGCTAGTAGAAAGCTCCATTCTCTGACCTTCAGACAGGCTTTATTTGTATAAGCAAGACATCAACACACACACACACACACACACACACACACACACACACACACACACACACACACACATATATTCCAAAACTGCAGCTTTAGTTTTATAAAATTGGAGACCACTGTAGTCTGATGAATTGAACCACCTTTATTTCTAAAAGGCAGAAAATTTTATGCAAGTTTAAAGAAAATGATTGAACATAGGTACTAATAAGTAATAAATATGAATACATGTTTCTTGAAATATATTCACAATATTGAGAGAGAAATCCACTATTTACTTTTTGGCTGTTTCCTATTTCATTCTGAATCTGTGCTTTGTTTGATTTTGATACAGGCTATCACAGTTCAGCCCAGACTGGCCTGACTCTGACTCTTCTTCAGTTTTCCCTGAGTACTTTGTTTTCATGTATTCCTTTTTTGTGTCTCACCTGGCCTCAGAGCCCTCCTTGAGTGTCTAAGTTATTTTGCCTTGTCATTTTGGTTGGATTGAGTCATATAGGGAATTGGCAGAACACACATCTGTGTTTACCTGAGGTTGTTCACAGAACTGACACATTAAGTTGGCAGGGCTCTCTCTGTGTGTGGCAACACCATACTATAGCTGGGTGACCACACATGTGACCTGCTTCAACAGATACTCTAGACTAAGATGGACAGAAACTTTGGAAACTGTGAGCAAAAGCCAAACTTTGTTCCGTTAAGCTGTTTTCTCAGCGATTTGGGTACATTGACAAAGAAGTGAGGAGGCATTCATTTGTGTTAGTTACCCACACAAAAAAAGATGGAGGGAGGAGGGATTGGAGAATGGAAGGAAGGAAGGAAGGAAGGAAAGAAGGAAGGAAGGAAGGAACGAAGGAAGGAAGGAAGGAAACACAGTTATGAACTTATAAGTGTTGGCTATCAAGAACTAACAAACTAACATAATTTTAACTCACTTTGGGAGTCAACAAAGCATACTTACATATCTGAGAAACATATATGTTCAAACTTCTTCCATATACAGAGTGAAATATCACCTTCCATGAGGGATGAGGACACAAAGAACATTTAAAATTTGAACCATTAAGGGACCTTGAGCACATCTGTGGGGCCATTATGGAACTTAAATCCTATGTACTTAGCTGCAACATTGACACCACCTGGTGTCTCTTTCCCTCTGTCTCACACACACCTTGTATCTCACGTATAATTTGCAAAAAGTAACTGTGTAATTCTTAAATTATTTAATGATTTTTGTTCAGATGCTTTAAATACTGCAAGCATCTCCCACCAGTAGTAATTCAGTGTCTCAGCTGCTTTTCCCAAGCTTGCTGGGCTTCACATCTTTCCACGTCAAGCTCTGTATCTTGGTTCATCCTTAGATCTCCTTCCTCTGTGAAAACTTCTAAGAGCCTGACTGGAACATGCAAGGGGAGCTGTCCCTCCCCATAACAGAATCAACGATATCACAGCTGGTCCTAATCACTGAAGGATTCTCAGAAAATACTCCTAAGAATAGTGACAGCCAGCACTCTGGCAGGGGCTCAAGGCCTCTATTATTGAGTGAGAAGGTCTTTTATTATCCCACAAGACTCATTTCTAGGCAAATAGAGCATCTCCTCCCTAAGAATAGACCAGACTCACTCACCACAATATCGGTTCTTTCAAAGATGACAGATCTGTGTCTACTTCATCAGAGGGGACAGCGTTTCAAAGCACTCATTTTCGCATCAAAGAAGGTGAAGGACATGGCCAACTGGGAATGAGGTCATGAGATCTATTCTGGTGCTCAACTATTCTGCCCATCACAAACTTTCAAACCAGGAATGTGCAGATGTGTAAAAGGAGCTCAATGCAAGCTGCTTCTTTAGTGTCATGCTGCTGTCCCACTGTGCCATTCCATGAGACAGTGAGCAAATATACCCATCTTCAGGGAGGCATTTATAGCTAGAATATTCTCCAAGGCATGAAGGTGGTGTTCAAAGATATTGCAATTTCATTAATAGGTTCGTTTTGGGGAAGAAACTAGAAGACACTCTCCATGCCACATTCAATAATATCATTTATCTAGATTCAAAGGCTCTGAGGAATATTCTAGTGTATCCAGGGTGATGATTCAAGTGTGGTTCCAAGTAAGAGGGAGGTTTTCAGGAATGAACCTGGTGACAAACCAGGGTTTATAAGCTGCAGAGAGGCTTTACCTGCTTGAGTAGCCTTGAGTAGAAACATCTCTGGGAGTGATAGTGGTTCTAGATACTGATCCAACAAATTGGAAGAGCCATGGTCCATTAAACATATGAGTGAGATATATGTATGCTTGCTTGTGAAAGTTCTTGTGGTGTGTGTGTGTGTGTGTGTGTGTGTGTGTGTGTGTGTGTGTGTATGTGTGCAGGTAGGTATGCACTAGTTTTAAACCAGAGGTCAATGTCTTCCTCCAGCAGTCTGTGTGTTTGACATAGGATCATGATCTGCACCAGGAACTGATTCTACTTGGCTGGTTGACAAGAAAGCTGGAGAGCTCTCCCTAACTTGGCTTCTCTAATGCTAAGAATATAGACATTAATCACCTTCTCAGGCTTTGTACATGCATGCTGGGTAACTGAATTCAAGGTCCCATGCTCACATGGTAAGTATTTTATCCGCTGAGCCATCTACCCAGCACCAGACCATATAATCTTTATCTATCTATCTATCTATCTATCTATCTATCTATCTATCTATCTATTTTAGAGGAGGTCTCACTATATACCCCTGGCTGGATTGGAACTTGCTATGTAGACCAGGCTAGCTTCACAGAGATTTACCTCCATCTGTCTCTGAGTACTGAGATTAAAAGCATTCAACACAACCCCTGGCTCTCAGCTCATATACTCTTAAAGGAAGCAAGAAGCAAAGCTCATCAGTTTGTCTGGTGGATGACTGCTACTTTAGAAAGCAAACAGTGTGGATAAGAACACACTCCTTCGTAACTAGAACATAACAAATTGAAAGCAAGCCCCTTTCCATTTTGTTTTTTTGTACAGCCTATCCACCCACTTCAAGAATATTAGTTAATGTTCTAGGGTATGATTCCTCTGGGGTACAAGGACACCTCAAATGACAAATGGGATAAGTAAGAGTGTGAGAAACTTTGTATATTAGAGAAAAAAAATAAGCCAAAAAGAAGGGCAAGAATGTCCCCCATCCCGAGGTGAGTGAATATCTTATAGCCCCAAACCAACTTTTCTTGATATGTACCTCACTTAGTATGTAACCCTGTCATGGTAACTCCAGTATTTCCCTCCTGCTAAATAAAGCCAGCACCATGTTTGAGGAAGACATCCCCAGCCCAGAGTTGGCAACATTGCCTTCCTTCCACTCTGTTTGCAGTTACTTATTTTGTTGGGTTGTGACACATGGTGGCTCTCACCCACCATTGTCTGGATTGTTAGATGAATGAGGCACCAGGGTTCTGTGCCCAGAGCACATGGAACCTGTTTCAAAACCTGAGACAAAATCTTATTTAATAAATATCCCAGAATCCAAGCCAAAACATCATTTGTAAATGTCTCCACTCACAGAAAGCTCAGGCTTATTCTGTCATAATACACACCAGGGTATTGGTCGCTGCTGCAAGCAGAGGGTAATCAATGACATGCAAGCTATTTCCCACCACACCCACCATATGTTCTGCCTGTGCCTCACCAGGGCTGGCTGTTGACGCCACTGATACATTGTTTCTGAAGAGTCAAGCTATCCCTCTCTCAGCTGCCACAGAGAAGCGGGAATAGAAACAGTTGATGCAGCGTGCCTTTATGGTCTGGTGAAATATTAAAGAAGAAAACTCTCCCTCTGTGGCCTGATGGCGTATCTCAGCACATGGTGCTGTAGGCCAGCAGTATCCCCATCACACTTTCTCAATGGAGTTAGCTTCTTATATTCACAAAAACTGGAATTATTCTCTCTCTCTTTAGTGAAAACAAGAAATGAAAACAATTCAAACAATCAAGAAAGTTTTAAAAGCAGACCAGGAAATCATTACAGTCCTTTCTTCAAGAGGATGCAGAGTTGATCACATTAGTTGGAGATGTTTCTACATGAAAATTGGGTTTCTTAGTGTTCCTTGGTAATGCTTTAGAATCTGCAACATCAAGAGGATTCTTCTTCCCAGGCCTGTAACTGCACATTCAGGTAATACAAAAAGTCTGAAGGATACGTTAACTGCCTGTCAGTTTTAGCGTCTGACTCCCTTTGCAGATGCTCATGAGGGTGTATTTATCTAGGAAAAGAACCTATGTGGTTTGAATATCAGAGGCTTCAGTCCGAGAATCACACTGTTTTAAACCTCAATGACTACTGGAAATTTTTACAGTTTAAAAAATTTAAGTATGTAAGTTTGTATATCAAACATCCCTATTGAAGACAGTCCAAAGAATATTCACAGTTCAGAGTGCATCTTTATGAAACAAAATATGGGTTCATGGAGGAGGAGGTTGGTTGAGCCATCCCAGCATCACTGCTGCAAATGTGTTCAGACATGTGTGTCACCATGGAGAGTTCAGAGAGAAAGTGGCTCTGGTCCTGTTCCTTGGTGGGTGCCCCACTGTCAACTCTGGCAAGGATTCAGTTTCTGCCATGCTGTAGATCTCTCACAAAGTGTGAAATACTGGCATTAATTAACACACAGGCATTGCCAAGGTCACCATCCTGACCCTAGATTTCAGTGCGCTCACACAATCATGAGGCATTTCTTCCTCAGCTTCCTCAGTTTCTGCTGTATATCATATTCTCAGGAGCCAGAGATCTTAACAGACAATGTATTATTTACTGTTACAGATTAGAATTGCCTTAGCAAATGTAATTCCCATACCCAGAGTGGTATAATGTATTTCCCAATATTTCCAAGAATGTGCTGCAGACAATGATACATGTTTCCAATGATGTCATAAGCAAATATTTTATCCCAAATTCCCTAACAATATGTGGCATTTGAGTGTAGGCATTATCAAATGTGTTTCTGAAGTCAATCTAAGTTTTATATTAACCATGCATGACACACTGAGGAAAAAAATCACGTTCCTGACATTGATTTGATTGCCTAAGTGGCTCATGACATTTACACCATGCAAATTGTGTCATGTGTTTCATGGAAGGATGATCAAATGGCAATTTTTAGGGTTCTTCTTTGCCTCTAAGGTGCCATGGTTTCAAGAGATAGCCCATCTCCATTTAACAATTTGAAATAAACTGCTGCCCCTCTGAGCCATGTCCCTCTATGAACTTTCTCAGTACTTTGGTACTTATCTTTCTTTTCCTTCCTCTGTAACAGAGACTGCTCATAATTGTGTGATTGCTGAACATCCACAAGGGAGTCTGACATCCTGGAAGCTCAGGTTTGGATGTATCTTCTGACCATAGCCAGGCCAGCACCTGTCCAGTTTCAGGCTCTGTGCCTGTGGTTCTGCTTTGTTCCCAAAGGCCATGCATTCTTTCAAGTAAAACCAAGATTTGGATCCAGAGAGACCTCACCTTTAAGCATGGAGGAAGGGCAGAAGCATAGCAACAGTAAGGGCATCGTGAGACTGTATTGGCCCCATGTGTATGCATGCACTATATTGTATGACTGTACAGAGGCTGTGAGGACATGCGTATCCATGAATTCACGTATACTGAATATTTATGAATTCACACACACACACACAACACACACACACACACACACACACACACACACACGCACACGCACACACACGCACACACACTCAACATAGTATCTCTAAGAAAGTGCCATGGAAGCAGAGGCAGATACCCACAGCTAAACACTAAACTGAATTCTTGAACCCAGTTGCAGAGAGGAATGATGAACAAAGAGATCAAGACTGGGCTGGTGAAACAAACAGAAACATCTGACCTGAATAAGGGGGAGGGCATAGACCTCAGACTAATTGCTGGGAGGCCAGAAAGGGACTGATCCAGACTCCTGAATGTGGATGTCAGTGAGGAGGCCTCGGAACTTTATGGAGCATCTTGTAGTGGATCATTATTTCTCCCTGGTGTATGAAAAGACTTTTGGAGCCCATCACAGGGATGCTCTCTCAGCCTGGACACACAGGGGAGGGCCTAGGCACTAACCTGGATGATATGACAGACTTTGGGTAACCCCATGTTGGGCCTTACCCTCCCTGGGAGCACAGGGGGGATGGGGTGGGGTTCGGTGGGGAACAGGGAAGGAGAGGAGGGAGAAGGAGCTGGGATTGACATGTGAAGCAGGCTTATTTCTAATTCGAACTAATAAATTTTAAAAAAGAAAGTGCCATTAATGGCATGTTCTACCTTTTTAAAAACATAAAACCTGGACTTCTCATTTAGTATGATTTCTGCTTGGGGATGTCTGTAATTTCCACATTTACTTAATGCTAAATGATCCTCACACATCTCAGTGCCTGTTCTCAGGCATCACCCTGTACTTCCCAATTCCTCACATGATTGTTTAGAATAGCCTGCTCTCACTTTGTTTGTGTATTTTTCTGAATGACCTCTTGAATCTCTTCAAAAAATAGGCAAAAACAAATACTATGAATTTCCCCACAGTTACAGATACTGTCTTCACATGTGAGTGATGGTTTCATAAAATATTATAGACTCTCCTGGGTAATGCTGAGGCTCTGTGAGTAGCCTACAGTGTGAGGATAAATTGTGAATGGCTCTTTATAACCCTGTGCCTAGATGCACTTAGTGAAAGCAAAGTGGATGAAATGCACAGGTGAGCATCTGGAATGAGGAGAGTGGAAGAAACCAACTGGTCATATTTTCTTTCAAAAAAAGATAAACCTGAATGGGGAAATTGGGTTTCTGTCCCCAGGGATTAATTCTTCCTGTGAAATTGGAAGAGGGGCCAAGAGGAACAGTGAATCAGTGCAGTGATGCTGTGACTGCAAGAATTGGAGATCACAGAACTTCCTGATTTTGGTTCATTTTAGAAAAGGGCTAGTATGTCCCAGGATCGCCTTGAACTAACCCCAAGCTAAAGGTCTTCCAGCCTCTACCCCTTGTGGGTTAAGGTTACAGGAATACAAGAGTTATAAAGTGTTAGGGGTTAGATCATAATTGGGTCTAAGTTATTACTCATACTCCTTACATCCCCCAAAGCCTCACCCTCTAGCTAGATGCTACATCTGAAATGTTTCACAGTCTCCACACAGCAGCACATACTGGGAAGCAGTGTCCAAATGCATGAGTCTGTGAGAGACCTTTGTACATTTAAATCACACACCACTCTATGCCCTGCATATCCACTTTTCTCACCAGGTAGACCTCCTACACTATACCTTTATTTTATGACCTCCTAATCAGGGAATTACCAATACCAAGTCAGGCAAAAATATATGGGTATTTATTAGGGAGATGGCTTACTTACAGAGCCATCTAGCCAGCCAGCAGGGCACGGAGTAAGTACAGAAAGCTGATGATGAAAAGGAAGAATGGAGTTCTACATGTATTCCCTCACTCTTAAACCTTTACTCTGTCACCCTGACCACGCCCTCGCAGGCGTAGCCAGTCCCTAGCAGGCATGGTTACAGTGTCCCATACAACCTCCAAGTACCTTTCTTTCTCATCCTTGGCAGCCACAAACCTTTTGTTTTGAAAGCATCAGGCTACCTATGTTTTTCAGGTACCTCAGCCCAGCATGTTATGCAGATTCCTAGATGTGTCTCCCAGTTTCTGGTAGCTGTTCCTTACAGAGACCTCTGCCACGGAGGCACAGCATCACTGTAAAGAAACAAATTCTTTCTGTTTGGACTTCCTTCCCTATCCTGGTGTTTTCACTCACTCCCTTGTATTCCGTGTGTCCAGTTCTCACCTTGAAATATAATAATGAAATTACATTGCTGTACTTGTAAGTTAGACCCTGACAATGGATTTCTTCTCTTTTCCTCTGTCTCTAACACATGGAAACTACTCCTAGCATTCGCCTCTCTACAAAGCAAATGGACACATCTAGGCATGTGCAGAGTGAAAATGTTCTATCCAGCTAAAGGGGTGTTTGGAAAGTTGTTAACTTCAACATAACGTGCAGAGGGCTGTACTGCTCACCATATTTAACAGTGTGAAGTAGGGACAGCATAGTGTGCTGAAGGTAGACTCTCTGCATTAGTACTGATCACGCTGCAGCTGATTGAATAGCCCCTGTGGAAACAGAAGCTACATCTGTCACACAGCACTGGGACACTGAGATGCAGGGCTCTGCATATTTGTTTCTCAGTGGAGGAAAGAGGCTCAGGACAGTACCAGCAGCAGGTGTGTAGCCAAATGCTTCAAAAAAGGGGACTGGGATGCTTTTGGACTTCAACCTCATGCTCTTGCTACCAGGCTACCCCTGCCATGCCAGGACCTCACTGACCTCCAACATTGTGTTCTAAATAGTCATGTAAACACACAGATTTCACACAAAGGGACACAGAATACAGAAGTTTATATAGTGCACATAATTTTTCTAATCCAAAACATTGGTCAAATGTGACACTTGCCATGTAGCCACTTCTAGCTGTTCATATATTATTCTGAAGTCCACAGGACAATTGTGATGTCACTACTCTTGATTTGCCAACACTCTCTCCTCCACACTGATCAGCCCCTCTCCCTTTATTTCTCCCTCAGGGATGAACCTTTTCTTCCCATGTTTCAGGGGATAGTCCCACTTCAGCCTGGAAGATTTGCTTCTAGGGATCTCAGATATTTGAAAGAAACATTGGTTTACTATTTTTTATTTAACCTTGCTGTAATAGCATATGGTTTGATTACAGCATTTTGCTTTTTATTATTTATTTGCTTAGCCATTATTATTTGTTTTTCCTCCAAACAGATTTTCCCACCTTCTAGTGCTTCTTACACATGCTCTGCTTTCCTACTGGATAGAACTGATCCATCCCCATGTTACGATGACCAGATTTAAGAAATGCATGTCAATACTCCAGGAGGTAATGATTTACTTAGGAATCTACAATGAAACCTTCATGAAAATTTTGTTCTTTAATATGCCGGCTGGATATACAGTTACATGATGTACAAAAGCATCTCTGGAAATGTCTGGGTCTTCTATTTGTCGGTTTAATGTTTCTGTGCTCTCTCCTCAGACTCTCCCCTAAGAGAAGCTGCCTGGAAGAAGTCTTACCGAACATCCTTGGACAAGGTTGTTTTCTGTTGTGCACTCAACACAATATTCCCTAAATGAGTGTTGTGTAGTAATATATGTTACCACTGTTGCTAATGGATGTCTGGGCCATCAGGCAGATGTTTTCACCATTAGTTCTCATCAGTTATACTGAGAAACACTGTTCTTCAGCAAAAGACTAAACAAAAGAAGATTATTATGACTTTTACCATATAAATACTCCAGATGCTGTCAACTTGGCCTCCCAGCAATACATCTGTCATGTCTCAGGTGAGGAATTTCTATCAAATCCAACTGCAGGAAACAGTTGCCGACATTAACATTGACAGTAGAGATCCTTCATTTGGATTATGAGTGCATGCCTTTCTCCCATTAACTGAGGTACTTGGCTCCCATCAAATCCCTTCTTCAAAAGTGAGGTAGGTAGTAGGCTAAAAAGTCAATGTCAAAAATGTATTCTCAAGATGTTTGTACTATGGCTTTGTGTGTGTATGTGTGTGTGTCCTACTTTCTTTGTTCTTACAGTTATTCTAGACTCATTATTAAGATTCTCCTTTTAGATCAGACAACATCCTAGAGAAGGTATACAACCTTTATAGAACACAAGATATTTAGAAGGCCACAGAAGATGCCAAGGCATGGAGTTGATGCTTCTACACTGTGTACAGGATAAAGGGATGTTCTAAAGAAACAAAGGAACAAAGAAACCTCAGTAATGACAGAAGATTACTCTGATACAGATTGTGATGTTCAAGATATGATGGTGTAGAATATCCCATGAAGGTGCCCTAGGGAGACAGTCACTGAGACGTGACCAGGGCAGAATGTCTATAAAGTTCCATGAGTACAGGCAGGAGTACAGGTGAGGAGTCAGTTCCTGAGGCACCTGAGAGGCCCTGTTCCTTGTGAAGCTGAGGTTCCATCAGCCTTAAGTGAACTTCAATCCACAATTTTAGGTCCCTATCATCTTGCATTAGCCATCACTGGGCACGCATTAATGTAGGTGGGAGTTATCAACAGTGAAGGTAAATTCTAACAACCCCACACCCTCTACAGAACAAGTGAACAAATACAGGTCAAGTTGACCAAGCTCTACTCACAACTGAGAGGCTCTTAAGTGTTTGTGTTAATGTCTCAGAGAATATCCCTGTCTGGAATTCATTCAGCAAACTACAAAGAGCTTTCTAATGAGTACTTGTCATCAGCTAACAGGTTGGTTCCACTGCAAATAGAAACAAGTTTGTCCTTAGCATGGGACACTACCCTTCCCAATGGACATCATCCTTTCTGTCACCCTAGTGAACTCAGGGGTAGGGTGAATAGTGACTTTTCTCATTGCTGGGTGAAAATACAAGACCAAAGCAACTTAAGGAAGGAAATGTTCATCCAGTGTTATAGTCTAAGGGTACAGTCCATCTGGATGTTGGGGACATAATGGTAACAGGACCTTGAGGCAACTTTTCACATTTTATCCAGTCAGGAAGCAGAAAGAGATATGGTGTCCAGTTCACTTTCTCTTTTTTAGTCAGTTCTAGATACATCCCATGGAAAGGTATTGCCCTCATTGGAGGGCGTAGTCTTCTTGCCTCGATTAACTGAATCTAGATATTTGTTTCCTAAGGGTTTCCTGATCTTTTCAGTTCACAGTGGAAGCCATCATAGAGTGTGACCTGAGAACATGTTCCTGGGAGACCTTTGAGAATGAAGTGCCAACCTCCTGGGCCATGCCTCATACTTGGAAGATGGCTCCCAGTTTAGAGTCTGGCCTGTCTTGAATGTCCAAAGGTTCCTGAGTTTTATCATAAAAGAAAGTCATCAAGGACAGAGGCCTACAGACTTCCCAAGAAACAACAGTCTCTCAGATACATATATTACTGATAATTAATACTAATATTCTTATTCTGGGAACAATCATATATATAAGACATTTTTTAAAGTTGATAAGAATCATAACAAATATCACTTTATAAACATATTAGCAATTACATTTGCTTTTTTACAACATTTTTTTTTTTTGCAAACGGATTGTGCAGTTTGTGATGAGAATGCATCAAGGTGGGAAACTAAGTCTCAGAAATAATTTCAATCCTGCTCTACTCAGAAGGAAAGCTCATACAATACCTGACAGTGACACTGTGATGGGAGTTGAAAAGACACAGCCCAAAAAGAGAGTGAGGTGTCCTAAGAATCTGACTGATGAATTTCTTACTTTCTTAGACACCTACCCTGGTGTCTAGCTGGGGGAATTGGGTTTCCTATGCACATACCTTTATTACCCCCATATTCAGCATGCTGCCTCTACGTGTTAAGGGTAGACACTGTGAAAGTTTGTGTTTGCTAATGGGTTTGCAAGTCCATTGACTCTATTAATGTGGGAGAGAGACTCATGCAGTTAAGGAATAAATTACCATAATTAAAATGAAATCTGAGGTATCACTAGCATTCCCCAGGCCAGGATCATAGTGTTACAAAGCACCTGCCTGGTGCTCTTACACATAGAGATGTGTGGCCAGTGGAAAATGTACACTGGCTTTTGAAGCATTAGTCCAAACCTCAGCTGGGGAGGACAATTGATTGTTCCCCTCCCTTTGCAGATTGTCTAGTACCTTCAGATACTATGAAAGCTAGACCTAAGGAGGTAGGTTCCAAAGTCACATCCATCTCAGATCTTCCAGGTCCACACTGTCTAAAGTGTGCAGTGTCTTCAGCAATAGGGGTGTAATTCCAATCTCTGGAATGTAACCAAGGGCAAAGTCAGTAGTATATACTGTATTGGGGATCTCATATGGACTATCCTGACAAAACCACTCAAAAGGAGGTTTCATTACTGATGCTGTTATACAAGATAGAGTGGAGGGGTTGGGGCATTGGAAGGGTTGGAGACCAGCGACATGGTAAGGGCTGGAGTGAGGAAAGAGAAAGGAAAATGATATAATCATGTTTAAATTAACATAAAAAATAAATGTGGAACAACAGAGAAAGAGAACAAGAAAAGTGATACCTTAATAGAGGGATACATTATAGACTTAAAGAGCAATCTGGCACTAGGGAAATGTCCGGCGATCCACAAGATCCCAACTAAGAATCTAAGCAATAGTGTAGAGGCTGCCTTAAACACCCTTCCTCTGTCATGGGATTGAATGTTATCCTAGAGTCTTCACACAGTAGCTGATGGAAGCAGAAGCAGAAATCCACAACTAAACGCTGATCTGAACTCCTGGAATTCAGTTGTAGAAAGGGAGGAGTGATGATCAAAGGGGTCAAAACCATGTTGGGGAAACCCACAGAAACAGCTGACCTGAGTAAGTGGGAGCTCATACACACTGATCCCAGCTGTAAAGCTAGGGAACCAGCATTGGACCAAACCAAGCTTTCTGAATGTGGTGCCAGTTAGGAGGCCTGGGCAGTCTATGGGACCTCTGACAGTGGACCACTATTTATCCCTAGGGCACAAATGGACTTTGGGAGCCCATTCCCTATGGAGGGATACTCTCTCAGCCAAGATACATGGAGCCCTGCTCAAAATGATGTGACAAACATTGATAACCCCCATGGAAGGCCTCACCATACTGGGGAGTGGAAGGGGGTGGGATGGGAAGGGCTGGTGGGGGCATTGGAGAGGGAGAGGGAACTGGGATTCCTGTATAAAATAAGATTGTTTTTAATTTAAATAAAAAATGTGGAAAGATTCTCATCTGAAAACAACCAAAAATTAAAGCATAAAACTTAATTATAAATTTTAAATAAAATATCATGACCCCAGACACTGATAAAGAACAAGGAATTCTAAAAATATCTGATTGATTTCCCTGACACTATTATTCAACCAAGTAAGGAAAAAAATTTAAAGGTTAAAATGTCACCATAAGAGAATAAAGCTCTACCATTTGGGTGTAGAACCTCTTCCTTCTCTATATCAGACTCTAAAGTAATAAGATATTGGTTTCCTGATAATTCTGTTTTGTTTTTTAGAAGAAAAGCACAGGTAAATGAGTTATTTTTATGTATATATACCTGAATTCTGCAATATTGAATGTTTTATTTTCATGTTTTATCAAATATTTTCTTTGCTTGAGTCTTCACTATTTAACTTGATGTGATTTAAATTATAGCTAACTTAATTTACATATGCAAGCATATAAATCTCTACAAAGAGGAAGAATCAAAAATGTGATTGACCCACATTTCCAACATGAAGAGCATAGCAGAGCCCTGTGGATGAGTGACAGCCTCCTCATGTGGGGAGCATAGAGCCCACCCTTCTCAAGCTCAAAGTCTCAGGCACTAAGGTCATTATTTGTATTGCAGATGTGTCCCCAGAGTTGGGTAGGGTACTTCCTCTGCCTTAGTCAAGCCCTCCTGCAGATTGAGTCTCTTCTGAGTTCTTTGAGAAAATAGAAAAATCATATCTCCATTTCAGGATAGTTCAAATGTGCAGAAAACACCATGCTTTGGCATTTGTAAGGTTGATATTGTAAAGCATCAAGACAGGCAAGGTGGTCACTTTACAAGTCTAGACACCTCTGTTTCCCAATATCCGGTGCTGTTTGGAAAAGGTGGGGGCTGAGGAAGGTCCAGTGACACCTATTTGAGGGTGACTGGAGGAAAGGGAATTTTGCAAGACTGGGATTTAAATTCCAAATGAGTCAATGGGACAAACAAGTTAAACACATTGCATCAGCTGAAGGGTTAGGGCAATGCTACATCCAGCCCTCTGACTCTGGTAGTAACTTCTGGACTGTGGAAGAGCAGTCTTGAATGACTGCCATGTGCTTTGTAGACACAAAATGATTGTGCTTCTCTCCAGGCTCGCCCTGGCCCTTATCATCACACCGAGATTTCCTTTTCTGTCTAGAATCCTTCCAGACAGTTAATTCAGTCTGCACGAAGAGCAAAATGTAGGTCAGTCACACAGAAGGGCAGATTATTTAAAATCGGTAGATGATCAGATTCTGCTGTCACCCATGATTTATTGATGGCTTTCCAGAATATGGTGACCATGTTCCAGGGAATGAGGTATTGAAAACAGAGATAATTTATTCTCTCGCCAGCTGTTTATTTTCTGAATAACGTATTTTGCTACATCTGGCGTTCTGTTCTTCCCTAACTATATCTAAAGGATTCAATGGTCCTTGAAATGTGAATAATGATTTCTGTTTAAAGCAGATTCGCATTTACAACATTATTAATTAAATAGAAACCATGTAATATACCTTAGGAGTACTTTCAGAAGTCTATGCAACAGTTCTCAAAACACACTAGCTTAGCTGAAAGTTGCCATTAATTTCAGTAAATGATTATTGCTTAATCCCCACTTAGATATTTTCCCCAAGAAAAACAAACAAAACTAAATAAAGTGCAAGATGGAGCAATCATTAAATAACCTCAAGCACTTAAAAAATATTAAGTTTGAGGGAATGCTAATATCTCTCACGGTGCTTATGGCATGTCAAAATATCAGACACCCATAGAAAATCAACGTCTACTTTTTAATTTAAAATTTATAAGCAGCAGCTGCTGGCTTCTGATGAGTTATGCTGCTAAGAATCTTCTCTCCACCCTCATCTCCTCGTGAGTAATAAACGTTATATGAGTTTTTACGTTATTCTTGTTTTTTCTGTGAGGCATCTGCTGTTGAAATCATGTGAGAGCTGATGTCTCTCTCATAGGCAGATAATGGAAGTTAGCCAGTCAGTGATGCTATCCATAGACCAGGGAGTTCAAGTCTTTTGATAGTGAGGGGGCATATGATTATTCCACTGAAAATATACATTAAACTATACAAATTTAGAAACCAGTCCTGAGGCATGATTAATACTTTTCCTGACATATTGCTCTTTTTAATTTTATCAAGTTTGATTCAAATAAATTGAAGATAATTTCAAGTTATCTTCTGTGTTCTTAAATATATTGAGTTGAAAGACAATGAGAATTCCAGGGAATAGAAATTTTCAAATTAAATGTTCTGCCCAAACTGGAAACCAGCCAAGCTATTCTCTAAAATTACCATTTTTTAAACTACCATCTTCTAAGATGGTAATTCTAAAGAATTTTTTCTGTACTCAATTTAGGCACATCGGTTGTCTTTACTCATTGTTTGTATGTGAGTGAGGTAAGAGTTTGAATTGTATGCAAGAGGTTGCCAGCATTTCCCTGAGCCTTCTGTTTGCCTTCTTGGTCTCCCAAGTCTATGTGCAGACTGCGGTGTTCACTGTAAAGTGGTCCAGGGATGAGGCCAGCACTGAATGCATGTTGATGCTGTTATAGTGCCTTTCAATTCAATCCTGAAATGACCTCACTTGTCTCGCAAAACATTTTGCTTGACTATCCACCAATTTTGAGTGAATATTACTGTGACAGTTTTGAATGTATCTTGATGTAGGTCACCTGTGTAAGTGCCATCAGAAAGCACAATGCTTCTTCCTTTATAGGAAGGTACCATTTAAAGGGCTATTTATAAAGTCACAGTCAGAAGATCCAAACCTTAGCAGTGGTGGGCACCATTCCTACCAACCATATTTCTGAATTGCTGAAAATCACTTCATAGGTAGAGGAACTTGAGTAAACAGAGAACAAAAGTACAAATTGTGGCATTCTATCGACTTCCTACAAGTCTACTACAGGAAACAGGGGATAAAGGCCAGGGTGCCCCACAAATCAGGACAGATAAATAGGAGTTTTCTTAAGAAACTAGTAAATAGATAATACGTGTATCTATACTCTGCTGTGGTGGCAACCTGGATTTGAATGCAGGATGTGATGTTTCCTGAAATTTTCTGGTTACAGCTTTCAATCCCCAGGAGCTTCCCTGTGGCAACAGTCATTGGAAATTGCTATTCCCAGACAGGAGCTGAGCTTCAGAGACAAACATGCCAAGGCTATAAGCAAATTCCCCTTGGTATTCATCCTGCCATTACTCTTCATGTCCTGTACTAGGTACAGTAGGTGTTGTTTCCCCAGGTCCCCAGTGAAAGATAGAGATAGACAAATTTTGTGTTTAAAAGTACCTTTGAATGCAATGTGTATTTGATAAAAAAAAACAAAACAAAACAAAAAAAACTTCACTGACTACCTCTGTTTTAAATGCTAGGACTGGATCCTAAGAGATGGCTCAGCTTCTAAGAGTACTGGCTGCTCTTCCAGAGGATTGGGGTTGGCTTTGCCAGCATCCACATGATGGCTCACCACCATCTACATCTCCAGGTCAAGGGGACCTGATGCCCTCCTTTGGCTTCCCTAGGCACCAGTGATACATGCATGCAATACTCTCTCTCTCTCTCTCTCTCTCTCTCTCTCTCTCTCTCTCTCTCTCTCTCTCTCTCTCTCTCTCTCTCCCAAACACTTACACACAAAAATAAAATTAAAATCTTTTTGTTATTCTTTCAATTCTACGACTGTATTTTATCTTTCTTACAAAGGTTCACCCTTTATATATTTCTGCCTGGACCAGAGCTGTACACTACCAGGATGGACTCAGTATGTAAGTAGCCTGTGAGCTGATCAGGCCTGCAGGTTAATGTATTTTGGAAGCCTTCTTGCTGTTCCTGGTTTTGAAATCAGAACTGGCATTACATTGTTGATGCGTTTATGAGGATTAGAAGAGACATGTCATTGTGTCACTTGGTGCCAGGGTCCACCTGGAGTAGGGAACATTAAATTATGACTAACATATATCCTACTGCTGTTACAGCTCAAGTATGGGCCAGTTACACGATTCTCTCCTGTCCATGTCTGAGTCTCTCTCCTTCCAAACCTCTTTTCCTGCAATGAAAAACTGGTCTCTAGCAATTATAGCAGACTCCATGACACAAATCCTCAGAATTCTAGACTCTGTCTCTTAGGGGTTTCTAAACACAAACCCCAGCTTACATCTTTCAACAAATCTATGACCAGATGTAGACTCCCATGCAGTGGAACGGTGTCCTCCCTCCGCCCCACTGCATCTTGATATTCTGTATCAGTCTGTTTCCTTTGCCGGAAGGGAGACTCTTGCTTTGCTCCCTCTTCACATTCTGGATATTATTAACAAATGATCTTGCAGCCATCTGACTTTTATTTTAGTCAGTAACTTATTGCCTCACATGTGATTTATGGCCACAATCTCCACTCCTCACAGAGCAGATGCACCTCCAAGAATGGGGACACGGTGTCCTAAGGCTTCTTTAGCAATTTTACAACCTGGTCTCCAGACTGCAAGAATACTCAAACACCTTGGTTTGCTTGTGAAAGTCTAATCATGTGGGTATCTGTTCACTCATTTTCCTCTGCCCGTTTAAAACTGCCTTATTCCAGTTTGGAAATATATATGTATTCCCTTTGTATTATGACTGTCATAATTATGGATTTCCAAGGGCCCCATCCAGAGGTAAAATAATAAGACAATTATGACTTGCAAATCCTCTTCTAAGTGAGTTTATTTCCAGTTGAAGTTTATGACAAAATTGAATGTGTATAGCATCCGATCATGAAATGAGATACCTGTTAATATTTTTGAAGAAACTCACTCTGAGGTCTTTTAAAGCATAACTCAGTTGAGTACAGTTCACTTAAGCTCGGATGCTGCATGGTGGCAATTGGTGTCTGGACCAAGTGACCATACAAGTTTTATGCTTCCAAGAGAACGGTAAATGTGTGGTTTACATCCAATTACCTTTTTATTGGCCCACAGCCTGTATCTATCAGGAACTCCATCCTCTTAACCCCAATGCACCTTGAATTTCTGTTCCTTATTGCCACCCCAGCAGCATCTGAATTAGCAGTTGCTCCTTCTCTCTTACAACAGCATGGCTACTTTGGTATATGATTCCTCCTCAATTATCCAGTCAGACTGGTGACCTTTGTGTTCTTGGGCACTGAAGAAATCAATACTGTCATGCATACATCAGTTAGCTGTTAAATTATTAACATTATTCTCTCCTGTTTCCTTCTTCCCCAGTATTTTAATTGAACATAGTAGACATCAAGCCAGCATGCAGCTTCCAAGCTTTTTTTAACTCTGGATGGTCCCCATGGAAAACCATGACCCAGAATGCAATAACATAAAGTGTGTGTCTCTCTCTGATCCACAGATCAGAACTTTGGTAAGGGTATAGACAGGCTAAGATCATCACAGAAAGAAGCCTTGGCCTTTCGGACAGGATATAAAAAAATTTTGCAGAACCCACATCTTGGTGAAGGCTCTTGGAAGACACACTATGTGTCATTGACACTTTTACAGGAGGACAAAGAGGGTTGCTGAGTGGTTTATATATTTAAATAAAAGTGTTAAGATCCAAAATGCTTAGGGATAAGAACCTACTGCTTGAGATTCAATGAATTTGGATTAGATGGGACATCAAGCCTCTACCTCCACATCTCATGTATTCAATAAGAGAGGTTTATTCTGCTGACTTTACTAGACAAATCTGCAGCCATGAGTGACTTCTGGCAGTGGTCAAGAACAGGAAGAATGATGTGGTGGTGGCGATAGCAGTAGTGATGATGGTGGTGGTAATAGTGATGGTAGTGATGTTGATAGTGATAATGGTGATTGCGGTGCTGATGGATGTGATGGTGCTGGTGATGGAGGTGTAGAGAATAACCACAGGGCTGATTCCAATCACACACCACATCCCCTTTAACTCATTTGTCCCAATCAACACTCACAGAGAGCTCTGGGACACAAAAACTTTTGCTTTACATTTTATCACACAGTGAAGGAGAACAACAAATCCACATAATATGTATGATCATCAGAATGGGAAGGGAGGCACTGCAACTTCACCGCTGGAGTTCCTGTCTTCAGCTTGGTCTTATCCATGCCCTAAAAGATGGATGATTACTTGCTAGGAATTTTCAGGCTTGAGGACCAGGCATAAACATTTAAAACAGGATGAAGCAATGCATCTTGAAAGCCAGATACAATATGCTTCCTTCAGCATGTCCATGCCCTCTTGTGCAGTGTCAGGCATACTCATGGTGAGATGGAGCAGAAAGAAATCTAAGAAGGAGGAAAATCAGGATGGAAATAGTGACAGTCCAGGGGTTATAACTAGGGGAGTAAAGAAGGCATCCTATGTAAGATGCTAAGACTACTAAGGATGAGTCTCCATCTTATTGTAAGCTACTGCTCCTTAATTCTTCAGAGAATCTAACACCGCATACATCTCCTAAAGCAACATTAAAGACAATATCAGAGTGATTTCTATGAGAGGGATATGTATCTTAATTTCAAGTCATTAGTAAACCTAGAAAGACACATATCTGGGAAATCAAATAAATAAATAAATAAATAAATAAATAAATAAATAAATAAATACAAGAAAAAGACAAGAAAAATCTCTAGTATAATAAAACTTATTTTTATTAATATTAAATGACCTGGAATAAATTACACATCAAAATATTTACTTTCTCATGCCTGGCATGTGTAGAGAGCTTCCTGTCTCAATTCTGCTGGATTCTTTTATTTTGGCTGGGATTTCGCAACAATGATGTGACCAGAATTCACATAAAACAAAATTACAAATGAACCATGATTCTGAGTATATCCTCTGGCCTTGCACAGGGATCCAGTTGTTCCCCCAGGTTCCCTCTTCAGCTGAAAGCCTTGGGAAGTTGAAGATGGTGGCAAAGGCAGTTGGCTTTGTGATCCAGACCCCATATACCCAATGCTGTCAGGCTAATGTAACATCCAGCAATGAAGAGCTTGTTTTTAATAAAGATATTCTAAGACAAGCACATGGGAGGACTCAAAAATGTTTCAAAGGGTGAACAAAAAGATCAGATTATCTCTTAACTTTAAGGATTTTATACTTATTAATATTTACCCTGCCACCTCATAACTGTGTGAAAATATAATGCTATCTACTTTATTCCACAGAAAACCCACCCTTCAGAACAAAGCCACATGTGTACAGAATAATGATCAAGGTCATGACCAGAAGGAAAATAGGAATGGGTGAAGTACAGTAATGCTACAGCATTTTCTTCCAGCCTTGCAGTCACTGGATGAAATCTAACATTAGTATTCCCAATTTCCAGGTTTAGAAGTGGGCATGCAGCAGTTTGTTTCAGGAACAGGAAGGCTGTGATGCAGTTGGGACCATCCACTTACAGCTCTCTGTGTCTTTTCTACCATGGCCTGGCTGTGCATGGCTTGAGAATGTGTGTGTGTGTGTGTGTGTGTGTGTGTGTGTGTGTGTGTGTGTGTGTGTTAAGTGTTTGGTCCTGATACACTCAGTAAGACGCAGGTAAAGCACAGATCACATCATCTCAATCACTGATGACTAAGATGAGAAATCCCATTGTTCAAGTGTAATAAAGGATAGTAGCTACAAATTATGTCAGATTTTGCCTATACTAGTAAGTTTTGTTATATTCCAGAACTCAGCTTTAAATCTCATTTAATATTCTTGGCAAGTTATATATTATTTGTAATTTTTAATACATAGTTAAATGTTCATTTTATCAATAATTAGAAATGTAGTAAATACATGCAGAAATGCAAACAAATTAATATAAAATGGAATATGTAAAATAATATTTTCTTTGGTTTTTTGGCAGAGTTTCCTTTCATGTGTGTGTGGTGTCAGCACATTTGTGCGCAGATGTGGGTACACATACATATGTGCATGTGGAGGCCACAGGTTAAAGTTGAGCATGTTTTTCAATCATGTTCACTCTGTGTTTTGAGATAGCATCTGTTACTAAGCCTAGAATGCATTGCTTAGGATAAACTGGCAGGTGACTTTTGTCTGCCTCCCAATGAAGGAGACTCAGGTATACTATGGTGCTTGGCTCTTACTACTACTGCAGCTACTACTACTGCTACTGCTACTGCTACCACTGCTACTACCACTGCTGCTGCTGCTATTACTACCATTAATATTGCTACTATTACTGTTACTACTATTACCACCACTACTACTGCTATTACTACTACTACTACTACTGCTATCACTACTATTATTAATATTGCTACTACTGTTACTACTATTACCACTACTACTATTGCTACTACTACTTCTACTACTGCTGCTGTTGCTGATGCTTTTACTACTATTACTATTGCTACCACTACTACCACTACTACTACTGCTGCTGCTGCTACTTTAACAGGAGTGATAAGGGTCCTCCTGCTTGCACAGCAAGTATTTTTTGCCTGTTACTCTCATGGAGTCTAATATCAGGTTAATATTATGAACTGCACTTATACTTATTTAAAAGGCTTTATTCCATAACCCCCTGTGCAGACAGGATTTCTAAACCTGAATAAACCAATAGTCCCAATGATACTGAAGACTCTCAGAAATACAGGCTCAGGTTATTTAGATTTTTGCTTCTTGGGATAATTCTGTGAACCAGGTAGGATTAGCAGTGGCTGGCTGGGAGCTATAGTTTAACCCGATATGCAAACACATCTCAAGCTCAACAGGGACAGGAGGTTAGCAGTTATATATATATATCTGAATAAAGAAAGTTGAGAAAAACCATTGAAATGACTTATAAATTAATCGTGTTTTCCAAATTAAAATAAAATTCTAAGCCAGGTGACACACTACTTTAATCCCAGTACTGAGTTCGAAGCCAGCCTGGACTACAGAGCAAGTTCCAGGACAGCCAGGACAACACAGTGAACTCTGTCTCAGAATAAATAAATATATAAATAAATGTTTAAGACAGAAGAGACTAGAAAAACAAAATATGATTTCTTTTGAGACTGTGGGTAGAGAAGGCAATGAGTCCAGGGTGGGCGTCCACTATTAGGCTTGGGTTGGAGTTAATTCAGGTTGCATACTTTGATAATTTACACATGGATAAGAATCCAGAAAATGAAAACTTAAGGGCTACATCTCCTAAGAGTCAATTATAAAATGACCACAATTTCACCAGTGAACTAGATGTGTGGCTAGACTTTCATTGATCATGCAATGTAAAGTTAAAACTGCTGTTAATAACACAGAGGAAAGAATTTTGTTATCTTCGGTGCCCAATCTTCAAAATGCTTCTAAGAAAAACATATGGTACTTACAGAGTGGTGGTACAGGAGTAATTTAGGTACCTTTAGATAGAACTTTTAAAATATGCAATCCAGCTAACAAAGTACATCTTAGAAGACTGATAACCCAAATTGATCTAAAGCCCAGTAGCTTTTTTGTTTTAGCAGTTGTTTGTTTTCTGGTACCCACTGCTGATAGGAGATATTGACAACCCAGCACAGAGGCACCGTGTGCCTGTGGACTACCCACTCTTTTACTTATAGTCATTGTGAGTTATGACAGGGTTGAGAGAAAGTCATTTTGAATTCATACTGAATCATCTTTTGTCAATAGCAAGGATGTAAAGGGGGTTTGTCTATTAGTACACTTCACTGGATTTAGGTTCTTGGGTTTTTGTAGTTGACTTTGCATGTTGGCACACAGGCATCAGTCCCATCATGAGTATTGCTGTTTCTTCTCAGACACCAATAGGAGCCAATGACACACTGATGTCACCCATCTGCATGTTGTATTCTGCTGTATTGTCACTGGCCCCTTCCATGGAGTTCTGACTGACAGCTTAGATCTTTTATTTCACTTCCTCTTCCCTTCTTCTCTGGCCCCCCTTTTTGAATAGGAGGTATCACTTTAAAAGGCAATATTCAAATAACTGGAATTTGAACATGAATTTGTGAGTGACTTATAGAAATGGAGAGTAACTCTCTCTGAAAGGGAACAGTTGACTCAGAGAATAAGCACTGCTTTATCTAACCCCTGTTCGGAAAGATCAGCATGGAATAAAAAGTATCCACAGTTGTAAGTCCAAAGTTCAGTGATGCCCATAGATGTGATTTGTTTCAGAATTATTTACATCTGTTAAATCCAAGAATTTGTAAAATATTTTACTCAAATTATCAAAAAATTATTTCCAGAAAAACATACATCAATTAATAAAATAGAAATTGGCAGATTAACCTACTACAATAAGCCAAGGTCTATGAGAGGCCTCCCTCAATAACAAAGACCAACAAAAAGGAAGGAGTTAAAACAATATGTACAGATGTAACCACCCCAGAGAATCTTGCAGCAATTCCCCTAGTATCGAGACACAGAATAGGAAATAAGTTTTAACTATTCTTTCTCATTTGAGACTGAAGTAGGAAATAGAGAATTTGAGGATGAAGCACAGAACAATCAAGTCAAATTCAGTGCAGAATCCTGAGAGACATGAGGATGCCATACAGAAAGACAAAGTTTTCCTGCAACACACTGGAAAACAGTGACTCTTGGAATGCTGACCAACACAGAAATTCTGTGAGAAGTAAAAGGATGGGAACAAGTTCTAAACAAGTGTGGGAGTGTGAGAGTGTACTGAGTGTGGCTGAGTTATTGTGACTCTGTATGAGTGCATGAGTATGCCTGTATGAGTGTGTGCATGCACAGCCACAGCTGGACCAGTCAGTGCAGTGACAGTGTAGAAGGCCACTGCCAAACTCAACAGGTCAGAGGGAAGTGCTGCATCCCAAGACACCCATGAGAAAACATCTGTGCTCAGTGTACTGTG
Source organism: Cricetulus griseus (assembly GCF_003668045.3). Lineage (NCBI taxonomy): Eukaryota > Metazoa > Chordata > Mammalia > Rodentia > Cricetidae > Cricetulus > Cricetulus griseus. The sequence goes on along the minus strand of NW_023276807.1, from coordinate 63,845,573 downwards.
GGGATGAGAGGTCAGATGGGCTCTCAAAGGAACATCTGGACTTCGGAGTCGAAGAAGCAGGATCTGGCCCAAGTAGCTAGGAAATTCAAACACCAAAGAATGGCAAAACCCAAAAAAGAAGAATCAAAGAGCAATGATCAATATTCACTATCAACTTGATTGGATTTGGTGTCACCCGAGAGACACATCTGGGCACATCTGTTGGGGTGTTTATTGAGAGATATTTAACTGACAGTGGGCAGCAGCATTCCTTAGACAAGGGTCCCAGACTGAATAAAACAGAAAGCAAGCTAAGCACCTGCATTCATCTCTCTGTGCTTCCTGACCAAAACCAAAAAGCAATGTGACCAGGTGCCTCACAACCTTACCAGCATGCCTTCCCTGCTGTGATGAATGTCGCCCACGCATTGTAAGCCAAAATAAAGCCTTTATTACTTCCATTACTTTTTGCCAAGACTCCTGTCACACGACTAAGAAAAGGAGCTAATACCCAAGGTTTGACCACACAAGACTAGGAGAGAGCCCAGTTCCATGATCACTGCCCCCAAGGAGTTCCAGAAACTACCTAATACAGAGAAAGCTAGAGTTTATCTTAAAATCCTCCTGTAAGCAACACTAGCAATGGGGCTGCAAAGATGGCTCAGAGGTCAAGAGCAAATGCAAAGAACCTGACTGAGTTCAGTTTCTAACCAGCACACTGAGAGGCTTACAAACACCTGTAAATCTAACTCCAGGCGAATCCAATGACTACTGCCCCTGTCTGCCCTGCATTCACATGCACATACCCCCACACAGATGTACATACACACATAACTATTTAAAATCTAGAAGCCATTCCTTCTGATACATTGGTCGTAATATTTGAATGAATATGCTCACTGCTACTTTGTAATCAATAATTAACTCAGAAAATTGCCATGACATTCCTGGTGAAACATTTGGGTTCTTTAGTCACATCAAGCAACCCTTGGCTCTGGGAACACACAAAAGAGTATCCTACATGTATGCACTCCACAGCTCCTCCTACTAAAGTCAGGCAACACTACTGGCTGAGAAATTGCAAAATGGCTCTATCATCCTCTACCTCACATTTAATTATATATCCAGGCATCCAAAAAATATTCTAGATGTACAGATGTATATATTGCCTTACTAGCAGTCAGAAAGAGAGAACCCATGTACAATGATTTATAGAACACAAGCTTAATTCTAACCTTAATTTTATTTTAAAATTAAATTACACTCAGTTATACATATTTGGAAATAGTTTTGAAAATATAGAGATTATCATTTTATAACCAGTCTCTTTCAGGAATTAATCCTATTTTCTTATCTGTTTGTAATTCAATAACATCTGCAAATCAGCTGCTGTTCTCAGCCTATCTTTTGGGCAATATAGTAGCACTTCTTTTGTAATGTTCCATGGAAGACTAAAGGCACCAAAGTTACAAAGAGGCTTAAAAAGCTGGAAACTACTTGCCACAATAAATGTATCTTGGAATGGACACGTAGCTCAGGGCTAGAGCATGAAGCCCAGGGTTCAATACTCCTGTCTGAAAATGAAAATAAACCAATGTATAAATTTAGTTTATTTTAAGAACTCATGGAGTAGTTTCTGCCTAGTGAATCTTCTGTGAGGTAATTCAATGCAGCCCAACCATCATGAAAACACTCTGGTCCAAACCTTCACAGAGGGAATTTCAGTTTGTTCACAGTGAGTTCCACACAGAGAGGGATAAACAAAGAACCCAATACACACTTCCTGTTTTACTTTGTGGTTGTTATTTTACTAAACAAGACTAAGCAACACTGAATAAAAGGGCATTCTCCCAGGAACACAAGGCTAAGTAGAAACAGAACCATTAAGTCTAATTGACTCAGCAGGTGCATGATGCAAAGACACTGAGTCTACTAAATGAAAGTGCCTTGGGTAGAGGAGATGCCTCCTTTTGAGCCTAGGATGATGAAGTGGAAGGGATGGGGTGTAACTTTTCTAAAGTGTATTTATTCCCCATTAAGTTGCAACTATTAGAGGAGACCTGTGGAACTCAAAGTAAGTCAGTCATTCAAACAAGTGCATTCTTCAAACATAATACTGTCTGAAAAGTCCCAACAGTGATTAGCTAATCCTAAATGTGAAGCAAGAACTTACCCTAAATTATGGATGTTTCTAGAGAATCACTTTTAAAATACTGGACATGCATATTTCAAAAACACAATACTCATGAATATGTAAAAGTAGAGTCTAGATCCACAGAGAAATGAGTGTTTGACACTTTGGGTGGCAGTCTCCAGGGAGGCCAATGAGGTTCCCTCATGAGATAACTAAGGGAATGTCTGCCCTCAATAGTGGCCTGTTTATATCAAAATGCTGTCCTATGAAGGTGGTAGAACATGAGGAGGATGCTAAAGTGTGAAGCTTTGAGATTCATGATGGGAAATGTACTGCCCCAATATGATGCATCTTTCATCTGTCATAGACAGTTTCCACCTAAAGCATATATCCTGTTGCTTCAGTAGACTTACAATCTGGTTGGGGCAAAAAAAATGTGTCACAGCATTTTTAGAATGCTGTCACAGGATGGATGACAAGGTATCACATTCTTTATTTCAAGGAGAAGGGTTAACTCACACAATGGCAAATTCTGAAATATCCCTGTCTCATGTTATAGAACAAAATTAAAATGAAAACCTTGTAAATAAACTGGTAAAATGAAAACACAGTGTGTCCATGGTATACATATAAAATTCATCTTATGTACAAATAAGAACTTCACACTAAATCTAAATATATATTTTACTACTATGAAATGATGATCAAATAGTTACTACTGAATTATATATTTTCAATTCTAAGCAATGATTACTCTACCTTAGGGGTCAGCACACTACATCAAAAAGATTGCTCACCTGCTTTTGCAAATAAAAATTTTAAGAGATTTTTAGATAATATTATCAATGGTCTGCTATTTTCTTATTGTTATTTATCTTACAAATCTTGGTTGGCTGGTTTTTTTGGTTTTTGTTTTTTTTTTTCTTAATGTCTTTCAGTATACACAGACTGGACAGCCAGTATTGGGAGTGGGGTACACTTTACCTTTCTCTGGGAGTTCTAATGTGTTGTTGTTGTAAGGTAGTCAGCACCAGTGATGCTTTTCCTCTTGGAGTATCCTGCTGGCAATTCCCTCACACTGGACTCTTTACTTGCTAGACTAATCTTGACCTCAACCAAACAAACCCAAAATCCTTGTACCATGTTTCATGTTTGAATTAAATTCTAAATAATGAATAATGATTGAAGAAATTCAATTAGGCACTATTGTGTTTTGACTGGAAATATCCTCCATAGGCTTAGGTTACTGAACACAGCATCCAGCAGGTGGCGCTGTTTGGGAGGGTTTAGGGGAGAAGGTGGAGCCTTGTTGGAGGAAGTACATCATTGGGTTGGGCTTTGAAGGTTTGAAGCCTAGCTGTCTGTTTTCTTTATGTGGATGAAAATGTGATCAGTCGATATCCTCCTGCCCCATGTCATACTTTACCACTGTGATGGACTCAAAGGTAAAGAAACCCTGTATTCCTTAAGTTTCTGTTGTTACAGTGTTTTTACCACCCTAGCAGAGACATAAATAATGCCAGCACTTCCTTAGGAATTGTGGAGGAGATGGACAACCAATATACTTCATTTAGGAACAACCATAAACTATAATCTTATATGGGAAGATGGGTTATTGAGATTTATTGAGGGGAAACATGCTTTCATACTTGTTTTTAAATATCATGACACTGACATTACTCTAATGTTTAGAATTCACACACACACACACACACACACACACACACACACACACACACACACACACACGGGTATATAATGGGTCACACATACAAACCCAAGCTGACATAATAATGAAAATATAAGATGTAATATATAAACCAAACTGACTTTTTCATTAACGTAACACATGAATCAAATCAGTATGAGAGGCTACTGTCCATGTCCAACTTTGTGCTATTCAAAGCCTTCAGAAGTGCTTTGGTAGCTAATGGAACATCTAGGTTTCAGGTGTGTATGCTCTTCAATCTTATAAATATTTTCATTTTAAAAATGGACACTCTTGGGAGGAAAGGGGTTTACATGGTCCTGTCAGTTTGGGAAGTACTTTAGAATCTCTGGGCTCTACCAGAGAAAAAAGAAAAAGAAAAAAACTTTCTCTGGTAGCTACATACTAGGGGCATGGCTTCAGGTGTGCAGACATGATCCCTAATAAGGAAGACAAGGGGGCTGGCTCACTCTCTTGTGTTATGGTCAGAGCATTGGAAGGGTAGAGACTGCATCTTCAGAAGCAGGAAGACCACGCCACTTATTTACTATTATTTGTTTAAGGGCTTCCCTAATATATACCGGTTTATAATTTATCTTGGGTCTTGTGGACTCATTTAAACCCCGCCTTCTTCTGGTGCCCCGCTTTGGTTTCGCTTCTGCATCATTATCATTTTGGAAAATTAAACTCAAGTGACACCAAGCCCATCCAGTTCAACAGATCATGTTCACAAGCCCCCCTCCTCCAACCTCTAAAAGACACATTGCTGGAGTCAGAGACAAGCTTATAATGAGGAACATGAAGGAAGCTCACTCATTGTTTCTTACTTCCTCATACACAGCCATGACCCACAGCAGAGAGAGCAGAGGCAGGCAGCCCAGGGTGACAAATATCCAGAACAGTCATCATGTTCAGTTCAAAGGCACCCAGGAACCTGACTGTGTGCCTCCGGCACATTCAGCCTCTCTGCATGCTGAGTTTAGCTTTGTCACAAATAGTCTCCACTGTAACATTTCATCACTGAAAAATCCAGACCCCAGTGCAGACAGCCTAGGGAAAGTGTAAATAAGAGATAAATCCTGTTAATTGCAGTTTGCTGGTGCCAGAACCCTTTGGCGGAGACAGCCTGGGGACTCCTTGGCATGGAATGTGGGAGTTGGCTTCTTGAACCTGCTCAGTACTTCTGACTACAGCTCTCCCTCTGGCCATTGCCTGTTTGTTGTTTTCATAAGAAAATAAGTACACCTTACTTCCCCCAAACACTTATGAAAAACATTATAGCCTTTTAAGCAAACACACCCTTCCCTTTCAGCTACAGGAGAAATGCAGGTGAAAAATCCCTGTCCCTCAATGTGTATAGTCCACCTATATACTGTATTTGGGAAGTATTTACTAGAAGGGCATATTGTAGCATAGTTAGCACACAGTTACCATTTTCCCCACCCTACTGGGAAAAAAAAGGAAGTGTGGGTTTGCAAGTAAAGACAATTCATCTTTACAATGCCCTAAAGAAGAGTGAAAAGACATGCTTTTCTGAAGCCCAGCCTGTCTCCTGCCCTGGTTATCAGACTGGGAGTTGGGTGATAGTGTATTATCTATGACTAATTATGACCTTAATCAGGAGTGATTTAAATGTCACTCCACTGACAGTGTGGAACTCAAAGCAGTTTATTCTGCTGCTAATATTTGTTTATATTTACAGGTTATTTAATTAGAAGAAAGAGAGGAAGATTTTACCTCCATCAATCACTGCTAAGAGCCTGCTCTATTAACTTTGAAGCCATTGCCATGGGAAGACTTCAGCTAGGGGTTGCTCAAGTCATAATTTCTCACCTGAAGGAAGAATGAGGTATCTTGAATCACCCACACTAGGGATTTCCTAGGATCTACATAATTTACACCCTGTACCTGCCCTTTGCTGGAGGCACACACCCACCTCCAAGTAGTCCCTCGGCTCTTGTGGTGCTGGTGTGGCCCATGTCACAGTGGTAGCTGGCTAGTCAATATGTGTAGTCCACCCAAAAGCAAGTGAAATAAAAGATGACATGCCATGAGGCCTAGTGGCCAATAGGGCTGATAATTCCTCCTGATGTAGACTTGTATCAGAAGGTCAGAAGTAAACTCTGCCCCAGCACAGTTGGAGTTGTATCAGATTGCCACAATTTAGGATAAGTGAACTCTCTCCTTAGAGCAGTGGTTCTCAACCTGTAGGTCATGACCTTTTGGGGGGTCAAACAACCCTTTCATAGGGGTCATATATCAGATATCCTTCATGTGTCACATAAATGCATTATAATTCATAAGAGTAGTAAAATTACAGTTATGAAGTAGCAACAAGATAATTTAATGGTTTGGAGAACCCACCACATGAGGAACTGCATCAAATGTTTGTGGCTTTAGGAAGGTTGAGAACCACTGCTCTAGTACCTTCTTTCTGGTTTTGTGATTCTGTCAACCAATGCTCCACTATTTGTCTTGATTTTGTATAAGGTCATAATGGGAGACTTACAAGGGGATACTTACTGGTTTACATGCAAATTCCTCATTATAATTGAATTTCAGATAATAACCATTCTTTCATGCATGCACAGGTCCAAAGACAGCTTATGAAGTCATGCCTCCTGTACCAGGCATTTCATTTTTAAGGAGTTTCTTTAGTTTTCCTTTTTCTTTGAGACAAGATTTCCTCTCTGCTGGATGCCCAATAAGTTGGCTAGGTTGGCTACCTAGCCAGCAGGCCCAACAGTCTGCCTGCCTCTACCTTTCTCATGCTGGGCTGACAGGTGTGGCATCGCAGCCAGGTTTTACATGGGTTCTTGACATGGAACATATGTCCTCATGCTTACATGGCTGGCACCTCACTGACTAAACCATCTCTGAAGCCCCAGTCATGACTGTTCTCAGTCACATGAATTCACACCTGTACAATAGTTAAGGAACTTCTCCCATAGACCAGCACAATGCCTACCCCAGTGGTGACACAGTAAAGGTCCAGCATGCTAACTTCCTTCCCACTTGATGCTCAGGTCATAAAAGAAAAGTAGGACATTGTGCAGCCTATTAATAGGACTTGGGGAAAACCAGCCCCCTTTCACCTTTTCACAGCCTTTCTTAGTCTACATGGACATCTTACTAACCTAATATTGATTATTTGAACTTCCAATAGAATGAATAGCTAGACCATAATTTTAATAATATATCACTCCTCTGTGTTCTTAGAATAAAATTTTGGCACTTCAAGTTTAAAGGAGTCTCATTAGAAGATCAGAATACAGGCATGGGCCATCCCTCAAAGATCCCAACTTACATTGTAAGACACATTAGCTTTTCACCACTTCGCTTAGGAATGCCTATATCTTGCTTTTTTCTGTTGATACTAGAGATTTACCCACTTTGGACAGCTTTTCTTCACAGGGGATTTCTGCACAGGGTAACTCAATTGTGACTCAGACTCCTGCAAACAAACAGCTCATCTTTCTATTTCTTATAATTCTCCTTGATCTATACGTCAGTTCAAGTCAAGGCCATAGTAGAAAGAATATTCAGAATCTGAGAGACATGGTGTCCTGCCTACCAATCATTGAATCAGCTATAATTATAAATGCATATTATTTTTATAAATTAGAGGGAAATCCACAGCCATCAAATCCATAGATGACATGTCAAGGGTAAGTAGCACATTCATCTCCTCCATCTGAAACATTGTAGACATGTACAGTAAGTTTAATGCATATGTGAGCATTCAAATACTCATGATACAGAAGGAATCACATTGATAGAAATCTTATCCTTGGACCCCTGGTCTCAGGACCACTATCTGTTTGTAACAAGGCCAAAGCCAGCCTAAGGAGATACCCAAAGGCATGGGGCTCTGGAGGGAGATACAAGTGAGTCCCAACTCTGGCAGGTCTTTTGTCATAACAGGATAGACTTCATTGGCATAAAGGCTTTGAGCTCTAGACATCAGCTGTCACATCTGTCTCTAAACACTGCATGGGATTTTTCAATGTAAGTTGCCATGGATTTGAAGTAGGCCAGGATTCAAGCATGGTTAATAGAAAGTTCAATAACTAGAAAGGCCTTGTGGATTACAAAGGCTGATTAGTGCAGGTGGGATATATGATACAGGATAACACGATGGATGGTCTTCAATGGTTTAGTTGATTTTTGAGGAAGTATCACAGGGTTTGGAACTTGGGCAACAATGTATAGTTGACAGATAAGCTGTATAAAATAGAATATTTGGGGGAAATTACAGAGTGTCACTATTTAGCTTTGACTGTCCCAGAACTTGCTATGTAGACAAGCTTGCCTCAAACTCTTGGCAACCCTCCTGCCTCAACCTGGACTGCAATAGGCACCACCAGAGCCTGATCTGGTGGCAGTTCAGTGGACTGGATTCTCATTGTCACAAAGGGCTACAACTTCAGTGTATTTGACCACAGCGGTCTATACAACTGGAGAGATACAGACCAAGAGAACTCATTCAATTCCTCTACCCCTGCCATTCAATGCTGAGTTCTAACCCACCTCAAAAATGGAACCATGTGGCATTTCATGGAATATTTTCTATGCAGGGCCACTGTGAGAGGATGCTATTCTGGAATGTAAACATTTACAGAAAGAACTTTTAAAAAACCCATAATATCCCAGAAAGTTTGAATATCTAAAAGGGGGCTAGAATAAAACATTTTGTTGTATGCTGTTACACACTGATGCTCAAAATACCCTGTAAAATGTACTACTTTGTCCTGATTTTATCCATGAGAAGCTGACACCCAGATATAGTTAGAGGTCTTATACTCAATCCTAAGACCTGGATTTAAACCCTGTCAGTGGCAAAGCCAGAGCCCAGGTTTTTCTTCCAACCTCCCCTGCAATAAACACAAGAACACAAAACATATCACGTCATAGATTGGTCAGTGCGTCTATCCAACAGCACAGCAGGTGGCTGGGAGAGACAGAACACTGGTATGATTTGAATAATAAATATTAATAAGGTGTCCATTATGCACTGAAATGAGTGAGAAGGGAGAAAAAATAAACAGGCTGTTCACTTCTGAAAATGTTCTTTCACAAGCTCTGACAGCCAGTCTCTGCCATCATCACACATTTGCCATTTGTTCATGGAACTTAGCCCTTTGCTCCTGTGGAATTCCATGTATGAGTTACGGCATACCCCATCCCCATTCTATAAATATACCTCTGTCTCTTAACTGATTGATGAACTAAATTTCCCAGCCACAAGCTGGTCCAGGGTAGAGAGAGAGAAAGCAAATCCCTGGAAAAGTACACCCTCTTTTCTGCTGGCAATTAACAGAAAGGAGTTTAAGCCCAGGTTGTTTCCACATGTTTTCACACCATGTACGTTGACTTTGTCAATGAATGCATTCAACAAAAGTAAAGTCAGGACACATAAAGAGAAAACAGTTTTTGATGCTGCAGCCACAGCCAACCTTTCCGGAGCTTTCTGGAGCCCCATCCTGCTTAGGTCTGTTGTAGAGTATGTATAAAAACATTGTTTCCATTTTCTTCAGTTGGTGTGACATTCTCTCATTTAGGAAACTCTCATGGATTCACATAGCTACCTTTATATTTTACCTTTTAGCTCACATTAATTAAATTTGACATCTCATTTCCGCAGTTTCTTCAGTTATTTCCCTCTGTTGCCTTTCTTGTGTTGAATAAAGGAATGCCACAAACATGTGTTCTTTGAACTGGGAGCCTCCATGATTAATCATAAAGCCCTCATGACTACAAAGCCACAATTAATGACCTTCCCAGCTTAGATGAAATGATTTGCTTTTAGGGTTAGCTTTGACTCTTCCACCTCCTCTTTCTTCCTTTCTCACCCTCCTCCATCCCTTCTCTCCTTTCTCCCTTCCTTCTTTCTGTCCTATTAGTAGCTCTAACATACATGCAATTTTGTATAAAATGTATCGAAAATTGAAAGTGACATGGTGATGAATGATGAACACACACTCCCATCCACTTCCTGGTAAAATGTAAGATCCTTTATTGCTTTCAGATCCTTAAAAATAATTCACTAGCAACAAGTAATTGGCTTTTAGGGAAACAAATATGCTGTTTTAATTCCGGAGAACCTGTACTTTGCACATCCACTGGGTGTTCAGCAGCCATGTGTTGAATCACGTAGTTTCTGAGCTCATCAGCTCTTCTGAATAGTTTGCATTTTCCTATTCCTGTCCTGCCTGTACTTTTCATCATCTTGCATGATGGTGTGCCTACAGAGCCTTGTGCACTGCACCCAACAGTTGTCAGCATCCATATACCATTAATGGTAGAGTAGAACTCTCACATTCCTCCTGGAGACTACTATTTTCTAATAGTGTGTAATTATATAGAAGACTCAGTTTCTAATCACTGGGCTCAGAACCAAAAGGAACAATTGTGTAAAGGGCTGCCAAGAAGCTGTGCTCAATTGCACAAGTGCCCATTAGGACAGGACATTTGTCACTGGTACCATGCAGGCCAGTGGCGCTATCGATATTTAAAGTGGCCAAGCACACCCAACGCTAAATGTGAACAGGAGCCTCATAGATACTTTGGCTATTCAACTGCTCTATGCTTTACAGAAAAGACAGTGCATTAAAGGAGTTAACACACACACACACACACACACACACACACACACACACACACACAAACACACACACAATATAATATATATATATATATATATATATATATAGAGAGAGAGAGAGAGAGAGAGAGAGAGAGAGAGAGAGACTTTTTGCAGAATTCATCATGGAATATCTAATGCACTGGAAAACTTACAAAAATCCTGGGCTGGGAAAAACATCTTAAAAAACCAGCAGAATGTGGGAAAGAAGGCAGGGCAGGATGGTATGGATAAGAATGGTCCCTATAGCCTTATACATTTGAATGCTTGCACTACATTTGTCAGAACTGCTTGCAAAGGATTAGGAGCTGTGACTTTCTTGGAAATGTTGTATCACTAGGAGTGGGAGGACCCATACTGCTGTTTCCTGAAGGGTGTTTAAGGGACATCAGAGGCATAATAGTGTCTCAGCCAACTGAGCAGTTAGTGTAGTGATGGTGTGTGTATGTGTGTTAATGTGTGTGTGTATGTATGCATGGTGCATGTGTTTTTATAATTCTGTCTAATATATCTAAATATAAGTGAAGCATGAGATGAATTATGAAATAGGGGAGAATAGGGAAAAAGATAAACCACTATTATGGCAGTATTTTTTTCTATGAGACAAGCCACTCACTTGTCTTCGATCAAAATTACACTGGCTTACTGTGTCACTGCTTTCTTAGACAAAATTACAAATGCTCTACATTTTTGATACCAGGAACAAGAATTCTGGAATAGACCCAAGCCTTTCACCCTGCACAAAACTTAATTCAAAATGGATCAAAACCTCTACATAAACCCAGCCACACTGAACCTACTAGAAGATAAAGTGGGAAATACCCTTGAATTAATTGGTACAGGAGACCGCTTCCTGAACATTACACCAGTAGCACAGACACTGAGATCAACAATTAATAAATTCGACCTCCTGAAACTGAGAAGCTTCTGTAAGGCAAAGGACATAGTCAGCAAGACAAAACAACAGCTCACAGACTGGGAAAAGATATTCACCAACCCCACATCTGACAGAGAGCTGATCTCCAAAATATACAAAGAACTCATGAAGCTATACTTGAAAACACCAAACAATCCAATTAAAAAATGGGGTACAGAACTAAATAGACAATTCTCAATAGAGGAATCTAAAATGGATGAAAGACACATGAGAAAGTGTTCAACATCCTTAGTCATCAGGGAAATGCAAATCAAAACAACTCTGAGATACCATCTTACTCCTGTCAGAATGGCTAAAATCAAAAATACCAATGACAGTTTATGCTGGAGAGGATGCAGAGAAAGAGGAACACTCCTCCACTGCTGGTGGGAGTGCCAACTTGTACAGCCACTGTGGAAATCAGTATGGCGACTCCTCAAGAAAATGGGAATGAGTCTACCACAAGATCCAGCAATTCCACTCCTAGGCATATACCCAAAAGAAGCACATTCATATAACAAGGACATCTGTTCAACCATGTTCATAGCAGCATTATTTGTAATAGCCAGAAACTGGAAGCAGCCTAGATGCCCCTCAACTGAAGAATGGATAGAGAAATTGTGGTACATTTACACAATGGAGTACTACTCAGCAGAAGAAAAAAAAAACAATGGAATCTTGAAATTTGCAGGAAAATGGATGGAACTCAAAGAAACCATTCTGAGAGAGGTAACCCAATCACAAAAAGACAAACATGATATGTACTCACTCATATGTGGACCTGCTTTATGATACATAGTAGTGACCGTGCTTTATCAGAGCTGTTTTTAATGATGTTGCTCAGAATGGTTTCATCCTAGATGATGATTGAGAAGGTAATTAAAAAAAAATGGTGCCAAGTACCACAAGAGTAACAGAACTGTGCTGTTTTCTGAGATTTTGTTTTTTACTTTTTTGTTGTTGTTGTTTGTTTTCTTGGCTTTTTTTTTTAAAAATGGAGTGTGTTGGATGTCTCTACAATTTTGTTCAAATGACTGCAGAACCTGGAAAAGCTGTTGCTGATATTGATGCCTAACATATTACCATTATTGTTCTCTCTCTCTCTCTCTCTATATATATATAATATATATATATATTTTTTTTTTTCAAATATATATATATATGAAACTCAAATATGTGATGAATCCAAGGTGTTTCAGTGAGTGCTCACCTGTGCATGCAACTTTGATTTAATCTTTAGAAAGTAGTAAAGTTATATGCTTGCCAAAAAAATAATAAGTGACACACTGGAAAACAAATGTCACACAATTTCAATTTTATGTGTAATCTAGAAATGATAAATTTATGGGAGCAGAGAGCAGAATTGTGGCTATTTAGGCTTCAATGTGGGTCTTTTAACAATGGGGAAATGATTGGTTTAAGGATATAAAACTGCAGTTGGACAAGAGGCATGGACTCTGTGATGTCTTGAGGTCTACTGAGAGCATGATAAATATGGTTGATAACAATATGCTATACTTTAAAAGTTGTGAGATAGTATACTTTAAGTGTTCTCAAAACAAAAATGATGAATATGTGTGATATAACATGTTAATTGGTTTAATTTAGCCCTGCCATTGTGAACATACTGTAATATGTATCATAATTGTGCATGACTTTATTTATGAGCTAAATAAATGAATGGAGAAAAAATAAAATAAATATGCTTCAAAACACTCCTTCAAAAAATGTACACAACCTAAATGTTACCAAAAATTTATGGAAAATTATACTCTTTCCTAAGCATGACTGAAAATGCATACATGAGAAGTTAAACGTTTCTTTGTATATCAAAAACTATGGTTAAGTAAAAATCACATTTTTAAGTAAACTGAAAATATTAATCAAATGTGATAATTATTTTCACCAACAAAATATGATCAGAGGCATTCAAGAACAATATTTCAAAGTATGAAACAAAGAACCTGAGTAGATTTATAAAACCAGAGTCTAAAATAGTAATAGTTTGTGATTTTTTTTACCTTATAAATAACATTCAAATAAATACAAAAAAATAAGAATGGAGGGAGACTCATTACCTGTGGAGAACTGTGATCATGGGTTCAGGGATTGTCCTTATTGTCTCTGGGATTTCTTGGGAACACACAGATGCTTGTATCATCTGCTTGTACTCTGAGCATAACACATAGGCAGGGACTCTTAAAATTACTGTACATGAACTTTGAGGCCCAGGTCTCGCATACAGCCAGACTGAAGATACTGCAGCTAGGAGGAGAGCAACGGGCAGCTTATTGTTTACTTAGTGCATCGTGCCTGAGCACCTGTGCACCTGTGCCTTCCTGGAAACACCTGTGCAAGTACCGAAGCGTTGAGGTGGGAGCACAAGGTTTGGAAGTTGATCTCTTCTTTTTCCATGTGATTCTGTGGTGCCTGTGCCACGAGTAAGTTTAATGTAACCTCCACTTGTGGTGTCCGTGCCAAGACTAAATCTGAGTATCGGGCAAAAGCCTGGAGATTTAGTTAAAAGCAGAGCCATCCGGCCACTTGTGCTATGTGCCTCTGTGGTTTTTTGCAGGGAGGAGACAGCACAGTGGAAAAACCCCAGGCATAAGAGCTCCTGTTTTTTATGCCAGCAGGCCAAAGCCGGGCCTGTAATCTAGGACTAAAAAGAGAATGCATCTGTGGTTATCAACTCACAGTGACCCCGTGGGGGCTGGGCTGCAACATCTCTCCCAACATGGTTCCTGAACACAGAACTCAAGAACTCACCAACCTTAGAAGCAAGTACCTCTCCCCTCTGAGCCACATTGCCAGAACTGCTTCAGACTTTTTAAACATTTCTGCTTATAAAGAAAATGACTTTACATATACAAATCATGTTGCTACTGTGATGCTCAAGGCCATGCTCTGATCTTATCCCTGAAGCATGTACTGCCACACAGAGATCAACCTGGAAATCTGAAATCCAGGATGTGTGATGCTTATCTACCTCCTGCTGGTCCAGAAGCCACATACATGGTGCAACCTTGCCTATGAGACACAAAGGAGTCCCTGCTGGTGACTCTAGCAGTGGCTTCCAAGCAAGTCAGATGACAGGTGACCACAGAGTTCTCAGAGAGTCCTTCTACTGCATTTAACTTGAGACAGTACCTCCTATGCTCTGGGCTTCTGAGTTTTCCCAGTAGCTGTGTTAGAAAGTCTGAACTTACATTTTACCAATTGCTGTCTAACAGGTCACTTTTCACTGCTTCTAGAAGTTCAACTTTTAGGTTGCACATGAATGAGGATATGCAGCATGTTAGCTATCAGTGTCTGGATTCTTTCACTTAATAAGTGTGTGTGTGTGTGTGTGTGTGTGTGTGTGTGTGTGTGTGTGTGTGTGTGTGTGTTGTCTGCCAGTTTCTCTGTTACATTTACTTCATACATTCATCCACTCACCTTGCTCTCACTGATCTTGGAGTACAGATGTTTCCTTGATGTGTCAGTTTCATGAGTTTTAGACAAATAAATACTCACTGTTGGAATTGCTGGGTCTCACACTAGTTCTGTGAGGTTGTTTTGGGGGGGAGGTGGATGAGTCTCCACTATTTCATTATATTTTCTGCTGCTACATGTCTACCAATAATATGAAAGTAGCCCCTCCCAATCTCCATTCTTAACAGTATTCACTATCTCTTGTCCTTTTAATAACAAGTATCATAGCAAGTATCGTTTATGTGCATGCCATCAAGATTCATGAGCATACATTTAAGAATTTTCTTCCAGGTTTACAATCCATGACTAGCTTTGTAAAGGACCTGGAGTCCTCCCTTAGAAAGCCACTCATCAAAGTAGACACAGGTGCAAGCTACGGAATCATGATTAAAGACAATAGTTCTAGCAAGGGAATGTTTTATAATAAGAAGTTATATTAAAAAACAAGTTTTGTTTGCAGGAGAAATAATTTATAGAAAAAACATCCAGTTCTTAAAGAGCAAGTGATGCTTGCATATATTAATATTGATGTCCTATCATGTTGATAAAGACATCATTAGCAGAATTTCAGAACTAGAAGCTGGAATTAAAATATTAAGGATTTTGGCTTGTGAGATTATTCATAGCCACTCTATGCATTCAAAAGGTAGTAAATAATATGAAAAAATGTAGCAAAGTCTCAGGACAAAAAGGAACCACATGTCAGGTTTACTATTTGTGGCTTGTCTCTCCTGTCCTCACCCCCATCTCCCACAACTGCTTCTGCATTGCTAAATTAGCATATTGTCCTCTAATTCTGAGTTGGGTTTTCCAGAGAGAGAGGCATAGCCTAGTGATGTCACATTCATCACACACAGTTCAGGGTGTGTACTCCCAGGATCTGTACATCTTTCCCCCAAGCCATTGTTGGCAATGGCATGTTCTCTTAGAGAAAGTCATAGGTACTTTTGGGTACTCCACCATGCAGCACGATGGGGTGTCAAAGGTTCTAGAACATTGCAGTACTGTAGTCCACTACTACCAGTGGACAATGTCTTTCAACACCATGGTCCCAGAGTGTTTCATATTCTTAGTCACTACTTCAACACAGCCCATGGCTCTGCAGGGAGATTTCACTAGGTTTCACTACAAGGCAGCACCAGGAATACAGCTTCCTTTTACACTGGTCCAATTCAATATATAAAGGATGCATCTTGATAAGACTAATGCATGTTGATGAGGCTTCAGGGTGATGGTCACTCAAAAATTAATGAGAAAACAGGTAGAAGACGTATCAGTAAAAATAAATTGATGACATTGGGACAGTGAAGGACAGCTAAGTAAACATCTGTCAATATCCTCAACCGCTCCCATACTCAGAGAAGTATGTAGTTAAACAATGAACACACCAAATCATATCAAACATTTGTAAGATTGGGTAGCCACTATCTCTCACATAGCTATGAGAAAACTGAAGACATTAATTCTCCCTGCTTTGGATCAAAAAAAACTAGAGCAGTATTTCCTGTAAGAAGTTCACATTTTGTATAAAATTGCATTGCATTTTGGCCTGGAAATTCCCTTTCTAGGAATATTGAGTAAAAGAATACATGACAAGGTGTAGGTGGGATACATAGCAAGCTACTATCCTAGCATCTTCACAGACTCCAGCTGATCCCAGCAGCATAAATGATAATTATTAAGACTTCAAATTTAAGGCATGTGTTAAGACTTCAAATTTAAGGCATGTGTTAAGACTTCAAATTTAAGGCATGTGTTAAGACTTCAAATTTAAGGCATGAGAGGGTATGCCTTGAAGCATTGTAGAAATTTTCAGACATATGCACTGGTAAAATGATTTTTAAAATGATAAGCACAGAGCTATGAAAGTGACTTGGAAGAAAAAAACCCCACTAGGACACATGTTTAGTTCTCAGGACCCACATGGAGGCTCACAATGCCTGTGTATCCAGTACTCTCTTATGGCCTCTGTGGGACCAGACAGTGTACATACATTCAGACAAAACATTCATACACATACTTAAAAATAAATAAATCCTTTATTCTTATTTATGTGTATGAATATTTTACCTGCATACATATCTGTGCAATATGTGAGTGCATTGTCCAAAGAATGCAGAAGAGGGCATGATATTTCCTGGAATTGTAATTACAGATGTTTGTGAGCTGCTTTTATGTTTTGGGAATCTAACCCAGATCCTCTAGAAGAGCAGCCAGTGCTCTTAACCACTGAGCCATTTTTCCATCTCCCCAAAATAAATATTTTTAAAATGCTAATTTTATTTTACAACACACACACACACACACACACACACACACACACACACACACACACACACACAGTGGTGCCCTTGACTTGAAATCTTCCTGCCTCAAGCATGTACCACTATGTACATGAAATAGACAAATTCTTAAATATATATGCACATACATACAAACACACTCAGAGACTATGCTGAAGTTCCTATTTTTCTTAACATAGGAGAAAAATCGAAAAAAAATAATAGTGCCAATTAGTTTTGGCTTGTATAAAATTGAACATTTTAGGGTTCTTCTTACAAAGGGAATTCTTATAGATTTTCATGCAGTCATAGCATAAAAAGGAAATAAATGTTTATTAACCTTTGTCTTAAATGTAATTCCCTAAAAATATATGCCTAGACAAGTCTTCAGGAAGAAATAATTTGTGTAAGATTTGTTCTATCACCAAGCTCTTGCCTAACTGGAGATAGAGAAAGAGCAGAAAACTGAACAATGGTGTCCTTCATATAGCTGCCTCTAACACCCGGCCTCTGCAAACACTGTAGACTCAGAATTTTGCAGGTCAGCCACAGAAGCATGTAGGCAAGTGATTGAGGCTATAGTCAACCCCATACACAGTGAATAGGCCTCTGGCCAGGGTCAGAAACACAGGGCCTCAGAGGAGGGCAAAAGGACCAGGGGAAGGTCCCTAGCAGGTAGGCTGGCTAGGTGCAGCTCCTAAGCCAGAGATCACTCCCTGGCAACAGCACTAGGTGAATTACCACTTTAAAATTACTTTTCTCTTATCACAAAGATTACATCTGAAATAAATCTCTCCACACTGAAATGTGGAAACATTTCTAGAAAACAGCCAAACCTGCCCAGTCTGACCCCAAATCCTCAACAAGATGCCACACTTGTTGGTGATGCTTTGCACTCACTGTGACAAATATATAAAGAGGGAGGTGGAAGAGGGGATTGGCCATGGATACTAAATCTATGTCTGTCTGTCTGTCTGTCTGTCTGTCTGTCTGTCTGTCTGTCTGTCTGTTTGTCTTCTGCTGCTCACAGGTTATGCTACAAGTATAGCATTTCTATGAGGCAGGACCCTGTAGTGGTTTCTGTCCATTACTTTGCCAGACCCAAAGGCAGCCTCCTTGAGTACCAGTGTGCTCCTGGCAAGTGTTTGCAGGTCATCTTCAATTTCAGAATAAAGTGTGAAGCTGCACAGATGAGAGGAAGGACCCAAGGGAGGCAAGCTATAAATGCCATCATTGCCCTAGCCTGATCCGAAGCTGATTAACAGACACTGCACTCCCACCTCCCAGGGCCTTCTACCAGACCTCCAGCCACACTTAATGCATTTGAGCAAGTCCAATGGGCTAAGGATGACTTCTTAATGCAATCCTAACAGAGAAAAGTTGCTGTGATGGGAAAATGTCCCTCCCACAAACCTACCTCACTCCATATCTCAGTTGTTTTGGAAAGTGACTATCTGCTGCTTTGCCCACAACTGGTGGACCCAACAGCACTGACCTGCACCATTTCTGAGCTGCCTAAAGGCGTGGCTATCTCCACAGGTTCACCAGTTGCCTCACTGTTCCACAGTAACCCTTTTAAAATACTGAAAGTATCTGCTAAGTTCTAGAGGGCAAACAAGAGCCTTGGCAATAGCTTGTGATGCTTGGGGATCTATGGAGTACCTCTGAGCAGCAACATCAAAAGAAAGGTAACCTACTCCTAGCACTCAGATTTTTATTTATTAGCCTTTGGTTTTTCTAAGACCCAATAACCGGACATATTTTCCAAACAGAGAACATGGGGAAATCAAACTGGAACTATTCTGGAAGCTTCAGCTTCACTACCCAGCTTTCATAGTGCTGGAAGATGCTATGCATGCTACCAGAGGAGAAAAGCAATCATTGCCCACTGGTGCAATAATGGTATAAACGTCATGGGAGTAAACCAACACCTCCTGATTGGATTTAAGGTCCACGCAGC
This sequence comes from Cricetulus griseus, assembly GCF_003668045.3. Taxonomy (NCBI): domain Eukaryota; kingdom Metazoa; phylum Chordata; class Mammalia; order Rodentia; family Cricetidae; genus Cricetulus; species Cricetulus griseus. The sequence continues at coordinate 63,826,477 of NW_023276807.1, read as the reverse complement.
AACTGGAATCTTCACATCATATTCACATAAAAGTCACATGTAGAAATATAATTTCTCAGTCGTATTTCCTATGTGTGCAATGCTTCTCTTTGTATAAAATGGAATGTTCCCTAATATGAGCAAAGTGTTAATACACACTAAGCTGAGTCTGGCCACATTCCAAGCTAAGAGGGTGTTTCAAATCATTTAATGTAAATTTATGCCTTATGGTGTACAAAAATATTTCCAAATGGAGTGTGCTTGCTGCCTAATCCCTCTGTGTGAAATGAAGAGCTTGTACAGACTAGCAAAAATATGAACCTCAGACTGGTTTCAGTAACTAATGATAAGACTGACTGAATTGGCCTGGGGCCATCACTTATTCATCTCATCAGACCCCAGAAAATCGACAGAAGGAGAGCAGGCTTTAGCCAGGGAAATCTGTGTTGGAGTCTGGTTATGACCCTCACAGGCAATCTAGACTGATTCTCAGTTGCTGTGTTTACAAAATAATGATATGCTATTCTACTTTTCTATATGTTGTTTTAAGATATATAACCTATCTAACTACATGTTCTTGGCCCCATTAAAGGCATTAGAAAGAAATTCTTTCTCATGTCTCAATGTCTCAAGCCTTGCACTCAATCAGAAAGTGGTTAAAACACCCATAACCTTCATGCAACCATTGCATCACTGGATATATTATGCCAGCCCAGATTTTAAGGCTGTGTGATGTTAATGATTACTTTTCTTCTCTGGTAATGTGGAAGCTATCCTGCAGGAATGTAAAACTTCCAAGTGAATGCCAGCTTAATGTCTCCACCTTCTGTGAAGCCAGAGGTGATGTCTTTAAAAACAGAGCCTTATCCTCAAGTTCTGGAGGGTAACTGAAAGTATTGAAAATAGCCTGTAAAACTTGGGGACCTACGGGGTCCCAATGACGAATAAACCATGAATAAGCAACCATTTCCAATAGTGTAGATTCTGTTTGCTAGTTCCTGCTATCTAATTATGGTATAGACTCCTCTCCAACCACAATTGTAGGATAATTAAATAAAAACTCTTTTCATATATATGGAAGCACCTACTATTTGACTGCTTTATAATAGAATACAAGTTGTGAAACTTCCTATCATATTATCTCCACTAAATTTAATTTAAAATTAAATGTATGATGACCTATATTAATCTCATTTCAAATTCCTCTACTGGTAGCTACTTGAAATGCAACCTTTTTACAATTACAAATTTTTCTCTAGTTTGCTGTCACTGTGTCATTTGCTGCTGGTCTTGTGTTTTATATGTGATCTCAGATGCCTGACACAGAACAGACTGTTACTACATCTATTCTACATATATTCTACATCTGGGTTGCAGGTTTGATATAAGGATTAATTGGCATTTTTGTCTTAGTTGATCAAGAAAGTAGCTGGGCCACACTTGGCATCTAAACTGAAATTGTCCACCATACAACACAGGTATTTATGAGCATCAATAAGTCACAGTGGTGACATTTTCTGTGATACACCTGTTGCTCCTGCCTACAGGATAAATTCAAGAGACTAACGTATCTCACAGTTGCTTGTTTGTCCCAGGAATTATTTTTGCTCCTGAAAAACTGATTATCCTTTGATAATATGTTATGCTATTATTTCTTTAAAACAATAGAGTTAATTTCCATTAAATTCAGAACACAACTAACTGAATGCTTTAAAATATATTTTGACATTTCTAGAAACATGGCCCTCAAGTTACTGGAGCCTGGAAACAAACAGTACAAGGGATTAAATGGAGACTTATGCAATGGGACACAGGATGATGTTTTTAAATGCACAATTTATTTTGTGCAGATATTTAATGTATCACTAACCTGTCTATGCAATACCAGATAAACTGCTAATCAAATTTGTCTTTGTTATGATTAAGATTTGCATTTCCTGTAAGAAAAGACTTCTGAATTTACTTTATAATAACAGTGAAAATAAAATAAACAAGATGGGAATAAAGCCAAGAAATAAGAAGGGGGAGAAAAAAACAGGGAAAGATATAACAGTAAACAAATTGTACTGATCAAAGTACAAAACTGAATTAGAGGGAGATGAGGAGAGCTGAAGGAAGTGAGGTGAATACATTCTTTAATTGCATGCAGGTATGAATTTATCACAAATAAGATAAATAAAAATAAGATTTTTCTCTGTTTTATTCCCCTCTCTTTACAAGGATTTTCTGTTCCAGACAGCCTAATCTAGTGAAAGGAGACATGATTACTCCTGACAAACACAGTGAACAGCTCTCTCTCACACATGAAGGGAGCCATCTTCCCTGGGTGTACTTGTCTAAAGCTTCAACCACAGAAACTGGAAGGAGTAATCATTAAAAGAGGTAATAACTTCAAGCAGATATCTACTTTCTGGTAAACTCACAATAATGATGTCATATCTTGAGGAAGGTAGGAGTAAGTGGGAAACGGGCTTTTAATGGGCAGTTCATATTCGGAGAGTGTTTAAAGGACTCTTAAAAATGATCACACAACACTGAATCTGAAAATATAGGTGACCTAATGCTGGTGAGATAGTTGTTGATCTATTGAGTGCTCCTTTACTGGTTTGTAGAGTGGAGTCATGTCTGAGATCCCTCCTGATAAAGTTTCAAAAAATATGTGTGTGTATATTTGCTTCCTGTTGTGTGTGTGTGTGTGTGTGTGTGTGTGTGTGTGTGTGTGTGTGTGTGAACTATTTATATTAAATTTTATTTGCTATATCTAATGTGTTTTGCATTGTATAGAGTGTAATGTTTTCTGGAGTTACAAATCACTTGATCAACCTGTGTCTTTATTCTCACAGGGAAATGCTGTGATAAACATTGTCTTAATATTTATATGACTAAGCCCTTGGCCACAATCACCAAGATGTCTACTGTGCTGAGACATCTGCCAACATTCTTTAGGTCCTCTGCATTATCCCTCTGCCTTGCTTAAGGGATCACATAATTTGACCTTTCTCTACCACATGCATTATCTTTAAGAGGAGGCAAAGACACAGAGCCAAAGCTGAGGAAGAACGGTCCATGTTATATTATGTAATGCTTATGAACTATCTCCAAAGAAGTAAACCATTTAAAATAATTTGCATGTAGATCACAGAAGTGACCTGATAGTGAACAATACTATAATTTATCCAAATCTCACATCCTGTCACATTCTGGTGAATACAAGGTGATTTTAGAATATCTTCCAAATGAATCATGGAATATGAAAAACCAGAACACAAATCCTTCTAGAACACAGTACACATGTTATCAGACAAATCATTGTGCTTTATCCACTGTTAGGAGCCAATATGGAATGGCTCAGATCTGCAAACTCAAGCCTATTAAACTGATTCTTTCTTGATAAATGTCTCTCTTTTTCTTACTTGCAGAATATCCAACTAAAGAATCATCTGAGACTCACTGACAAATGGACAGAGAAAGTAGAATGTAGATTCTGAGCACCATGGGTACACCTATCCTTGTTACTTCTGCAGTAAACACAACAGAAGCATCAGGACACCTCATTATGTAGGAGTTTCTAAAAAGTGTTCTCTTCATATAGGATACCAAAACATGACCAATAACCAATGACTCATTTTTAAATGCAAAACCACCAATCTGAGTAGGATTAACGTAGGGTCCCCTGACAGTTATCAAACTGAGCCAGGAGATGCTGGCTTCTGAGGAGATGGTATACTCCATCCCAGCATGAAGCCCTATTCTAGTATGTTCTAATTTCATAATGCAGTCACATCCCTGGAGCCTTAGGACAATGAAAAGCCCTGTAGCACCAAGTCATTGTTTGAACTAACTTGATTAGTACCTACCCACATATCCCACTTTGCTTACACTGGACTGACATCTTTCCTCTGCAACACCTTGTCAACATCACAGGGAAGACTGAAAGAGCTAGAGGATCAGAAGGCATGATGGAAGATAGTATCATCTAGATATGGCAGGGAAACTGCACCCCAGAATATCAGCAATATGATTGCCTAAGAAGGACCTGGATAATGACACTACCAGCTTGTCAATGTAGATGGGGGAAATTTCACAAAACCCTACCCAGATGAAGAACTACCAATAGTCAATGGCTGCTTAGAGAAGGCGACTCAGTATTCTACAGAAATGAACCAATGATAGGTTATATCTTGTCTTATGGTCAGCCCTAAAGAGACTTAGGGCATGTGTGTGTGTGTGTGTGTGTGTGTGTGTGTGTGTGTGTATAGACATACATGTATGTATCTAAACATATATGAAATAATGAAAGGAGGAGAGATCATAATTTTGAGAGTATAAGAACAAGGAACAATTTGGAAGGAGAGGGGGTGATTTAAACGCAGTACTTATTTGTGAATATCTTAAGTTGTTCTTCCATGATTTTTCAGAGAACCAGTGAAAAATTAAAACACCATAAACAAAATGGCTGTCCTAATGATAGCAGTGCCCTTCACACATACACTGAATGAGCAAGTGATAGAGGCTCAGGCATGATTGCTTATTCTTCAATTATTATGTGATATTTAGATTATTTTTTTAAAAATCCTGCAACAGAGATAACTTCCCATATCTCTTGGGTATCTCATAATCTATAAATGGACTTATCTTCAAGTACCCAAATCAAAACCTATTTTACTACTTACATTTTATAACAAATTATTAGTGCGTGGAAAAACATGGGAAATGTAGACACATAACCAAGAAAATTAAGCCTGTACTTTTGTGAGATTACATCATTGTTCAAAAATTTTCACCCCTTCCTATATCTTCTCCTCCATTCACTACACAGTTCATCACCTTCTCCTATAATAAACAAACAATATTTTCTCCAGTTTCTAGATACACCGAGTTTGAGATGACCACATGATCAGCTGTGGTATTACTCTTGATCAGGATACATGGAGTAATATGCCAGTTCCAATCAAAGTGATAAGAGACACTGGTCCCTGGATCCTCCCCCATCACCAGGTAGTTGTCTGTCTCGCAAAAATAAAGATCCATGGAGTACCTAGGAGCTGAAAGTTGCACTTGGGGAAATAATGAGCCAAACCAAATTTAATCAACCAAAGTCAGCAAACCCCAGGTACCTGGAATAAGCAAATGTTTATTTCATGCATGTCTATATCAGGTTACAATAACTACTTGGCCATTTTGTGGTAACAGATAATTATGGCATTAATAACTCCAAGTTATTATTATCAATATATACATACATAACATACACATGCACATAACTGCACATATGTATGTTATATATATTAAACTACATTCTTCATCCTATTGAATAGAATGAAAACTGCCTTATTTCTTAAATAATAATAATAATACTAAATAGTGTATTTAAAGTAATATTTTGACATCTGATGTTAAGTATATGAGTGAACAAAAACCAGCTCTAATAACAGAAATAATAATGTTTAACTATTAGTATCATCATCATTATTGACATACTTAATTTTGAAAAGTCAAACAAATGGTAGCATACACTCATATTTGCACCACATGATAATTGGAAGTGGCTTTCATATTTATAATTTATATGAATTTGCTTATACAATCAAAATTGATTTTTCTATAAGCAAGTTAAAAATGTTTAATTTATTTTACTTTTCTGAGTGAAAATTTTGGCAGCTTTGTTGTCTTTTCAGCAATTTTCCTGTATCCATTAATAATCTGACCACATTTTCAAGTTATGGGAGAAAATAAAGAAAATAGTGAAGTATTGCTTCATTTCTTAACATTTTCAGATGCCTGCTTGAATATACCTGACAACTGTCTGTGACACTTGATGGAAATTAGATAAAGTATTCTTCCTTTCCATTGGGATTTGAAAAAATATGCAGATAATTTGGCACTTAATTGATAATTCAATAGTGTCTTTACATTCCTCCAGTGATTCATGAGAGTTGGTCAGGTGGAATTTTTCATGATTCGCAGCTGTCCCTGGAAAAACTGAAAAGCCTAACAAACATTCCTGGTAGAGAAGAGGAAAGCCCTGCAAGATACTTCTCAGATATGAAATGATTGAAGAGAAAATCCTAAGACACTGTATCCAGAGTCACTTATGATCAAGTTGCTACATCTTCTGTGATGGGAAATTAAAGCCAGGTAGAGCAGGGCTGGAGCTCATGGAAGGATGGGAAGGAGTGTCTGTTTCTGGACTTGCTTCCTGCGGGGCCCCACCCATTGTCTGTGCACCATGATTTCAGCATGCATCCAATTCAATGGGCACAGTTATTTTACTGTTATAAAGCACTTGGTCACGTAAATGAACAGCATTTTCACAACAGCACATAAAAGATAAGTTGAGAAAGGTAAAACTTGAGAGGCATCCACAGCCACTCCTTAATCTCTTTTTGTATCTCAGGAGTATTGAGACACAATATTGAAGAGAATCAGTCACAATGTAGTTTCTATCAATTTGAAATCAGTCTGGCTCTATAAGAAATTTGAGAAGTAATACTAATTTGGAATAACAAGGTAATCAAAGACACTTCTTTCACAATGCCTTCAATATTGGCTCATTGTACTTAAATTGTTAGCATTATGTGTTCTTATTTAGATACTATGCTGAATATATAAATTATTGATGTGTGACTATTTTTGTTCTGGAGAATATACTTCAAATTTTATTTTTTACTTTTGGGATTAAAATATAATCCCTTCCATTTTCTATCTCCAAACTCTTCCACATACCCCTCCTTGCGTTTTTTCAAATTCATGGCCACATTTTCATCAATAACTATTACACACACAAACACACACACACACACACACACACACACACACACACACACACACACCAACATATATATATATATATATATATATATTTACTAAAAACATAAGCATAACTTGCTCAGTCTGTGTAATGTTGAAGAATATACATTTGAAGCATGTTACCTTATTAACTCAGATTGTAGATAACATTTTAATGCATAGAAGCAAGAAATTCTTAGAAATATTGACATGAAAGAAAAGAAAGAAATGCACTTTCCATCATTTTTAGTTCATTAAAATTTATACTGGCTGGTGCCCTTATTTAACTCTAAATATTCACACCTATAAAAAGTTTTCTAACTGAAGGCCCCATTGGCTCTCTGAGCTACAGAATAAGAAGAATTTGTGCTGGTTTGTTTATTGGCTTATTTTAAATTCTTAACTCTGTCCAACAGCAGATTAACTTAAGAAAGTTGTTCAAGGTAACAAATTTTGCAAAAAAAAAAAAAACCAGAAAAAAACATAGCTTTTTTTTTTCTCTTCAACACGGTGAATTGAATATCACAGTTTCTTCAACACAGAGAGACAGAGAAATGTCCCTTAATTAATTGTTTGCTTTTCTCAATGGGATTTTCAGGAGTCTAGAATAATCCATGTAGCTACCTGATGCAGTTTATTAATAACTACGGAGAAAATTCATGGTTGTCTATTACAGGAGGAGGCCAAGAACAGATAATAGTCTATGTCTTATCATTTGTAAAACTTCCACATCAGAAATTCCTACACAGCTGGGCAGGTGTCATCGGCACTGAAAATTCAACCAATTACTTTCTTCTCTGAAGCTTGCTGGCTTCTCCTTGTGCATGGATGAGATAAACACAGCTGTACTTTATGGTGCCTCTCTGGGAGAGAGAGAGAGAGATGCATAGTCTAGATCAGTAATGCACATAGGATCAGTTCAAGACTGAGGAAATGCTCTGTTCCCTATTTGAAACCACTGCTGCTTCCATCAAAGATATGTATCCACCCCTTCTAAACCTGACTCAGGTGTGCATGGGGTATTTCCACAAGTATGACAGAGCATGTTCCTAGTTGTCTCAGTATAGTTCTCCTTCTTCGAGATATAAGGTGAAAAGAGGAAATACTTTTGCCCTAAAGTTTCTGAAAGAGAAAGATGTTGCATTGTTGCCTTGTGTAATTATTGTGTGTATGAGTGTGTGCATGTTTGTATGTGTGCAGGTGCACATTTATAAAGAGGTACTTATGCAGACATGTGCACATTCAACTGAAGCCAGTTGACCACTCTCTTAGTTAGGATTTTTGTGCTGTTGATAGACATCACGATCCTGGCAACTCATATAAAGGAAAACATTTAATTTGGGTTGGCTTACAGGTTCAGAGGTTTAGTTCATGGCTGTAAGCATAGTAGCATGCAGGCAGACATGGTGCTGGAAAAGCTGCTGATATTTCTACATGTAGATCAGCAGGCAGCAGGAAGGGAGCATGACTAGGCCTGGCTTGAGTTTTTCAAACCTCAAATTCCCCTCCCCTAGCCATGATACTTCATCCAGCAGGGCCACACCTACTCCAACAAGGCCATATTTCCAGTAATATCACTGCCTATGAGTCTATGGAGGCCATTTTAACTCAAACCACCACACAATCTTTATTGTAACTTCTCAAAAATCATCCACCTATTATGTGTTTTCATCAGGTTATCTCATTGGTAACCCAGAGCTCAGTAATCAGCCTGGGCTGTCTGGCCAGGAAGCCTAGTCAGGCATATCTATTTCCTAAGTACTGAAAACTCCAGGAGTCAAGGGATGCTGTGTGTTTTTCTCTAACATGTGCTCCAGGCATTGAACTAGGGTGTTTTTCTTTCAAGGTTAGCACATCAACAATTGAATCTATACCCCAGACTCCCCTTTGTTCCTGGCTGTCTTGGAACTCACTGTATAGTCAATCTTGGCCTCGAACTCCTGGCGATCTTCTTGCCTCTGCCTCTGGAGTGCTAGGGTGAAAGTTATGTGTCATGACTGACTTTCCTTGTGCATTTCTGTTACAGGACCCAAGCAGTTCTCAGAGTTCACCTTGTTAAGAAAGGCACAGACACATAGCTCTGGTCAGGGTGCTCTGTCACCTCTGAGAAGGTAATGTGGATCATATCCATGTATCAGATTATGAAAACAATGACAAGGATGGACACTGTTTATGTACATACAAAGCATTCTTGTGTCATCTGCCTGTCAAGACTCATGCCAAAATGGGATTCCAGAAGAAATAGCAAAACATGAGCCTATCTTGAGGATCCCCTAGCGAAGGGAAATTACTTCTAAAAATACATTACACTCTCTAAATCACTGAACAAGGAGTTCCACTGACTCATTTACAAACTGAAAGAACATCCTCAAGAAAATATGCCTTAAAAATTAAATATAAAATTGCAATAATGATCTTTCTGTTACAAAAATAAACAAATCACTTCTACATAGAAAGAATTTACAGAAAACATATATTTTCTAAGTCTGGAAGAAAACAGAATTTTAAAAAACTATCATTGATCCTACCTAAACTCAAAGGTTTTGTGTCAGCTCAGTCTTACAAATACATTTTATTTTCTGTATTCTTTGATACAACAGGTAGTATCTAAAAATGAGTATCAGGCATTTTCAGCCTGGCTTTTCATCCTAGACACAATCATAAAACACCAGTGAATGAACTCCCTCCTATCAGAAACCCCTGGGAAGCTGCTCATCAAACTTCAAGTCTCAGGTAATCTTTTCTCCAGTGATGCTAAATAGAGCCACAACTTCAGTTAACACCCTGCAAGAGAGAACGACATGCTCTTCAGAGATCTGAGAGTGTTTGGTTAACTCAAGTTACAAGCAAGTAACAGAAAGCCGTAATCATTCTTTTAGAAAATGACAATGTGGAATAAAGACACTACAAGTTGAAAATATTTTGGATCACCACAGCATTTTCTCAGGTGCAACAGAAAAATTTCTAAAGAGCATAACTGAGTTCTAAACTAGAGAATCTTATTCTAGACTATGCAACTAAGTTCATGCATTTGGAACTGTACTCTAGCCTGCATCAGTTGCACAACCATGTTCTAGATTGTGATAACAAGTTCCTGCCTGTGTAGGTGTGTTCAAGAACACACAACCATGTTCTAGACTATGCAACCAATGTCTAGTATATGAGAATGAGTTCAATGCCTTGGGGGTATTTTCTAGTCCACACAATCATGCTCTCTGTTCTAGGATGCACAATCATGTTCTAGAATACAGAACTGTGCTCTAGCCTGTGTGCCAGGATATATACTGCTCAACTATATTCCAGAATAGAGTTTATTCTATACATATTTTATATATTTAAATACATTCTAAACAGAATAGACACATTTTAGCCTGCATGGAAGGTGTTCTAGGTTCATAGCCAGTTCTAGACTACATGACCAACCATATTCTATTTTATGTTACCATGTTCTGGCTTATGGTGGGCCTGTATCTCTCACTTTAGAGATAAGGGACAAGCTTCAGGAAATATAACCATCCAGGCTTATTTGCTCTGTGTGAGCTGGTTTTACATATATATATATATATATATATATAATATATATATATGCCATGTTTGTATATAAACACATTAAAAACTATAATATATAATACACTATATATCATGTCCACACAAATATTATTTTAATCAAGATTTGCTTGTATGTATAAAACATGAACATTTATTCTGCTGATAATTTCCAGAACTACCAAACCAAAGTGATTTTTATACCTCTAGTCATTTCTATTGTCTTCAATATTTATTTTAAAAGATAAAATCAATACTCCAAATAAAAAGGCGGGGTACCCTGGCAACCCATCCCACATGCATTGTTACAGACCAGTGCATGTTCTTGTAGCAGGAGTAACAACTGCATCTCCTAGGGAGGGGTTTCTCCAAGCATAACAGAACAAGCCAGCTCTTTTTGTGGTTGGATATAACATGTATGACCTCATGGCTTTATCATAGTACAGCATGGCTTACTGTGTGGCATCATGGCTTCATCATAGCGTAACATGGTTTACTTTCCAATTTAAGATTACAATTTCCCACTTTTCAGTTTTCTTATATTATCAGAGCATAATTTCTGAATCAAAATAAGCAATTTAATCATACTTAAAATCAATGGAATTAGAGAGCTTATTTATGAAACGGGAATGCATTTGCAATCAATATTTTAAATTGCATTGTTTTGTTTGCCATCAAATTAATATAATTCAGCTATCAAGTTGAATATGTGCTCTCGATATGATTAGAAATAAATCATCAGGAGTAATATGGTAATGTGAGAGGCTTATGACTGTGGGATCATTTGGTGAAAATTGAAAATAGTTAATGATTTGATACAGTGTTGGCGAAGAAAATTAGAACAATCAGCCACAAATAGCATCTGCTAAGGCACAATACTTTAACCTGTCAACTGCCATATTATAAGAGCATTAAAAAGCTAAATTTTGTATTCAGGTACAATGCATCATTCCTAACAATATCCATCAACCCTCTAGTGACCATCACTTTCAGAGGTAAGTTGTAATGTCTTGAAATTAATCCAGCTGTTCCTCTGAGCTAAACAGTAGCACAGGAATAACAGGACATTCACAAATTGAAGAATTCATACAGGCATTGAGACTTATGAATTATTAGTACCTCATATACCACAAGTTTTCCTAGTCAAGTGCCTTAAAATTTATATCAATAGAGATGATTCTAACTCTTCAGTGAGTTTTATAATAAAAACCCATGACTTATTCAAGAATATCACCTAAATAAAATGGCTTTCTAAAATTTACTAAGCTAAAGAATAAAAATGTAGGCAATGTTTAATTACCTATAACATCACTTTGTGGCTCTTAAATAAATGTTATATTTCCCCTTGAGAGCTAATTTTTAACAAAGTACACCAAAAATGAAAGTGGGAAACCACAATGTACAACTTTGGCTGTGTCTCAATCTAGCTGTGTATTCAAAATCCAGACTCTCTCAAGGCTCAAAAATGACTTTAGATGTTTTTTTTTCATTCATTTATTTAGCTCATAAATAAAGTCATGCACAATTATGATACACAATACAGTATGTTTACACTGGCATGGCTAAATTAAACCAATTAACATGGTATATCACACATATTCATCATTTTTGTTTTGAGAACACTTAAAGTATACTATCTCACAACTTTTAAAATATATCATATTGTTATCAACCATATTTATCATGCTCTCAGTAGACCTCAAGACTTTAGATGTTTTAACATATGCTACATACACATTGGAAACTAAGCAGAGATATGTAAGTATCTGCATCAGCATGTGTACACACGCGCACACACACACACACTTATATACATACATAATGACAAGGACTCATTTCTGAATAAATTAGGTATCAGGCAACTTATCGGGTATCTAAGAGAAAAATATCAAGAGAAGAAGCAACATCTACAGCAAAGACACAGAACAATGACAAATATAGACTTATCTAGTAGATGATCAGCCAAGGTGTCCTGCTGAGTTGGCTATCACCAGGAAGATTTTCATTGTGTCTTAGCTTCACCACAGAATACATGCAGTTCCACCAGCTCCCCACTCAAGCTGTAGGTTAAGCATTCGGACTCACACTTGTGACTAAATGAAGTTTCATTTACTGCATGGGGGGATGAGACATGCACCTGGCCGTCTGAGAACAGCATCCCTTACTTATAAGATAACTGCTGTAGGTGCTTTTGATTGTTTGTTCGGTGTTCTAATTTGAAGAAGAAAACCATGACATTAGTTTCATTCCATGGCCATGGAGAGTTCCATAGCTAGAGCACATGTTAACTGCAGCTGACAGATATTGAACTTGCAAAGAGTGTGGAGTGTATTTACTTCCACTGTCACAGTGCCCTTTGGTTACCAGCCAAGATATATTTACTTTATTAACAGAATAATAAAACCTATTCTTATAACTCTAATATCTACAGAGAGTTTTGTGATTAGTAAAAACTAAGCCTCAGAATTAAAAGTGAGTCCAACTATCACACAATAGCATCATGCATTATGAACACATGAGGGCTAGAGAGATGGCACCAACTTCTCTTGTAGTAAACCTGGGATTCAGTTCTCAGCACCACAGATGGCAACAAAACAACCTGTCACTTGAGTTTTAGAGGATCTGATGCCTTCTTATGGCCTCTGCGGACACCAGGTCAGCCCATGGTACACAGACATGCATGCAGTCAAATACTCACATACATAAAATAAAAATAAATTTTTAAAAAACTATTATCAGCATCCAAATCCTCAGATAGAGAAATTTGATCCATTGACTTGACACAGAAACAAGCCTCTGCCATTTGTTTCATTTGATGTAATTATTTTGCATGATTTATAGAACAAACAAAAACTCCCAATTAGCATCTCGAAATATGGTTGTCAAATGTTGAGCCAGCACATACATAAATGTACACTATAAATTACTCTACATCAATTCTGGCCTTCTTTGCCTTTCAACCTCTGATGTCTGTATCCCAAGAAGAATTTATGTATCCTAGTAAGCGTTTTCCAATTTTCCCCTCCTAAGATTAGAATATCAAGTATTCAATCAACAAATGCCACCTGTCCTCTCCCCTGTCTTTTTTGACCTTTCTGTATTAAATGATGAGTGTGTTTTCTGGAAATGTTTCCATGGACTTCTTTCAGATGAAATCATTGATTTAAAAATGTTGAAGTTATTTACTAACCAAGTAGCTAATAGGTTATGTGAGACCTAAATGTTCTGTCCCCATGGGTCTTCTTTTATGAGAGCTTTTGACTTTTTATTATTATTTCTAAGTTTTCACAGAAAGTATGGAGTTCGCATGATGATTTCATGCATATGTATGTCATTATATTTTGCTCACCCATCCCCCAGTGCCCTACCCCCTTATTTCTAGTTTTGGTCTTTCCCCCCAATTAATACTTCCTTTTCTTTCATGTAACAAGTTACCCATGATTCCTCCCTCCTACTGCTCTGTCTTGGTGATCTGGTACACAGTGGATATGAATTCAAGGTCCTTATTTTACTGTCTCTGCATGTGGAGAAGCTGGGATCTTCCCAGATGATGTTCCTTTCCATGCTCCAGCCTTGTTTTCCTAATGATGAAAAATGGTGACCATATCCATTGCCATATTAGTGTGAGGTCTCAGGTCAAACATCTTAGACTCCAGCACTCTAGGAGGAGTAATTGTCTTCATTCTGGGTTGTCCCTGGCAGGACACAGAACCTCCTGCATCATAACTTTTCCTTTAAGCTGTCTTTGGGTCACTCAAACATTTAAATTTCATCATAAATGCAGGAAGATATTTATTGATATAAAAATTATTGTGCAGTTTCTATTTATGAATACTGCAAAACTCTGGCAAATGTAACTCAGGAAGATGTAGCAATGTAGCACCATCATTTAAAGAATCTATTAATTATGCAAACTAAATCCTAGCATGGAAAAGAGAAGTGGTCATGAATTCCACCCTTAGATGGGGACCTATTGACAATGGATAGCTACCAGGAGAGGTTAAGCTAGTTTTTGTTGTTGTTTTGGGGATTTTTGTTGGTTTGTTTGTTTTTAGTTTTCCAAGATTGTGGATACTGGGAGATGCAACACTATCCAGTGGATGGCCACACACCTGAGAACATACCAACAACACTAATTGGACTGGCCAGTTTAAAGAAAATTGAAGGCACAAAGTTGAATGTGTATGATCTGGGAGGAGTTGGGGACAAGTGACCATGATCAAAATAAAATCTATGAAATTGACAAATTAATAAAAATGTGTGCTTAAAAATAAAAATAAGAATATAATCTTTCAAAGGCATATTTCACTTAAAAGAAACTTGTGTTACTTTGTACTTTCATATCCATTTGTAGTGAGATATCCACCCTGCCCATACCTGTAGTCCTAACAGGTGAGGACTTGATGGAGAACAGGACTAGATTTGGGGTTGTGGACCCCAGAGCTCTCTTGCTGCTGGTCAAGTCACAGGGAACAGCCTGGGATGATCCTTGGAGCTGGAAGCTGTGGCAGCCACCTGCCTCTTGTGTGAGTGTAATCTCCCTGAATAAACTTTATTTAACCAGTACTGAGTCTAGTGAATCTTGATTCCCACGAAATATCCATTGAGATTATCGATGACATGCTTACCCACAGAGAATGTGGCTGATAAACTTTTTTCATACTTCATGCATACCCTTCAACATAAAGAAACCTAGAACAATGCTCAAGGAGTCCACAGGCAACACTCAAGTTTCCTGTTAGAGAAGACTCTTCTCATGTGGTTTTACAGAGCACTTTCTGCTCAGAAAAAAAATGGTAAGTTTGCCCAGCCTAAGGGAGTTTTACTTTGAATGATGAAATGATGACACAAAGGGCACTGAGGAACATATTGTATCAGCGATGGCTGAACCCCAGGTCAAATGACAGGCTGGTTCCATGAACAATGTTAGTCCCAAGAAATCTTGCAGAATTCCTGAAAGATAGCATGGATGTACTAAGTACAGGGTACAAGGGGCTAAAGAGTGATCACCTAAGAGTCATGCAATGTGTTCTGCCTGTTTTCCTTTCACAAGGCACTTGTGTGGACATCTCTAGCCAAAAGACATAGAGCATTGTGGGTATCAAGAAACTGGAGTGAAACACGTGATGGAACTAAAATGAGTCAGTGGCACTCCAGATAGCTACTTCCTCTCTTGTCTCTCAGGTTTTCTGTTGTAATCCTCTGAATGTGTCTATGTGTTACTACAGTCCAGGAAAATAAAATAGAGCTGTGTCATAGTTTCCCTGTACCAACTCTTGAAAGGGGTCAGGTTATGGGTGCTTGTGGGGCCACAAGACAGATATCGCCAAGTTATTCCCATAGGAGAGGATTACAATCCAGCCTGTGTTGTGAGGGAAACTCACATCTCTGCTTCACTCCCTCTAATAGTTTAATGACTTAAAAATGCATTCAGGGTGATTAAAAATGAGCTAGAGCTAGTGATAAAGTTCCTGTTTACCTGGGCTTGGGACTTGCAGACAATTTGTATGCTTTTAACTTAACAAACTATTCCTAGAAACAGTGGCATTAGAAAAGCTTAGCTCACGTGACTTTCATAAAACATATCCCATGCACATTTGAATGGCCATACATTTAACGCTTCATACCTTTGGATTTGTTACCCATATCTTTCAAAACACACTATGGAGTTTGAAAAAAACTGTGTGTATTTGTCCCTCAAGTAATCCCCTCCATCACTAGGCTCATTGGCTCTTTAACCATATTTTATGCTAATTTGGACAACACATGGAGCACCTCCTGTGACTAATACTTTGTTTTGATGATTGATTTATTCTGACTTTGTCTCTAAAGATCCTGTCTAGCCACCATGGGGGAATCCAGTAATTAATTTTATTGCACAGTGTCCATTTCTCATTCTAGTGCTATGTCTGTGAAACACATTTTGCCCCTGTGTCCACTCAATTTGTGTTAAGTGATGTCTTGATAGAGCCTGACATATCCATGTCACTTTGCAGATGCTGGATGCTCTGCCTAGAAGAATCATGACAATTATTGGTTCTTGGTGAATCAGTTAAACTCTGGGTTCTCATCAGCTTTAAACCAAATGTTTAATTTATATAATGTCTACCACTTTATATAGGTATATAATGTGTATGATCAAATTCCCTGCATAGTTCTCCAACCTATCCACATTGCATTCCTGGTCACCTATTATTGTCTTCCTCCCAACTAGCCTTTCCTGTCTCTTTCTATGTTCAGGTAGCCACAGCTGCTGTGTGTTTAGGATTGCAACAATTGTCTAACTCTTGCACCTGCGTTTTCAAGTTGTTGAAATTTCAAACACTGATATTGAACATAGGTGAATTTTAACCCCCTTGTTAAATCATAATACTTTGAGTAATGGTTAAGGGACTTGTCAAAACATTATACATGGATTTGTACTCTTTTGGTACATTTTTATTATATTTTCAATTTTTCATGCAGTATATTTAAATCACATTATAGCCCCTCCTCAAGTGCTCTAAGTTGTTTCCTACCTCTCTGCCCACCCAGTGTCATGGTCTTTCTCTCTTACCTCTCTTACAAAAAAAAAAACAAGAAAACATAAAGACAAAATGATTAAAAAATACCAAACCTTAACCAAAGAGTGCGCGCGTGTGCGCGCGCGTGCACACACACACACACACACACACACACACACACACACACACACAGAGAGAGAGAGAGAGAGAGAGAGAGAGAGAGAGAGAGAGAGAGAGAGAGACTATTGAACAAGTTAGAATGAAAAAATTGACCTCAAGATTTCTTGTTCTGGATTTTACCCTGAATCTATACTTATCTTCCTCTATGCTCTCCTATCTTCTGCAAATCCAAATCCATGCTGTTTCATATTATTTTTTCCTCAAAGTGTTTTTTTTACTCGTTTCAGAACAATTCATAGCTGTCTTTCCTGGAGCTTCACAAATATGGAAAGCAAAGCATTGGCAGGGGTCTAGGGCCAGGTTGCTATTTGCTTAATGAATCTGCCAGCTTGGAACAATTACCTAAATATTCTGAACATTATTGTCTTCTCATGGATAAAAATACAGGCTGGGTGGATAAAGATTAAATAGAACACTGCAAATCAAGTCCCTGGCAACATCCTTATCCACCTTACAAGCTCTCGGGTTAGCCTGCAGCTTCTGGAAGGAACATCATGCCTGAACATAATCAAACATCAGCGGTAGAACTTGTCCATCCAGGAACTATGAGGTGAAGAAAATATAGCTAGTGCAGTAGTATCTGTGGGGGAGGGAGGGAGGGAATAGTGGGGCAAGTAAAGAGGAGCAACAAACATAAAAGATGAATGATGACAGATGGAGTGAAAAAGGATTAGCATTTTAGCTGACCTTTGAAAGATAGTGTGTTGGTAATAGAAGAAAAAGGAAAGTTTGTTGTTCGTAGACAACAGAACTAACACAGATCCATGAACTTCCACACATATATATTAGTGGAATACACATGCTTGCAATATGCACATGTGTAAGAAAAGGGAGAATAAAATCAATGCCTGTATGCATATAGACCATAGGGATTAATAAATCCCCTATCTGAAGACTCCAATGGCACCCATATGAACCAAGGATGAATGCCAGACATAGGAACAAATAACATGGATTGACCACTGATGGTTGTTCCTTGGGTACAGCCCAATTTAAACTAACGGCAACTATCATTATCTTTTGAAATAGAGAGTTGACAGGGTGAATGAGAGGCCTGGTCTGAGTGCAATACAGAGAGCTTTTAATGTTCTAAGATATCAAAACTGATCAAGTAAAATATTTTTATAATAAGACAGGAGCATTTTTATTACCTAAGGCTCAGGGAACATAGTAGAAGAGAGAAGAGAAGGTAGGAAGATTATAAGAGGGACTTTCTTGTGAGATTGTGTCTCTTAGTGTAATCGCAAGCTATCTATACCCATGAGTGTCCAAATATGAGCTGAACAATGAGGATACCAACAGAAATGCCAAACCCTACACAAAATCTACAGCTTGGAGCAGGAAGGATCACAATATTTGGTTGCCCAGTGATAAACAGTGAGCCCTGAAACACAATTTAGAATCAAAATTATACAGATTTAACAGGTTATATTTAGGAATGTGTGCATATGTACAAACACACATATGCATACAAAATTGATGAAAAGGAAGCTAGGAATTTAAGGAGATTGATGAGGGGTAAATAGGAGAGCTTGAAAAGGGGAAATGAAAGTAGAAGTATTGAAATTAAAGTACAATCTTACAAAAATATAAAACAGGAACATCTTTCTTAGCTAAATGTAGGAGAGGTTTGCAAGATGAATAACTTTCTAACCTTGTCTGGATAAGAATGTTCCAGAGTGAATACAGTTGTGATAAAAACTTGCTCCTAGCTCCAACAAAATGGTTTCAAGCAACACAGTTTTCATTTCAACAAAATTAGTAGCTAAAGCTGCATGTAGGGGGAAGAGAAAACTAAATAAAAAGTCTCATAATTTTTAAAAAGGCATCTTCTAGTTACACAGTTTTATCCCATATAATAGAAGCAGGCATCAAAGCATTCTTTGAAACAAAACTTCAACAACTTCTTTCTCAAAGCCAGAAGCCAGCAAGAGTAATACTAGCTATCCTACAGCACTAAATAGCAACATCCAGGCTATGTCTAAGAAATAGTGAATGTTTCTGAGTGACATAATGTGATCGTGATGGACTGGTCAAAGAATGATGGGCTCTCAGAGCAACATAAATGCCATCACAATGCCAAGACATAGGCAAAGTAGAGGTTACTGAAATGCCCAGTTAGAAGCAAGACACACTGGACATGGTGCTGGACACATATTAAAGTACATGGATCATTGGTTCTTAGTTCCTTTGTCCTTTAAATATATTTGTTTGATTTACTGGCCACGTTTACCTTCAGATCTACTATATTAACAAATATTTAAAGAAATCTCATTTCTAGATATATGACAAAGATAATTGAAATCTCTTGGAGGTATTAGTCGATATCAGCCTCATTCACAAAAGACAAGAGATGGAGAGAACCCAATTCCCATTGATAAACAAGAGAATAAATAAGATGCAGTGTCTGCATACAACAGAATCACTACTAAAAAGAAAGAATTCTACCTTTAATAACAGGAGGGCTTGATTCTGGAGGGCATTGTACTATGGCACAATCAGCCAGTTAGAGAATTGATGAGATTTAGTTTCTTATGCTTTGTGAAAAATAGAGAACATGGAGGAGATTGCCCCAGATGTTAACCCTTCTCCTTCTTAAGAATGATGATATCCACCAAATCTCACTAAACTCAAAAGACAGCTCTATTTTAGTATATGCAGCTTGTGCATAAAAGTGACCTTGTCTCAAAAGTAGAGCAAAACAAGCATTCAAGAAATTGATAGGAAAACTCTCTTCCTGAAGACAAAACTCATATCAGTCATAGAACATTGAGAAGTCATGCCACTACTTCATCTCTACTGGCTGACTTCACAGTGCTGAAAGGGGCTATGCATGCTACTAAAGTAGAAAATGAATCATTGATCTTTACTCACCTGTGAACTCCAAGAGCTACAGTGATGGCCAAGTTGGCAAGACAAGGCCATTGGTATAATAGTGGCAGAAACACCATGGGAGTAACCAACCACTTTATGATTGGGAAAAGTTTGCTCTCTAAGTTGAAATCCATGCCTAGCATTGTTACTGGGGCCAAGAACCTGTGATCCTAGATCCTAGTAGAGAAACTACTAGACAAACATAGTATTAAACTACCTGTATATTAATGCATCTCCTAACCCTCCTCAGAGAAACTTTTATTTGCAGTAGATGATGATTAGCATGGAGACACAGAGTTGACCATGTTGCAGAGAATAAGAATGTAGAATGCTTAGACCTAAATGGAATGTCTATAAGACATCCTCTCTTCCCAAGGCTCAGGGATCAGTGCAGAAAGGTGAACAGAAAGACTGTAAACAACAGAAGCAGTGAATACTACAGAGAACTGTGTTTTGGGATTCATCAGGGCAGTTATACATATGAATTCATAGCAGTTGAAACAACACGAACAAGACTAAAGCTAGACAAACATGCAGGAGGGATGTGGGCATAAAATCCCACCCAAAGCTAAGGAGCAATTTGAAGTTGATAACTAATGGGAAAGGGAGAGCTGGTTTTATTCAGGGGCATTGTTCCTGGTATATCAACACATTCTAGTGAAAGCCAAACATCTAAGAGTATATGGGAAGCACAAACTATTTAATTTCTTTTTTAAGATGACATGAAGTTGGGTGGGTAGGGAATGGATGGTATATGTAGGAGGAGTGGGGTGGGGTTGTATTTGATCAAAATAACACATTGTATTAAATAACCAGAGAACTAATAAAAACAAGAAGAGCAAACAATAATAAAATGTAAGCACCCTTTGACATTGAAGAGTAAGTTCAACGCATGCAATCAGATTCTATTACTACCATGTGACCTGTAAGTTATTAGTGTCAGTTTTACCTTAGAAGAACAATATGTAGAGAAAAGATATTACTTGTCTCAAAATTTGAGAGCTTAATAGGTCTTGTGTGGTTTGACCCTTGCCTGTATCCCTTGGCTGTCTAAGTGCAAACTGCAGTGAATAGGGACATCAGATGTCTTGGGTGCCTCACAGAAATAGCAGTCATCATTTTAAACTTATGGTCCCCAGCACACTGAAATGGGAAACAACTGAATCCACATTCTAGGAATGTCAGTGTTGTTATGATGAGTCAATCAGTATAACTTCAATCAAATGAAGAACATACCTATATTAGCAAAGATTTTTATTACCAAAAATATATATAATTGGAAAACTGGGAGTTTTTCTGCATTTGTGCTTCTTTTCATTTGTTTTTGTAACCCATGTCAACTTACAGACCAGCATTTTCATTGACACACAAGGCTTTTCTGCCCCTTCATTCCATGATAGAAGAGAAAGGCAAGAAAAATCCATCTGTGCCCAGTTCTTTCCCAAGTTCATAATGTCCAGGTGAGTGGGAACCTCCCAGAAACTCTCCATCTTTGAAGAGGCCTCCTATGTCAAGGAAAGTTGGATGCATCTCAGCTCAGCTCTATATCTCACTCACACACTTTCAGAGTGTTTGAACCAGACTTCTTATATAGTTTTGGCCAAATATGTGAAAGCTTCTTCTCATCTTGAAAATGTAGTCAAATTTTTAGGATATCTATTCTCAGACACAAAATGCTGTATCTTAGGAGATAAGCCTATTTTTAGCTTTGTTTTACTGAAAATGTCTGTCCTTAAGTTTGTTTTCATTAGCTACACATCCAGAGACAACACCACCACTGTGTTTTACTTACATGAAGCTTTTGATGTATGTCTATCTTAGGCCTACTTGGAGTTGAGACTGTAACTCACAGGTACAAGTTATTTAATTCCTCATTTATTTGTCCATTGGTACTTAATATTTTTCTCCTTTCCTCAAATTATTGTTTGTTTGAAACACAATGAATAATGACAAACCCTATGCTTTTGTGGGTTTTAAAATTACAGTGATCAGATGATGGGATTTTAACAAGTGTATAATAGTCATCTTTGTATTATAAAAATGCATATTAAATACTTAAGCCAGTTTCAGGCCAAAGAAGCTTAGTGGATTTTTGTTTATTTGGTTTTTTGTATGTGTGAGAGAACAATATTCTTCAGCTTGTTTTGACAAAATTATGCAAAGTTAATTTTCCAACAGTATGTTACCCCATTGCATAATTGATTTAAAGTCATGAATACAGAGCTCACTTGAATGTATAAAATCTACAATTTTCATTTAGTGGCCTACATAGTAGCTGCATATTTACATGAAACATATAGTCCACACTCTTAGGATTTTGACAACATCACTAGCAATTATATCATATTTTTCCTGACCATTCTTACAGGCACAGCAAATCCAAGAGTAGAAAAAGTCAGTGGTCAGTGTATGTGTCATTGAAGATGTCACCCTATGGATGCTCAAAAACATATTCTAATTGGATCTCATGACTTCTAGTCTCTTGATCAGAAGTCTCTTATCATCATTTGTTTTAAACCTGTGGTTCAGATCCCCAGGTCCTGCAGTGATACCTTTAATGACTTAGCCCTCTCATCTGTTGAGGAGCTCCCCAAGATTAGACTGCCCTTAATATCTCTCCTATATTCCTTAAAAGGTCCATTCAATCCCCTGAGTTGAAAGCAAATTCCCAAAAGTCAGGTAGGCATGGTTAGCATCTTGTCTACATTGAAACTGTCCTTAGTACATCACCCAACTTTGTGTCTCAGTTTTCCAACTCTGAAAATGAGATATAGTGGTATCAATGAAATTACTGTTCAAGAATGCCTACTAAGGGATGAGGAGATAGCTCAGTGAGTAACATCACATACTGCTCTTGCAGAGGAAGAAGCATCAACCCCAGGCAGCTCACAACCACCTGTAGCTTCAGCTCCAGGAGAAGCCTTTGGCCTCCAGAGCCAACTTCACTAACATGGACATGTATACACATAATTAAAAAAATAAAATATTATGTCTGGAGAATGCCTGGATCAAAATGATCACAGCTATGTATTATTCATGTACATTCTAGAACATGGGGAGTTCTAAAGGGATAAAGAGCTCTGGCTACCAGGCAAGGAAATGAGTAGGTTGTCTTATTCCTGAAAGGAGAACCAATACTATTACATCATCTCAGTGGGGACAAATTGATATATTGGCCATGGCCAGAAGGCCATAAGTTGATAGCTCATGATAAGCCAATGAGTTGTCTTTCTTGTGATAGACCTGAACTTATAAAAAGGTGAAGATGTCAAATGTCTACTCAAGTCTCTTTGGTTTGTGACCAACTTTGCCCATTATGAATCAAAATGAATATAAATTCTCCTTTCAATGTTTTAACTGTGATTTCCCAACTTGGTGAAACCAGAATGTTAAAAACCACTAATGATCTTCCAAATGTTTCTTTTCCTCTGAAGAATGTGTCACAGCCTTCATTCAGAAGTACTACCTGTTAGTATTCAAGCATCGGTACTGTCCTGTCTTTTGGGTTCTGACAGGATACATCTTTGGCTGTAGCCACTAAGAGCATCACCTGTGCCCATTCACTACATTTCCTTTTAAAAGGTCCTGCTCACTTCCAATCTCTCTCTCTCTCTCTCTCTCTCTCTCTCTCTCTCTCTCTCTCTCTCTCTCCCCTCTCTCCTGCCACCCCTGTCCACAGAGACCAGTCTCCCCTCTCCCTCCTCCCGTTCTCATTCACTTTCACTCAGTAAAAATATCTCTCCACCCAAGCTCTGCATGATGTCTTTCTCTTGTACCCTGCTTTTCTAAATTACAACACTACTCAGACAGATAAATCTTTCAAACTACTTTGTCATTTAATATAATTAATATATTAACATATAATGTATAATAGTCATAGTATTAGTGGCACATACTTTTAATCCCAGCACTCAGGAGGTATGAGTTTGAGGACAGCCTCATATATAGAGTGGGTTCCAGAACACCTAAGTTACACAGAGAAACTCTGCCTTTACAGGAACAACACACAAAAAATAAAACAATACTCATGGGTTGAGTACTTGCAAAAAAAAAAAAAAAAACATACCATGCCAAAAACTAATGACAGGATACAGAGATGACATCATTGTAGGTCTTAAGGAAAGTATGTCCAACTCAGCTGTCAGATCACATTCATACATGTGTTACATACTCACTCATGCCAAAGGTTGAAGAATAGAAAGAAAGAGAAGTGCTTCTGGAGGATGGGACTATGCATAACAGAAGACAATCTCCATCACAGTCCAATGAGGTAATGTGCTTCACCTGAACACTGTGCAGTATGCTCACACTATTGTGCTCTCATCCAAGCTTGAGAATGCACTGTCCTGTATCCAGGCACTGAAGAGAAGCACTTCAAGGAATTCAGATCAACCAAGATTGAGTCAGTCCTAATAAATTCAACAGTTCAAATAGAATCCTCTCCGACATGGGATTCAGAAAATAAAAATAGCACTCACAACTTATACCACTACACCAACCCTATGTTGGTGTAGTGGTATAAGATGAACCCAAATGATTCATCTCTGGTACAGTCATTGCCTAGTATGGGTACATGGGAGGCCCTGAGCTCAATACCACCTGTCTACATGTGGGAATGTGCATGCACACAAACAGACATATAGATGATACATATGTGCGTGCACACGCATACACACACACACACACACACACACACACACACACACACACACACCTGGCAAAGAAAATAATAGTTGGGATATTATCAGCTCCCATCTTGTTTCCACTGCCAGTATCTATCAACAAGTTGACACGTTACATATAATACATGACTATTAAAGAATGTTTCTTAGCTGTGAAACAATTTAAAAGTAGGAACTTATATAGAAACTTGGTCATTTCAAGCAATTATTTGGGACTTACTTTGGTGGCATAGGTTTAGGATATAAGCATCAACAAGATACTGTCCCGACAAAGAACTATGGGGAGACCACGATAAATAGAGATTAAGAGGTTCCAAATCAGATGCATGGAGGAATAGAGAGTGGATGATAGATAGATAGATAGATAGATAGATAGATAGATAGATAGATAATAGATAGATGACATATAGATGGATAGATGAATGATATACATAAAGACAAACATATATATTTGATAAAAAGAGATAAATGGTAGGTAGATACATACTCACATACACATGTGATTGATAGATGAAAGTGGCAAACAAAAGATAGGTTGATAGTAATGATATATAGATAAATGACAGATAGCATACAAATACATACATTTATACATACTTGATATATATGCATATATATATTATATGTTGGCAGATACATGTATATACATACATAGATATGTGATATGTGGTATGTGATAAATGATACATAATAGAAAGATAGATGATAGAGATAGATAGATAGATAGATAGATAGATAGATAGATAGATGACAGACAGGCAGATAGATCGATGTAGACAGACCAAAAGGTAGAAAATAGACAGATATGGAGCTAATGAATCAATAGGGAAAATTACATTTAGCTTAGAGGTCGCAGAGGAAACTACACTTGTTGATAAGAACAAATTTGCACCATAGCCTTGAGTTCTGTTTGTCTCTTTGTTAAATCAGAACTTTCCATTGTAAGAAATGAAAGGATGGCTCATTACATAGTTGAAGGCACCCTACTCTGAGATGAATGTGGGATAAGCATAAGAGGGAGGAATAGAAATTAGATGGGTGGGAAATTCTGAAAAATAATTACTGAGAAATGCCTCTAGAATGGAGTCTGACAAACTTTCACTGTACTCATATATTGTATTTTCCTAAAATTATCTGTTGCTTGGAGGGGAGAAAATGCAGCTCATAGAGGAAGCATTTGAGCTCCTCCCTTCCCAGGGCTGCTCCAGGCATATGGTGAAGATAAATGTGATCTGGCCTTTCCTTCAACTCCTGCCATGCAAAGTCTGCAAGTGGGAGGGCTGTTCCCAAGTGCTTACTGAATAAAGAGATGCTGTCAAGCCTCCATTAAGGCATCAGGGCTTCTATGGACAAAGAACCTTGAATATGAAGAATGTAACTATTTGCAGACATCTTTTCATTTTCCACACCTGACAAAAGGGAATTGAGCAAGACTGAGACAAGCAGCTTTCTTGGGGAACTGGAAATCAGAGCCCCATTTGAAGTCTTTGGTTTGGCTGTCATCATCTTTCTAGACCTTCACCAACTTCTGTGACCTCTGTCATTGATAAGCCTCAATATGTCAATAAAATAATAACAACAAAGTATGTCTGCCTGCTGCTAAATGTTAACAAGTGTCAAGTACCTTGGGTGTAGTGTCCATTTTTTTCAGCACTCAGTTGTATTATGTTCAGTTTTCATTTGGGAAGAGAAGAGGTTCTATGGTGTTTAGGTGGCTTCTCCAGAGGACCACATGGTTCAAGACCAAAGCCAAGGTTTCTGCTGTTTCCAAAGCTACTTCTGAGTGGTACTTTTCCTTATCCATCATTGTGAGGGCTACTGAATGAGGCCCACTTGTGTCTTTCATACGTCAATGAAACAGACAGTAAATATTTCTAATGCACTTATCCTTAGATGACTAGGCCTAGCCTTAGTCATTAGATCTGTCTTAATCCAGACAATAAGTGACAAGTCACTGCCGAGATCTCCTTGTGGATGTGGACAAGCAAGAAAATTAGTTGCATGGGATAAAGATATGACAGCTGGTGCAGGAGACAGCAAGTCCTGTCTAGCCTAGACTCCTTGTATAAGAATACAGCAAATGGAGTCCTCAACTCCCCAGATCACATACATAGAAATAGATGGAGATTCCCCCAAAGCAACAGGAAAATTGATAACAAAATGCAGATGCTCTTTCCATTTCATCAAAAATACTTAATGGCTGTCTTATTAGGTGATCTTAGCCCTGCTTCCTCTGTGTTCCACTGGTATCTGCATATGTCAGCAAATCAGAGTAGATCCACCCTGATTTGAGGCCCTGTGAATTAGGGTGCTTGGTAGAGTAGAGAGATGTCACTGTTCAGATATAAGCATCCCTCCAAAAGCTTGGTCTCTAGTGTAATGTTCAGAGGTGGCGCTTTGGGGAAGTGGTCCTGTCAGGAGAATGTTGATGTAACCAATGATTAATCCACTGATAGATTCATAATTTCAGGGTATTATTAGGAGATGATGGAAACAGACAATGGGGTCTAGTAGGAAGAAGTCAGTGAGAGAATGCCCCTGAGAGGTGGAACTTGTACCATAACCTTTCCTCTTTCTCTGTGCTGACAATCCCAAGGTGAAGCACTTTAGTCAACTACATTCCTCCTCATCATGATCTTCTGCCTCATGACAGCCATGAGCAATGGAAACAGCCTACCATAGGACGAAACTCAGAAATGGTGGTCCTCAACTTCTAAGGAGACTTCAGACAAGAGACAATGTGGTCCCTAGATAAGTAATATGGTCTAGTTAATTCAGTAGAAACTGTGCAGTAAAGGACTGAGATATGAGATGTCCAAGGTCCTATATGCTAAACACTCTACAGAGGCTGGTTATTTTTTGTTTCAGAACAACCCTTGGGTAGATAAACAGAAATCTGTAGCTCTATTGTTAGAGAAAATAGCTACACAGACTTTACTAACTCAACAAGAGCACACAACTGTTGAACAGTGGACAAAGCTAATCCATACACTTGCCCTTGGAGCTCATGAAGTGACTCTTGTAACAGAAAAGGTGTATTTACAGGATTGTGTGAGGAATGTCAAGTTTAAGAAAACTCAGTGATCTCTTTTTACAGTCTAGATCTAGACTATCTTGATTATTAGATCCAATGAAACATTATCAATTTTCCTGGCATTACTTATTTGTTTATGTAAAACATTTTAGAGGAAAGACATATAATATTTTATAATTCTTATTTAATTTAAATATTTTGTAAATTTTCATGTATTCACACTAAATTATTAGGGGAGTTAATTTTCACATCCAAAATATAGCAAAGAATTACTGAAAAGAGTCATTGTAAATGCTCAGGTAATTTGGGTGTGGCTGACCCTGTTATGTGAGAGCTAGCTGTATACTAGGTACTTAATATCTACTGAAAAGTAGTACTTCATACATAACAAAGTAACTAGTAATGGATGAGACTACCATTAATTGTCTTAAGATATGATTTTAAGGAAAGATATACTGAGTCTTCAGCATAGAAACTGGAAATTCACAAATTGGCTGTGTTGACCAGCTCTACTATAGTGAAGCTTGCATTTAGAAACGGTAAATATCACTTGGTTGCTGTTCAGGACTTACTGGACATTTAAGGGCCTTCCTTGGTGTAGGTCCTCAAACCTGTGACTCCTCTCCAAGACCTCAGGCCCCAAAAGAGTGTCTTCCACCCCCAAAACAATGGATCCAGATGCAATATCACAGTTGGCCAGAAGGTGCCACCATCAACCATATGATTTAAAATTTGACTTCTACAGATTATTTTAAGTGAATTCAATCATTTCCTATTTATGCAAATGCCATAAATAACATCTATTTTTAAAAACATCTAATTCATACATCTAAAACAGGCATGCATTACTAAGTTTGATTCTAGTATATAACATTAGAGGATAATTATTATTTAAATGGGTTACAAAATTAGAAGTGATAAGAAAATAAAAAGTTGACCATCTATGGAGTGCTCATGAGGAATGAAAGATTTTGGTGGAAGAAGAGCTGAGAATTTTTCCTGTGGTTAGAATTTTTCCTTCAGCCTTATCTCTGAAGAGTTCAGACAGAAACAAGAGTGTAAGGTAAGGCCTATCAATAGCACTGAAAAGTGGAAACATCCAACTATCTATGAATCTGTGGACCTGCTCACCAAAGAAGTTAAGTTTGAGCCTGATTGTAAGGACAGCCAAGTAAAGAGGATCGGGATGAGTGTCCTGAAGCTGAATGGTGGCCTTTCAGAAAGAGGGTGAATTTAAACACAATAAATTAATGCAGTCAGAGTGGAGGATAGTGGCAGAAGTGGCTAGAAAGTGAGAAGAGGGGGGAAGAAGCTACACAAGAACAGAGAAAAGTTATGTAATATTTTCTGTGACACATGGAAATTTCTGGCCTGGCCCTGTGAACTTAGGAGCCATGTATGTTTAA
This sequence comes from Cricetulus griseus, assembly GCF_003668045.3. NCBI lineage: Eukaryota > Metazoa > Chordata > Mammalia > Rodentia > Cricetidae > Cricetulus > Cricetulus griseus. Next base: position 63,797,484 of record NW_023276807.1, on the reverse strand, counting down.
GGAATCAGCTGGAAGACCTTCTCACAGGAAGGACGAAAGACAAAGCCAGGACACCAAACAGGCCCTGATCTGTTAATAGAGAAGAGATGGAGTAGGAAGGTTCAGACCTGGCTATGAGAGTAGAGAGGAGATGACAAAACTGGGGTAGCTTACAGGTGAAGATTGTATATGAGCAGGACCAAGACAGAGCTAAGGGTGGACGGATTTTCTTGGCTGAGTAATTTAGGAAACTGAGCCTGAACTGTCTAAAATAAAGCAAATGAAATCTATAACCACTATTCTTTCGACAGAGATGGGAGAGACAGCAAATTCAGGCTGATCAATGCTGTGCTTAAGATCTCAACAAAACATAGTCCAGTAAGGTTTAAACAGCTGAGATTGATAGCAGAGACCATAAATAATGCCACTGTTCTTTTGCATACACGCAAACTGATTTTCCCAGGTAACAAATTTTGTTTAAACTTGCATGAGTTTATATCTAGGTGAGTTATCTTTTATTTGCCAAAGCAGATTTGCTTTTGTTGTGGTACATTTGTGTTATTTCATCCTTTGCCAAGGGGCTGAGGATGTGCTAAACTGTAGCTGAAATCAAGAGTGACTCTCTCATCAACATGGTCCAATGGGAATACAGACACCAAGACAGTCACAGATTGACCTGACATACACTGTGATCACCAAATTGTAATGGCTTTAAACAGCATATTTTCTATACTCCCCACAGATTTTTTAAAAAACTGTTCATAGAAAACTTTGAGGACAATGAAGGCAAAGCCAATATATTTCTTGAGAATATACATGATGGATTTAAATATGAAACAATAGGCAACCAGTTTCCAAAAAGAGTATGAAAATTAGCCACAGAAGTCTTTTGCGTACTAATCAATTTGTGGCTTCAGTGCATACTGGGATACCACCACAAGTCATGCCAGGAAAGATCAACGCTGAGCACTTCAGCTGTCTTGGTTTAAATTCAGGTATAATAAGGCCACTTTAAAGGCAGGGTTATTTGAATTGTTAATTGTGAATCAATTCAGGCATTCATTACCTTGAGGTATTAGATAGGTTAATTAACTACCATGACTCATTTTTCAAATTATAACATGAAGACTAATTTTCCTTACCTTTTTGCCTCTAAGATATTAATTAATACATATTTGCATTACAGTTTCCACATGCGATGAACACTTATAGGTGGTACAGCACTGTGCCTGGCTGAATGACAGTGTGACTCGGCTAGGGTAGGTGCTACACACTAGCGGGGGAGATTTGTTGAAGTTTCCTTGAGTGCTATTCTGCAGGACTAGCGCTCTTGAATAAGGCAGACAGGTAACAGGAATCATGCATATGCTAATTGTAATAAATAATGAAAATATTTAGACATGATGAGGTTTGAACTTGAACTTTATGAATAATTTGAGATTAGTATGCAGCGCCAGGCTTATAGTCTGCTTTTGTTCTTCTTTTTTAAAAAGGCAGTCATTACTAAATGATGCTTTGAAATTTTACAGCAATTTGTTCATCGCCCTGCTTCCACTTTCCTGCCTTACAGCCAGGAAGTCACATCCCTTTGGCCTCCATATCAACAGGCATGTGAAGAAGAACCCTGGCTCCTATTGGAGCACACTGACTTAGCCCCCATGCTGGCTTCTAACCAGTGAAAGGGGGCACCGTCTCTATCAGAAATGAGTGGAGGATGTGCTGCATAGAGAGCTCTCTCTGTGACAGGTTAGAAGCTTACTCTAGTCTAGAGGAGGCTTCCTTCTGTGCAGGTTCTCATCACACGGCAGCCTTGCACTTTCAATGAGAAATGAAGTAGAGCACATAAGGATGGGCAGCGTGGAAGCATTGCACAGAGAATGGGGTTCAGGAACACAGGGAAATGCTGATTAATGTCCAATAGGACCAAATGATCTTATGTCCAAGTGAAAAGAGAGAAAGGCAGCAACCTTGGAGATGTTCTAGGAGACAGTAGCCCCATTCACTCCTTCATCTGCCCCCAAGATCCATTTGCAGGGAAGGGAGGCTGGACACTATAGGGGACATTGCTGGTGATGGTAATCAGTGACAATAAGTGGATAAAATAGTTGTTTTACAGCGAGAATGAATACAAACTGTCAACCTTTAACATTTCGCTGTGTGTAATGGTTCCATATGTGTTGGATTACAGAGGGTCTTGCAGGAGTTTCTTTCCAGATCTCATCTATTCACTGAACAGGACACATGTCAGCATATAGCAGTTACCATGCTGTGGAATTGTTCCTGGAAATGAAATGGTAAGAGAAGATCTCCCTCAAGGGCTTCACCACTGAGTTGTGATGGTAGAAAATGAAACAGGTGGTTGGAAAGCGGTAGAGAGCTATGTTCATCCATGGGGAAAATGTTCCACCATCCACATGGGATGATGGAAAACGTTCCACCACCCCATGCAGATACTGCAATAGTGGACAGGACCAAGCTCCCTCAATCAATGCCATGTCCAAAATAGCTGTGCACTCGCCACTCACTGTGGCTCTGACCTGTCCTGTCTGAGATGCAACAACAAACCTACCACGAATCAGGTTTTCTTCCTCACAGTTTCATGGATAGAAATTTGTTCCTGCTGGTGACCTTAACTATCTTGGTGTGACTTTTTCTTTCCTTACTGAGTCAGGCAATTTCCCCTTTTCACTTAAAGCAAGATCTTCATGTTTCTCTTCAGTATATTCAAATCATCAGCCTCACTACATCCTTATGTTGGGGGGCAGAGCTAAGTAAAGTAAGGGTGACTTGAACACAAGCCTTGTCAGAAACTGACAGCCTAAAAGCTCAGGTGGCTATTAAGAAGCAAATGACAGCAGGTGGCCTGTAAACTAAATGTAATCCAAGGGAGTGATTGATTCACACCAGGACCAAGTGCAACTGTATAGCCAATCATGCTACAAAAAAAAAAAAAAAAAAAAAAAAGCCACACTGTATAACAGCTATGAGTTATTACCTTCTGGATTTTTTTTATTTAAGACAAGAAGAACTCAGTGGCCATCAGGTAGCAACTCTAGAGAGGTGAGATGCTGTAGACAAGGTGGATCCATTGGAGAGTATCTGATAATTAAACAGAACTCAAAGGGGAGTATGAGTGGCTGACACTCCTCTAGGTAGAGCTTTAGTGAATACATGAGGCTGTGCTGGCTTATCACTGCTGGAGAGGCCAAAGTGTTTCCTGCCACTCCATGCTCCCTACACACCGGCAGGGTCATGTTGATTCTACATTCATGAATGCTTTGCATTCTTTGTATGCTTTGGCAGTCTGAGTTGTGAAACTGTACTCACTGCAGACCTATTGTGCTGGGGTGGAATGAAAACATTGACAGGAGGGCTTTCTTCTCAGGGAAGGACTCTCTGGCTCCTCCCTCTCACCACACCATGCTGGTGGCTTAAAATAAAACACAGCAGATCTGCCCATCACTTTTCCACAAGCTAGTCTTCCCAAATTGATGATTGGGAAACCGAAGTCTCTCGGTGGCCTCTGACCCTTCTCACTTTCCTCATGTCTCCATTACACCTCCCTTCTTTCTCCTCAATGTTCACAACACGAGGCTACCATTCATCATATGCTATTATTTTATAAAAGACATCATGTTAGAGTAACTAATCCATACAAGACAGTTCTTTCTTGCCATTACTGCAGCTACCTCCATTTTCTTGAAGCTCAACATGCAGCACCAGAACATAATGAGCCTGTATTCTGCCTGTCTGCTTGTGGTTTCTGGTCTTTTATTCACGCCCCTTCGTCAGTACCACTAAGGCACATGTTTCACTCCCATGGCTAAAGCCTCTTCTGGAACTATGGGGTATAACTAAAATTGTCTCTCTCTTCCCTCTCAAGTTCAGAGAAGGAAATCATCCCATTTGGACTTGATTCTCCAAGTCCAAACCTTGAAATATCCTCACCCAGCCTCACTTAGGCTGTGAGTTAGTCATTCATGTGATCTCCCACGTCTCTATTTCCTGGGGAAGACCCACAGATGAAACAATGAGGCCACACAAGCAAGGGAAGGCACTATCTGCCTTGACATCAGCTCACAATGAGTAATGGATATACCACAAACCTCACTTCAGGCCCTGCAACCAACAGACATGGATCTTCAGAGTGACCCTCTTTCTCCCTATATGCTAAGGATGTGGTCCTGCCCCATTCAGTGTTCTGTCTTCTTCCACAAGAAAGGGCACATAACAGTGTAGCCCACTAGGTAAAATGAGAGACTCTTTCTTAACTAATACTTGGCAAGACTGTTGTTCTCTCATCAGTTTGCACACAAAACTGCTTAGCTTCAGAATTCAGACTCCTCATTTCTCATGAAATTCAATGTAAGGCAGCTCTGAGCACAGTGTTATACTTTGCAAACCCCATTGTCCCTAAAGTGTTAAAGCATTTCATGGACAAATATACCCAGCAGACTTAAATGCTTCTCTAGAAGATTTTTCTTTTACAAACTTCGTACAACACCTTCAATCCTAGAAAGTGGGAAGCTGAGACAAGAAGATCTCTGAGAATTTGAGGCCAGAAGAGGGGATACAGGAGGTGTCCAGGAAGTCATCTCTATGGAGTCTTACAGAAACAATTCCCAAAACATCTTTTCCAAAGAGCTGGGCTTTGCATGCTCAAAAATATCTTCAATAACTTGGTCCTTGGCACCAGAGATTTTAGCAAGAGGCTCATCTACTGTGCATCTTATTAATGCAAATGGGATAGAATTCTGGAGTTTTCTTGGGTACCTTTAAGGGCATGATTGAGGGAGCCTTCTAGAGAACTGCTCAGGAACTAGAGACTGTGGTCATTTAAACAAATAATGGAAACCACATGTTAGTTAATTAGTAAACTGGACAAGATAATTTCTTGTATACAAAATTGAGACAATAATAGTAGGTACATGGTTAATGTGAGATTGAATTCAATAGTGAAATGCTACATAGTGTGTAGAACATAATGCAGACTCCCAGTGTTGTACTGTTGTACAGTGCAGTATAGTGGGAAGTAATGTTTCCACCCTATTTCACTTTAATATCTCTGTGCTAAACACAAGACACAGGGCACCTTGAGATCAAAAGCCTCCACTGTCCTGCTTACCAAAACATAGACCATTTGCCAAGCATGATCCATAGTGAAATATAAGAAAAGTTTAAAAGCTACAGACAAAACCACTTCCACAGGTGGTCAGGGTAGGAAATATGGGAATGACTTTGAAATGTAAATACATTATTGCTACATTGGCCAGCATTCAGGGTGTCTCTTTAAGTATTACTCCCATTGTAATCATGATGACTGAACATAGTTTCTCTGAAGTTCACTAGTCACATTTCAAAAACACTAACAGTTACTTGAATCAATCAGTATCAAAATACACACAACATAACACATTGTATCCTCTGTGTTATGTATGAAAGACTTAATTCCCAGTTAAGAAACAGAGCTGCAACAAGAATGCATGGATTCCAGGAAAATTCACCCCAAGAAAGAACATTCAGAGAAATATCATAAATATATGGAATGCAACTACTAAAACAACAAAATACAGGGTTACAGGCAAATGAATGCTGTCATACTTTCTAAGCATCAACTTTATTGTGGCATTTTAAAAACTACTGGGTTCCTATAAGGTGATGCAAGTAAACAGGACTACTACAAACTGCATATCCTCATGCATCAAACTACTTGACCAAGAAAGTTCAGAGGATGGATAACTATTAGTTACCAGGAGCACCACATACTTCTTACTGGGTACCTAGTATTACACATGGTCACCATGCTCAAGTAGCCATACACAGCAGTAAACAGAATCCCTGATTAGGCTGATAAGCATGAGAATCTCTACATTGGAACCTTCTACATGACTCCCTGACTCCATACAGTCATCACTCCTATATTCTTTGAGAAGCCCGCAGGAGCAATGTACAAAGTGTCTATTGTAAATGACTGATGCTCCTGGCAGAAACAACATTTTGGAGCTACAGGAATCATCACCTTTATTACCAAAACATAAATGAGTAACAGATTTTCTTCTTTTTGCATCAATAGTTTATCCTGCTGTGATATGATCCCACCCAGCAAAGGGAAACATGAGGCGATGTGGTCTTGGGTCATTGATTCAAGGACTATTTTCTTTAAGCCTTTATGAACTATTAGCACCAAAATCACGAATCTTTTCTGCTCTGGTTGCCGTTGCAGCCCATAGAGCTGCTGATGACAGGAACCACACCTATATACTGAGTGCCTAGCAGATGTCACCACTTTGCCCAGGCTGCATGAATCAGTGAGAAAATAAGAACAACAAGTGAGTCACTGTGTCATCATGCCCAGACTGGAGGCAAGAAAGAGTTCCATCCTAAATGTTTGACTGTTACTCTGAAACATGACTAAAGTCTTTAACATCTGGGTTATACAATACCTAAGTTTGAAGTTCAAAATTAGAAAATGCTGAAGTACACTGTTGGCTTCCTTTTACAGTGTTTTCTGTCTGGGGGCAGAGATGAAACCAACAGGAAATTCCTGTTCCTGGTGTACAGGGAAACCCTGGAAGAAATGGCTGAATGTAGGGGTGACAGAGAGGAGACTTGTGATCAGCATGTGTATTTCCTGGAATCAAGTTTCTCTCTCTTAAATGACATATAAAATGAAATCACTAGCCAGGTCTTAGAACTCTCAATAGTGCAGACAAGTGTGTAACAGTAAAAGGTAAATTGTCAAGCATGGGAATGGAGGCAGGGAAGAAAACCAACTGTGATTGTAGTATACCTGCAAACCCAACAGACAACTAGTTTTTACCTCCATTGGAAAATTTTTCATATTTGACTTTGGCTTATATATTAAGCCTCTCCCACCCCTTTTATTTTATTTCTTGCAGTCTCTAAAACTTCAAACGCAAACCTAATTTTAATAAGTTTTTTAAATCTCCTGAATTACTGTTCCATTATCCTTTTGTATTTCATTGCATGCAACTGAGAATTGGAGAGAAAAAATTATTAATAATTAACATAACATGCTACACTACAAAAGTCATTCTTAGCAAAGAGCATGTGGGTCTTTAGGTTTATGGGGACATCTGGATGCAAACTGGAACCAAATTGTGATCCTTGCTCTGGTTGGCTTAGCAGCAGGAATTCTGGGAATGGAGAAAGGCTGGATGAGAACATGATTATAATCCTATCTACATCTGGAATTGGTTGTGCTGCCTCTGAAGTGTTTGTACCAATATCATTGAAAAGTAGAAATCATACCTGTGTGTAAATGTATCATCAATGAAAACTTAACATACTCAAAGGAGAGAAGCTGAATCACTCCTCACTCAAAGCTTATGTCCTATCAGTAGACCACAGGGCTTGGTGGTGATCTTAGAAAATCTTGCAGGCAAAGGAGGAGTAGATGAGACAATCTTTTAGGATTCCCCCTTTCTGTGTGTTTAGAAGTAGTTAAGTGCTGTGATAGGAATCCAATATGCCCTGAGTCCAGTCAGGACAGAAGACATAAATCCACTGTCCTAACTCTACATATAACCACATTACTTTGTAACAATAGATAATGTCACAGGACCAGTCTGATTCTGGCTGGAGATTCCCCATCTCCAACACTAAACATAGACAGGAACGGCATAACTCTAGGGATGCTGAAATAGTCTCCCTTGCCAAACTATGTCATTTATGGCCTATGACTGGTGTGGGCGCTGGCATTAGAGTCACTTCTGAGGCTTAGAAACTAATAGTTTATTCCAATCTAGACATAGGTGAAGACCAGACTTTAAGAATTGCCCTACTTCCTCCCAACTAGTGCTTTTGAGAAATCCGAACAAGAAAGAGAATCCATGGACACAAATGGAAGAATGGAGGTTTTCCTACCAATTTCGGCATTTCTGTAAGCCCTACATTGAAGGACTGTCACCCCAATCCCCAAATTTCTCATGATCCTCACAGAACCTCCCATATGTGTTGTAAGGCGGCTGCATGGTCCACCACAGCCTGCACTTACTGACACATCTAATTTATACTTCTAATAGGTTATTTTGTCTCTACAGCACACATCACAATTTCTTGAGCTTGCATATAAAGTTTCAGACATCTGTCAAAAGATCACATTTGAAGTATGAAGTAGGTTCATGAACAGTCTGGAGGGGTGGCTCATGCATGGTGCCACCCGAGATTTGAAAGATCGATAGCATGGCTCCCACATGCAGCCAGCTGGGAGGATAATTGTTGCTCTCAGTGACTAGCAGTATCCTTGTAACCATGTAGTCATACTGCCTTTGAGGTAGGCATGAAGACGGTGCTCACTCCAGGCTGCTAAACTCTTTAGATGTCTATCTATCCTTTACCAAAAATAATTAGTTTACATTGAGTTTATGTAATAGACATCATGGCTATGTTTTACAAATTATATCTTTCAACCAAATAGTGTTTTACTCTATAGAGGAAAAGTTGGGAGAGACACTAATTGCAGCTACCTCACAATTTCAAGTAGAAATTTCAAGTAGAGACAACCCTAAGGTTGTCTCTCTACTCATTGTGGCATTCTTGGACATGTGTTTGTGTTTACTTGAACATCCCCAAGCACCAGAGGATTGGCCCTTGATTGAATCATTTTTTGCAGAAAAGATCATAGCAAAGAACTGAAGCCCTCTCTGAGGAAATTAACAGCTCCAAATGTGGATGTTGCTCCCCACCCACTCTTTTTATTTTGGATTCTTATTTACTCAGCATAATGCCTCCTTTTGCTCATAATAGCCTCAATCAGCACTCTGTGCTGCCTCAAGGTCAGGGCTGACTGCTGAGAGGGTCTTGCAAGTCAATAAGCAGCCAGAAGGAGTGTGTATGTGTCTGCGAAATTAAATGGCCTCAGATTGCTGTTCCCATTTCTCTACTCAATCATCCTCCCTTGCTAAACAGTCTGTAAGAAGTTCTCCTTTTAATGACCAAAAAAGTAATAAAACTAAATCCAAATTGAATTTATTCATTATTTTCCCAGAGAATAGAGAGCCAATCAGAACTCTACAAATTCTTATTACTATTTAAAAACTGCCCAGGCGGTAGTCAGGCCACTTTCACAGACAAATCCACTAACAAAGTGTTCTCTGATTTACATAACAACTTAAAGCAGACTTTAAAAATTTGGATACTTAGCCAGGTGTTGGTGGTGCACGCCTTTAATCCCAGCACTCGGGAGGCAGAGGCAGGCCGATCTCTGTAGGGGAGGGAGTGCCAGGATAGGCTCCAAAAAACTACACAGAGAAACCCTGTCTCAAAAAAAAAAATTGGATACTAAGAAGTACAGGAATATTGCATGGACAATATTGTTGAACAGCATGGTTTGAATTAAGTTTATGTTTCACAGATTGATATAGTCAACCTGGGAAAGGAAGGTTACAAGTGAATGTCTGGGAAAAAAAGAATATATTATTCATTTAAGAATTAATCAATTTTGCATTGACAGGTGCATTGGATCTCACATAAGAAGACAGGGACTTAAAATACTATTATTCATATGCAAAACCAGTAGCTACTGGGGAAGAGGCAATGCACAGCTCTTCAGTGTGGGTAACTGTTTCAAGTGATGTAGCTACAGACCCCTTTCTTTTACACCAGGGAAGAAGAAAGGATAGCAATAAAATATTTGTACATGACTACAGGTATTCAGCTTTTGTGAACAGTCACCCATGTTGGGGTAGGCTTTTGGTGATGTAGCTGTCTTTGAGGCACTTCTGCTTCTGTAAGTAATCTCTCATCCACATTCTTGTAAGTTATGCCAATAAAACTCACTTGTTCAACAACAACAACAAAATACTATCATTCAGCCGAGTCATACTCCATTGTGTATATATAGCACATTTTTTCCAAGTCTTTTACTGGCATATGGGACCCTACTCCTCATACTGGGTCACTTGCCCTACCTTAATACATGAGGAGGTGCTTAGTCTTACTGCAACTTGATAGCCATGTTTTGTTGATATTCATGAAAGAACTGCCCTTTACTGAATAGAAAATGAGGAGGAGTGGATTGGGGAGTGGAAACAGAGAGACTTGAAGGAGAGGGGGGGACACTTAGGCCAGAATATAAAATAAATAAATTTATTTTAAAAGAAACTATCATTCAGAAATAAACAGGAAGTGATACCTATGGCACTGGTACCCTCTCCTAAATCTAATTTATTGCTTTATATATGCTAATACCCCATTGCAACTATCCATCAAGAAAGACAAAGTTCAGTGCATAGTATGTGTTTGTGAACATACATATTTACCCAAGCAGCAGATGAAGGCTAACATTCCAGTCCATAAGTCCCACAGATGCCTTCCTCATTCAATCAAAATTCAGAAACACGAAGCCACATGGGAAAGAAGAGGCTCTTGAGGTTGCTTGTAACAGAATTTAAAAATCTTCCCAGTGTGTGTTTCGATGAGTGTTATATTCACAGAAAATTGAAAAAAAAAGCACCGATGGTCATAAAGGAAGAGGCAAAGTATTCAGTGTTGCCAGCCAAAATTCCCTCTGAAGGGGGTGAGGGGAATTCAAATGTCTTCATATCCACCCCAAGCTCTATGAATCACCTAACAATAAGAACAAAGCAATTCCAAATACTAGAGCAGTTTACTTTCAATCATACATAGGCTAGAGAAGGTATCTGGGTATATATTTTAAATGAAACATTTAAAGTATAAAGTTTGGTTGTTTCTTTTTCCAAAAATTTATTGAAGTTTTTTTATTGAGTTTATAATATAGGAACAGTGTTAGTGAGATTAGGAAAGCCTACAAGGAGGGAAGAAGGAAAGGGAGAGAAGGGGGGAGCATGTGTGGGCTTCTATTACATTTATGTTTCACACTTCGATAAAAGAAGAAAACAGAAAGCTGAAATACCATGGCATGTGCATTAGGAAGAGAGTAGGCCTCTGTGGACACTGAAAACACAAGCTTGGATGGAATACAGAATGCTCCTTCTAGACAGTAGGAAGGGGAGCCTGTGGATGTTCACATGAAGAAGTCTCAGGGAGTATTCAGGGCTGAAGTGGAAGTGGGTTTACAAGTTCTGATAATACCCAGAACATCTCAGCAACCGGAGAGAAGTATAGAGGAGGACAGAGTAGAGGAGTTTGAGGCACTAGGGACCTGCTGTTCTAAATATTGGCAGCCAATGTCAGAATCTTGTACATTTCTTGAAATAAGCTGTTAAATACCTAGAGGTTTTGAACAGAGCAGGGACAGTCTGACTTGAGCTAGCTCTTTCAGAGTAAGTAAGAATCACAGTAAGCTATTGAACAGGTGAGAAGGTGAGCATTAGCTCAGGAGTGTGTGGAGCAAAACTTACAATAAGATGTGAAGTGAAAAGGTCTAAGGTGGACTAGGAAAAGGGGATGTTAGTTAGGAAAAAGGCAGGGAAAGAAGTTAGATGGAGTGAGAGAGGGGGAGACAGAAGGAAGGAGAAAGAGAGAGAGGGAGAGAGAGAGAGAGAGAGAGAGAGAGAGAGAGAGAGAGAGAGAGAGAGAGAGAGAGAATAAACTAACTTTGGGGAGAATAAAAGTACAACCAATAAAGTCTATGAGTTTTTGTTTATTTAGTTTTGGTTTTTTTTGTTTGTTTGTTTGTTTTTTTATAAACAGACAGGATTACCACTAGCAGACATAGCAAAAGCAATTCAGGAAGAAGAGTCTGGAGAAGTAAGGACCTGTAGCTGATGTCTCAAAAGATTCCAGAACCTGGGATCAATAACACAGAAAGCATAGCAAAGCTAGAGACTAGGTTATAGCTTAATCCCATTCCTGAGACTTAGGGCACTGAGAAGTAAGGGAACATGAGGGAGCAATGAGGGGAACTGAGGACCACCCTGAGGCTACAAAGTTTGTTTGGAAACTCAGAACAGGGGCAGCGCCAGGGTCAAGAAAACAGAGTGAAGAGTAGCTGGCCTTTCTTGGATCCAGGGAGAAGGATGATCAACAACCAGCCGGTGCCCAGAGATGCTGCTAGTGAAGTCTATGGGCATCAAAAAACTGTACAAAAGAAATAGACGTTGAGTGTGTGTAGATTGGTAGAAAATTTTAAACAGGCCACAATCTTCTTTGCCTTAGCTTTTGTTAATCTCATTCCAAGTATGGAAGGAGAAGTAATGTTATAGTTTGTTCAGAACAATGTCTGAGATACATAAATTTAAACCCATAACAAGAGCTTTTAGTGCCCTATTCAATCAGATACAGCCATTGGCTCACTGATAGGCTGATGTAGCTAGAGTCAGTGTGCAGCTTTGATATGAGCACAAGGCTGAAGTGAGGAAGCTTGTCCTGAGACCATGAGAACCAACAGAGATCATGGAGAGACTAGATCAAGTATTCTGAAACTGTATGCATATATTCAAGTAGCACTCAGTTCTATGCCGAATATTTGGGTGAATGAGGTAGCTGTTGCTATTTTTAGCTGGTATTCATTCTTGTATTTACTTTAGCAAAAGTTGTGCACAGAGTTTTCCTGTGTTCACTGAAGCTTCACTCCAGGCCAAACAGGAGATTACAGAGCTCTAGTTTGGGTCAAAATATGTGCCTTTCTCAAATCAAATTAATCAACACAAAAATCCTAACATCTTTCCATTAAACATGAATGTTTAATTTGGTTGGGTCATTATAGTTTATATTTTTGAGAAATCCATTGTTTTGTACTTTTTATTCTCTATATGAAAATTGAATTGAACTTACAGCTTAGTCAGGAAAAATTCGTTCACACATATTCCTCCTTGATTTAGACTGCCTTTATAAAATGTTATAAATTAGAATAAAACCAAAGTGTTTGAGATGTGACTTGCCTTCAAAAAAGAGCCTAAAATAGATGTGAATGCATTATTCAAATGTGACTTACACTTGACCCAATGCCTATCTATATTTAGTAATCTTTTTTATATTAGATTAATAGCATTGTTATTGCTTCAGTCATTAATCCAAACTATTGTCATGTTACATATGAAATTGTGGTATGTCTAAACAGTGTAATCTATACAATTATAATTTTATCTGGAATTTTTATTCAATTGATTATTTAAGAGGATTTATTTCATTACATAAATGTGTACACAAAAATGAATCCCAAAATTCTTCTAAAGTTTAACAAAATAACCACTTTGTCACTTTGAGAAATACAAACACACATGTGTAGGCCATATAAAGCTAAAATTTGAGTATACCAAATTAAGGAATGATATTTGGATATAAGTGAAAGAGCAATGATTTGAAATGTATGTATCTTCCTGTTCTTCAAAATATATTTTTATTACTGTGCCATCTATAAATTTTACATTAATCATCCACCCTCATGGTCAGGCATCATTGGCAAGAATATTTAAAACATGATTTGATTTTTATTTGACTTCTGAAAGCACAATGATTTACATAAGCAAAGTTTCCATCATAGCTTCAAAGTTAGCAATGCTCTTCCATTTCTACTTTCTTTTTAGTCATGAGATTTCTTCCTCTGTTATTTTAATAACATATACCAAAATGATCCTCAAACATTGGAAAGTGTTCTTTGTTTTGGAAAACCAGCTCAGTGATGTTATGAAAGTAACAGTTGTGACCCTAGACTGAATGCAAAGAAAAACCTCATTTATTTGATTCAAATGGGCAACTGAAATTAGTTACTTCACTTAATGTTCATCACTGATGACTTTGAGGCATCTTATGCTGCTGTGATTACTGATTCGCAAAAGATTCTGTGATCTTATGTAACAGTAGGTCCTTTGGAAAGGAAAAACGTCCTTTCCCTCCTTTCTGGAAGCTACTGCCACTGTTGCACTGGGTTTGGGGTCCCACCCTAGTGGAGGTTTAAGTTCAGTGCAAGTGTCTTGTAGCCTTGTTGTCTATGACAGCTGTTCCCCAGCATCAATGCTGTTCTCCTACAAAATACATGCATGCTTCCTCAGCATGCTAGAAGACAGCTTTCCATTTGGGAAGGCAGAGAGAGAGAGAGAGAGAGAGAGAGAGAGAGAGAGAGAGAGAGAGACAGACACAGAGACACAGAGAGAGACAGAGAGAGACAGAGAGACAGAGAGAGACAGAGAGACAGAGAGAGACAGAGAGAGACAGAGACAGAGAGCCACGTTCTAGTAAGACCCCCACCCAAACCATCACTCATCACTTTTGCACATTCTGAGGGCCTCACAGTCTGCACTTAATTTTATAGCAAATGTCTATAATGATACAGACAATAAAATCATTATGAAAAGCTATCATCTTTCTGGGCAGCTAGTTTGAAAAGTCTTTTTAAAGTTCATTTATGTGTGTACATAGGAATCCTTGAGATGTATCTCGCCAGCAAGTGTTAAATTTAAAGCCTGGGATTATGGCATATGGAATGGTTCCGTTCTTGACACCTTAATGGATCCATTCCTGTGTAAACATTATTCCAGCCACACAACTAGTTCAAAGTGACTTCAGTTACATCCTGCTAAGCAGCAAAGTCTATAACATCAGTGTGGCAGGCACATGGCTACTGTTGTCATTTGGTAGAAAGCTTCCTAGAAGAATCACCAAGCACTACTAAATATCCACATGAACACGCTGAGCTCTTTGATTTTTTATCCCACCATAAAAATTATATATCACCACACACATCACACACACACACACACACACACACACACACACACACACACACACACACACACACACACACACACACACACACATACACACACACACACACACACACACACACACACACACACACACACACACACACACACACACACACACACCAGAATTCAGTAGCTGCTCTAGGCATTTATTTCTGACATGAGGAAACCAAACTAGAAACCACCATCTCTAAAGAACAACTTATTGTGAATATTTTTTCTAGCTGTTTTTCTGAGCAAATATCGACAAAGGAGATTTGCCCACGTGGTGTTTTATTTTCTTTCATACAATATACATTTCATCATGTTCTTCAGGATACACACTTCTATTCTACACAGGAGAGTGTTATCATTTTTTTCAGGACTCTAAGTAAATAAGGGCTTTGAGGGGATATGTGACTACTCCTTTGTCTCCCCTTACAGCTGACTACTTGTGGCAAATGGGGCATCTGGTTCTCTATTAGCACACACTTGTCACACATATCAAATCTCCCACACTAGCCCCTGGGTTCTTCTACCCAAACCTTCCCCACAGCTATGGTAACCACAGACTGTCCCAGCTTACAAACTGTCTTCCTCACAGTTTTCTTCTTTAAACTGGCACAGCTTCCCCTACCTTTTACCATTTTTTCTGTCCCCCAGATAGCTGTGGTGGCTTTGAACTTTCAAAAATAAACCTTTCTTTCCACCAATGGAGTGACCCTAGTTTTGGGTTTTTATTGCACATTCTGTTAGACTTCAAATTCACTACTGCTTCACTGTAAGCATAAGACGATGGATGAAAATCAGAGTTTATATTATAACATCCTAGATGCTTCATGGTCTCTGGCTCCTGTTACTTGTAACCTCACCATTGGGATACAACACCTGCATGTTGTGTCCTTTCCATTCCTTATGA
The DNA here is from genome assembly GCF_003668045.3 of Cricetulus griseus. NCBI lineage: Eukaryota > Metazoa > Chordata > Mammalia > Rodentia > Cricetidae > Cricetulus > Cricetulus griseus. Next base: position 63,781,959 of record NW_023276807.1, on the reverse strand, counting down.
ATTGTTGTGAGGAAATTTCTAGGCTGAGCTCATTGTTAACCTTCAGTTCACTAAAATCTTCAAATGTCAAAATTTTTGGTTTTGCTCAAAATAAACCATCCAGAAACAATGTTTATCTTTTTTCTTTTCGAGACAGGTTTTCTCTGTGTAGCTTTGAGCCTATCCTGGCACTCGCTCTGGAGACGAGGCTGGCCTCGAACTCACAGAGATCTGCCTGCCTCTGCCTCCCGAGTGCTGGGATGACTTGGATTACTTTTTGAAGGATCCCTGTGATACTAATTGAACATTTGTCATTTAGTTTCTTTATTAAAGTGTATGTTGACTGTCTGAAAATTGGAGGTATGCCTTTCTGTGGCTGGCCAGGCTGAGAGCTGGTTGAGGTTTTTAAATATTATGCAAATCAAAGGCCACTCCCTACTCATCAATTTGCTTCCAGAAAATGAATGGCCCCACAGCTGACATCTTGTCATAGAAAAGCATTTGATTAACTTCTTTCCTCTACATAGTTGACTAACACTTAATTATTTTAAAGGCTTTACTGAAATGAAGAACCTAAATATATCCTATGTAAATGAGGACATTCCAGTAAGGTGTGGTTATTTATAGACAGCAGTTGTCTGAGGCCAATGTTTTTTGTCTAAGTCAAACTTAAATATTTCAAGTTTTCCTACTTTTGCAAAGCCAATTGCAGGTTACTGCCCAAGGTACCCATAATCAGGCTTTTACCATAGATGGCTGTTTATTTTTAAAAATCATCTTATATTCAACTTTTGTCGGCACTCTTCAAATCTGGAGATAGGAGGGTGCTGAGAGATGTCGTGGGCTAGACACACCTGAGTTGTGTGTGTGTCCTGGTTTCCTTTCAGTTGCTGTGATATAATATTTTGACAAAAAGGAAACTTAGAGAAGGAAGTGTTTATCTGGTGTGCTTTTCCAGCTTATCATGCATCACAACAAGGAAGTCAGAGTAACAGCTTGAGATAGCTAGAAACATAATGTCCAAGAGCAGAGCAGAACAGATGCATGCTTGCCTGCCTGTTCTCAGTTTGATTTCTCCATTCTTTCATAATTAAGGACCTCTTATCAAGGTAATGGTATTGCCCCAGTAGACTGGGACTTCTCAGGTCAATTAATTTAGGAGTCCTCATTGTCTACACAAAGAGAAGACAATCTCTTCCCAGGCACATCCAGATTGTGTAAGATTGACATCTAAAGTTAACCATCACAGTATATATATGAATTTCCAGTCTTCAAGCATTTAGTTGTCACTGTCATCAAGATGTGGTAATGGTGCTGAGGACACAGTGTTCTGCACAACACTAACTCATGTATGTGTGAATTTGTCATATTCCTGACCATACTGAAGGAAAGTGTCCTGCAAAGGCAACTTGTCTTTCTACCATGCATCTCAGCAACAGACACACTCACTCTCATGTATTGGATTAAGGTCTCTTTATTTCAGAAGACAGCAGGGTGAAACACAGGCAAGAGCTAGGTTATAGAACCCAGCCAGCGCGGCCAGAACAAAAAGGGAGAGCGCCCGCATCCCCACGTGCAGCCCCTTAAGAAGCTCCCTGCTTTCCTTCACCCGGCTTTCCTTCACCACGCCCCTCTGGGCGAGTCCCCTGGTACCTGCCCCAGGACTATTGGGCGGGGCTAGGGTAACTCTCTACACTCATGTAATGTAGAGCTTGTTCTCAGTGTTGTATGTCATTACACTGCTATATGTTAAATAAACTGTGGAAAAGAGCAGGTAAAACACTTTAGCTAAGGCCTTCCTATCTGCCTTCATGTCCACATAACAACCTGGGATACTGTGCAGGCATTTTTACAGTCCTAAATTCAATCCAAAACCAATATATGAGGAAGCAGGGTCACTCTACTCTATTTACCTTTTCTGTTTTGTGTCTCAGACACAGAAGAGAATAACACAGTCCACATTAGGCTCCTCCTATAAACTACTCTGCTTTCCTTGGCTGCAAATGGGAAATCATGGTTGGTGAGAGAATTAAATAAATTCCTATCTAAACATTGATCATAAAAGTGCTGGGTCTGAGTGACTAAGAGGGCTGTGGGGTGGGGTGTAATTTATTTTCATAGAAAGTAGATGGTTTGGCTTTCATCACCTAAACCCATGGAAGAAAGGGAGAATGGACTCCTGAAAGTTATGCTTTGGCCTCCACATGCATGCTGTGGCACATACATGTACAAACACACACACTCTTTCTCACATACACAATGAAGACAAATGAGTGCTCAGTTCTTTATAATGTTGGTTCAGTTGTTTGTATTATTACTGTTGTTGCCACTGTCGTTTTTAGTATTATTGCTTGAAAACCTGTAGCTTTGATAAAATGAAGGTGAGGAAGGATGATCAAGTGTGAAATGATCTACTTCCCTCCAAAGCTAGTGAAAATGCTTAGCTATGGATGAAAACTCATGGCTGGTGGCACACGCTGTTGGAAACATGGATGGTGGAACCAGCTGGCAGAGGCGGTGGAAGCTGGCAGCCATCAGGCTTTAGCTGAGTAACCTGGATTTTTTTCTTAACATTGTCTTGTTGTCCTTTGATGACTACAGGGCTATTTTAGGAAAGTAGGGCAACCTTTTTTCCCCTAATTTTTTACCTTTACAAGGTTGGTGCCACAGACCAGACCAGACATACAAATGAAAATATATATTTATATTTTTGACTATCCTCATCTGTATTTATCAAATGTTTTCTTTTTCATAGAAACAGTATTAGACTTAGAAATTCCAAAAGACAACAATGATTTGTTTTATTCCTATGCACTGGTTTATCTAACTTAGAACTTAGCCCATACTGTCAAAGGATACCTGCCTCTGTTTTCTGAAGTATTATTCATGGGGCACACTCAAATGACCACATTTACACAGCCAATGCTCATTCAGGGTCCCCTTGCCAGATATCCTGTCAATCACAAGGCAGCCAAGGATACTCATGTGATTACCCATACATTTAATTTCTGGAGTGTGCCCTCGCTGGCTTCTCCAAAGAGCAGAGCAGGAGATGAGTGTTCAATGCTGACCATTTATCAGGGGTCAGAGCCAGTGGACCCAGGAAAGGGGGAAATAAATAAAGCATGAAAACAGTCAGCAAAAGTGGGGTGGCCCTGGTACCTTTTCCTATGTCCTCAACAGTGTCTAGTGACACTGCTCCACCCAGGGTGTGAAGATCACAGTGTTTAACACACTGCTCTGAGGAGACAGAATAGAGCAGCCATGGCTGTGTCCTCGTTAAATGTGCATCTACCTCCTAGCTCCTCATTGCCTCATCTGGCCCCTTTGACTGTAGCCACAAAGGTGGATACTACAGACTATAGATGACTACAAAGTCTCATGTGTCAACTAACATGTGGAGAAGATCCCAAGAGACTTTGCTTGTCTTTGGGTCTGCATCGGTGTCAGAGGTTATGCTCATTGACCAAAATCAGGATAATTATAGATGCTGGTGGCAGATGCTATGGATAGAGTTGTAGGGAGAGAGAGCAGGTGAGGCTGGGAGACAGGTGACATGGATAGAATACAAAGGATGAACACAGAGGGAGAGAACACAGACAAGTTATTTCCACAGAACTGTGTCCTAGAAAAGATTCACAGTCCAGAACTGAGTACAAAACTATCTAGACTACAGTTTTCCTTTGATTATGTCAGGAAATTTATATAGCCATTCTAATATGCAGGTGGAAGCCCTCTAAAGATCCATGTATTTATTATAAATTGGTGATGGATACAGGGTCTCATGTAGCACAGGCTAACTTTAAACTTAATATGTAGGTGAGGTTGGCCAGATCAGCCAGTCTGGACCTCTTTGTTTCAAAAATACTGAGATAATAAGTGTGCTCAACCTCACCCTTCCTAACATTTCGTAGATTCGTAAATTTTCCCAATCAAACCAGGATGTAAACTGCATTTCTAAAGCTCTACAGGTATTCATAGCCATGACATCTGTGGGAGAAGGTGAGTCTGTAGTGGACTGTCTAGGTTGACCAGGAAAATGGGAAATGTGTATGAACATAATCAAGTTTAGCCAAGACCCACTTATCAATAAAGAAGTGTTCACTCCAACAAATGCTGTACTGTTGGACTGATGGACTTTGGTGTTGCCATTTCTTTGCTGGCAAAACTCCAGTGTCCCCATGGAGTAGCTAGAAAGCCAGATACTCTACACAAATACACAGTAAGTCTTCAACATTAAGATCAAATGCCAGTAAATGTATCAGTGACCGAGTTTGTGTTAAAGCACTGTCCCACTTCTTTTAAAACTCTCTTGTGGGGGCATTCTCACTACAAAAAATGAAAACAGGTAGGTTTCCCTACTGTACTGCTTATCGTTTTCTTCCCAGACAATGAAGAGAGAAGTAGAAATAAATGAATTGCCATGTAATAGAGGGATGGATAGACTGATGGATGATAGATGAATCTGTATTAAATTATAATGAAGAGTCTCACAACTTTTTTAACTCCTGGATACCTTTCAAAAATCTTTCTCACTTTATGACACAATTAGAATTTGAACAGATACATACAGGACTTGAATGTTTTACAGTATAATCTAGTAAATATTACTATTTGAATATTTAGTGGTATACTGTATTTATTTTAGCTTTATTGAGGTATATTTGGCTAATAAAAACATGTGTAAATTAGTAGTACAATATGGTTATTTTAGGACTATACTGTAAATGATTTCCATTTTATTGCCCTTGTTAGGGTAGTGCATATGTGAGAACTATACTTAATATTCTTAACTGTGATTTGCCTCAAAATGATGAAGCAAAGTCAGGATACGAACATTTGATAGTCCAAACATTTTGTATTTGTTTGAAATATCACTCAGATTAAAGGGTCTTTAAAAATATCCAGAAAATCTTGTTTTTCATTTACAGTTTAATATCATTTCCTAAAATATATTTATACTTATAGTATATATGTATATGACTCCTGCATGAATATATATGTGTGCACATTGTTGTTATTTTGTAAAAGTTAAAAAAAAAGAAACCATGAGATGGAAACCAGGCGTGATGGAACACAAACCATAGAATACATTAACCACATAGTTTTATTACAGGGTGGGAGAGAGAGGTGGGGGAAGAAAGAAATGGAAGAACAGAGCAGATCAGATTGTAAGAGAGAAGAATTAGTGGTTGATCCACCAGAAACAAAGAGAGAGCAGAGGGATGAGGGCACAGGCTTCAAAGGGGGAGCTCACTTATGTGCAGAATCCCTATGCAGCCCTGTAACAAGTGACATAGCCATGCCATAGCCATGAAACACAGGGCCCTTTGAGCTGCCTAGGTATCTGCCTGAACCTTTCACACATCGTGTGAATATTTGGAACACATATAGTATACATATGCGTACATGGGTGCATGGGATTACATGTTTGCCATTTATGTATACATGGCTTTGCAAAGGATATGTATGGCCTGTGTATGCATGTAGATTTTGTGTGTATTGTTTTCTTGTAGCATTTATGTGTGTACTGTACATGGTTATGCTCTCTGTGCATATGATTGTTCTATGTGTGCAAGTGTGTTTTGTGTATATGTGTGCTGTGTGGATGTGTTCTGTGTGTAATGCATGTGTGTTGTATTTGTGAGGACTGTGTATGTTTATGGTGTGTGTAGATTGATTCTCTAAGTCTATAGTGTGACCTTCCCATAGACACATGATGGTAAGGGATAAATTCTAAGATGCCTAGAAGGAAATCAAATAAAATTTCAGTATTTAATCCAGGGAAATTTTAATTATTAAGGAAAGTTTTTTAATGTTCTCTTTCTTGAGGTGGCCTCTGGAAGGAAACAATTCCATTTCTGTTGCTATCCTCACATTTTATCTCCAACTTGATGACAAGACACGGTTCAGCCTCACTGTAGGCAAGGACTCTCAGTAAGTTACCACTGAAGGTACTCGCTGTTCACACACTGCCCCACACACATACTCATCCAGCACCCATTGACATAACAGAGAGGACTCGTCAGCTCTGGTGTGTTAGAGCCTATGGCCAAGAAGCACATGCCTAGGGCAGTGCCACATACTTTAGGGAAAGCAAAGGTTCCCCTTATATTCTCAGGGGTTGCTCCAGGAAATTTCATAGATACAACAATCTTTTAAAATGATTAAATAATTAAATTGAAATAAGAAAAAGTTGTGTAAAAAATAACAATCCTCATCAAGGATATGATGTGAAATTTCTATGTAAAAAAATACCACTGTGTGTGCCACTCACCATCTGGCTATCATCTACCTACCTGCGTATCATCTATGTATTTGTGTGTTTATCTATCATCTAGTTATCTACCTATTCATCATTTATGTATCTTCTATTTACATACCCATAATCTATCTATGTATTTTTCTATTCTGCTACCTATCTATCACCCTACATACCACCCACTGGCCAGGCTATCATCTGTCTCTTATCTATTATCTATCACATATTTATTATCTATCACATATTTATTATCCACCTATCATCTAGTTAGCTATTTATTATCTATATATTTATAAGGTGTCTATCATCTGTTATCTATTGATCCATCCTATCTAGCCATCATCTACCAATCACATATATAATCAATCTTTTATCTCTCCATCAATAACCTATCATCTATGCGCTAAATGTATCCATCAATTACCCTTCTTAAAACTTCAGTGCAGTCAGGCATTGCAATAGCCTTGATGAAAGTATTCTGCAAACTCAGATATTAATAGAGATTTCAGTTTCCACATAGTCTTGGTTTTACATTTAGACAAATGAACACAAGAGATCTGTAACATGGGAGTCACAGCTTATGCAACCACAGACTTTGCTGAAGAATATATACCCTTGTCTTATATTGTATTCTATAATCTGAATTAGTATTTGATCTATTTATGAAATGGCTTATTATGGATTTCAGTATCTGTTAGCACAGATTGAAGAAGAGGTAATATGGGATTTGTTACCACGTGCCTCATTCACCATGGATTAGAAGCTGCCAGTGAGCATATTTATTGTAATTGCTAATGGATTTTAGCATCTGACTGCATGCCTGTGTACTGTACTTTTACACACTTATATGTAATCAGCTGACCAATCTATGTATAGTATGGACTTTAATAAATTTATATGGTATCAGGTTTTATTGCCTTTATGTTTTTAAAAATTATTTAATTTATTTTATGAACTTTGGTGTTTTGCCTTCATGAAGGTTTTTATGAGGGTGCTAGATCCCCTGGTACAGGAGCTATGGACAAGTGACATGTGATTGCTGGGAATTGAACCCAGGCCCTCTGGCAGAGCAGTCAGTGCTCTTAAACACTGAGCCATCTCTCCAGTCCCCTATTGCCATTATCTGTATGTTCATTATTTTTTCTTTTCTTCTTTTACTCAATTTCATCTGCTTTGGTTCTCCCTCTCTGTTCTCACATTTCTTTCACTCTATCAAATCTGCCCTAGAATTTAAAATTCAGTGTGACCAGTTGTCAGTTTTTCCTCTTGTAGGTTGGTATGTGTTTTGCCTACCTTCAACAATTCTCCTTTCTTTCTCTACAGTGTAGCATTTTAAAATGAATGATTAAAATAAACATAAGAAATTGCAATGAACAAATGTGATCCCAGCATCAGCTGACAATCCTCCAGTTGTGCTCTTTCACTTTGAAACATGATCAGGCCTAGGGATACATGACAGTCACCTAATATTTTGGAACTGGCAAATGGCCTGTTTTCTTCTCCCAAAGCTACTATTTCTCTAGAATGAATTATTAGCCATAGGTTTTATTTTAAATTTGAATTAAAATGCAAAGCAAATTAGATCCAAAAAGCAATTTGAGGCAAGCTTTTCCCTTGAGCCACACTATGAGACACAGCTTTGGCATTTGTCTAGCGCCATCTGCTGTTCAAGCCAAGCTGAAGCATGAACCTGGTCTCCCAAAATCTGAAGGGCCTTGCTATTTAGCTGGTTTCCAACAGAGAGAAACATGAAAAACAAAAACAAAACAAAACAAAAACCACAGAAGGAGTACAAACAGACAAAACAAATCTAGAAAATTTAAGGCATAGAAACACAGTAGAGATGAGAAAGAAACTACAGGAAACATTCACCCACATGAAGATACACACCAACAGCCATAGGCTTTGAGATTGGTGACATACAAGCACTGTTGAATAATTTATAATATTTTCACTTGTGAGTCAGTGTCTCAAACTGATCCCAGGGATTCCTAGAATTTGATACACAGTGGTAGGATTATTCTAAAATTGTGGCAATCCCCCTGCCCCAGATTCCCAAGTGTTGGGACTTCAGGATTAATCCACAATACAGAGTTACAGTCTCAATAACTATATAATCAAAACTCTCCTTCTTTACAAGAACTCAAAGAAATTACCTCATTTCCAAGATCAACATTTTGTATATTTTCTTCTACTTAATATTTTTGCTATTGTAATAATAAAATTTAGATTTCAATATTTAAAGAAACCCACACATTCACATCTACCAGCACATTAATGATTATACCAAAAGTCCAGTAAGGTCAGCATGGCTTAAACAGCAAAAATCGGGAATACAGATGGCTTGGGGTCTATTCCCCTGCTGGATAATAGCAGGAATTTAACTGAACATGTAGGGCACTTTAAGAACTCTGCCTTGCTCCCATTTATTATTATGATATAATGTTACCCTACATGACAAGATAATTTGTATGCTATGATCATCCCTGCCTCAAAAGAGAGTTGCATCCCTAAGCAACACAATTAATTTGGCATCTTTAAAACTTATTGTGCTCGAGTTCATACCTCTCTAAAATGCATAGCTAATTACCATTAGTACATATATAAGCAAACTGCCTTTGCAAAGATTTGTTTCCAACTGGTTGGTGACTTTTACTAACATAATGCTTCAGTTTTCAGTTGGGTGTTTACTAGTATTTGTAAAATCATTGAAACAAATAGGCACATTTCCACACTGTATCAGAGTATCAGGCTGTATCAGGATACTTATTCATGTACTATCCTTTTAAAACTTAGCCAATCAGTTGAAAGTTGGCTATTTGGCAAAAAATGCAACATATTTCAAGCACAGTTGCATTTCTATGGGCTCTTCTTGACTTGATGTGTTCATTTATTTAAAAACATTTATTTATTTATTTACTTATTATTTTTTACATGTATAGTGTGTGTGTGTGTGTGTGTGTGTGTGTGTGTGTGTGTATGAATTGTGTGCATTGTATTGTGCAGAGGGTGTAGGTTCCCTGGAACTGAGAACCTGGGGGTTCTAAGGGAGCATGGGGGTGCAGTTAACTCAATCAAGACCCTCAACTGGGGCAGTCACTGCTCTTCCATGCTGAGCTCTCCAGGCCTGATAGTGCTGATTTCCAAGACAACTGTGATCTCTTTTTTGTGTTCACAACTCAGTAAACCATTGGGATAATTTTTTGCAATGTTCTGGGAGTGTTTATTTATTTTCTTGGACCTAAATGATTCCAAGCTAAGAACAATAAAATGAAATAACAATAGAAAGCAGAAGGAGGAAGGCAGTGGACACCCACTCAAGGCTGATCTCTTTCTCTTCACACACAGAAGAAACTGTGCCATATACCTTCATGAAGAAATTTAACAAATGAAACACTTCAAGTATTTTTCAAGTTCAAAGAACTTTAAAAATGCTGCAGTACTACCCTTAAAAAATGACTTATTTTACCTTTGTGTATGAGTGTTTTTCCTTGAAATTAGATTTCTTTTATACAACATATTTTGATTATGTATAGTCAAATATACAGAATTCCTTCCCCAACTCTTCTCAGGTCCTTTCACTTCCCCCACCCACCCAAATTTACACCCTTTCTTTCCATCTCTCATTAGAAAACAAGTAGGCATCTAAAACAGTAATGATGAAAAATTATAGTAACATAAAATAAAAATACATAATAGTGCAAAACAAACAGAAAGAAAGGGCCTAAGGAAAAGCATAAGAAACGCATACAGACACTGAGACAAACACATTTGTACACACATCCCCCCCAAAATAAAACCAAATTCTGAAACCATAATATATAAACAGGAGATATGTAAAGTTAAAAATTATATGAGTGATTTTTAATGCATGTGTGCATATGTGTGCACTATGTGCATGCAGTGTCCACGGGGCCAGGTCAGGAGAAGTCCCCTGGAATTGGAGTGACACATGGTTGTAAGCCACAATATGGTTGCTGGAAATCAAACCTGTGTTCTCTACAAGAGTAGCTAGTGACTTTAACTGCTGAGTCATCCCTCCAGCCCCTGATATCTGAATTCTCAAGACACATTGTTTCTAGGTGTGTGTGTGTGTGTGTGTGTGTGTGTGTGTGTGTGTGTGTGTGTGTGTGTGTGTGTGTGTGTGTTGTTATATATACATGTGAGTGCTCATGCCAATGGAGACCAGAAGAGAGCAGCAGTTCCATGCTGGCCAGGACCACATAGAATGACTCTATCTTAAAACAAACAAACAAAAGAAAATTAATGAACTAACCAGGGAGATTTTAAAAGCATGAGAAAAAAGTGATTGGAATGACTAGACTTTTAAAGATCAAGGTCTTATAAGTGGGCCATAGTAACCTGACCAGAGGCCTGAGGACTGTTTGGCAAACACTAGCAGAGTATCTAAACCATCTACACCAATATGCACTTGGGCTCTGAAAAATATCTCCTCTGTTTCTTTGGGAATTATTTTTGACAGTTGCAATCTCATTATTAAGGTCTAAGAAACTCTGTCACCTCCTTCTTAAAGATGGTACAAGATGGTCCTTGGGCATTTAATCGAATTCTCCTTTGGAGAGAAATTGAAGGGATGGGATGAACACACTGTCATATTTAGAGGTTTTCATTCCCTGAAGTGGTTCACCAAGGATGAAGAAAAGAGGGGGGTGGTTTGGGGACCTCACACACTTCATTGATCCCATTGTGATTTCACCAATGGCAATGAGGATATACAAATTTACCTTGAAATTTGAGTACTCAAGTCACTTGTTTCTCCAAGAGTGGGACAGAACAAAATGGGGGTCCCTTAAACATGGCTGGAGAATTGATGATGTTGCATGAAGGAGTGATTTCTCCAGATGCCACTTTCCCAGTAGATTCTCTGAATAGAACAATTGCCTTTAAATGCCACTCTCTTCTTGGCCCTATTCTCTGAAATCCTCTTTATTAAATAGACACATCTCTTGTGTTCGCAGCTCACACAGCCTATATTGGATTTTAGATTTACTCACTTTGAAGTGTTCTAGCACAGTAATTGGATGAAGATGGAAAGTTGCTTCTCTGCTGTGCCTGGGGTTGGCATTGTGTATTCTATAAATATCCCCATGTATACATGGCAAGATAACGCGAAACAAATCTTCTCCCTTCAATGCATCCACTCCTCTGAGCATTTCTTTCTTAAACTAAGAATAAAGGGTTTCCCCTGTCATCCTTTACACAAAAGAGCTCTGATCAAAGCTATTCAGAATTATTTCATAAAACAGAATTGAAGCCACACCATGCACCTTAATCACTCCAGCACCCACCACAAGCCAGGAATCCATGTTTTCTCTTCCACTGTAGCTAGTACTAACACCTTCCCTCCCTTTCTTCCTGCCCATCTCCTTATACTTCAGAGTCCCAGCTTTGCCTCTCTTGCAGATCATGGCCAACTACCACACCAAGGCGCACAATTATCTGTGCGGCTCTCTCAGCAGTATCACTAATGTTTTGAATACAGCATATTTTACTTTTTTTGTTCTAAATTGAGCAGCTCCTCTGGTGTGTGGATGAATAATGCATTATACAATGGCTGCTCCAGTTTTCAGGTACCAATGCATGTGTTACCAGATTGTGTCTCTATAAGGGTGGCCACAACAACATTTTTGTCATTTGACTCTATAGATGCCAATGGATTCTAGGTATTCAGCAACTACTTGATGAGGAAGTGAATGGATAAATAGTCAAACAAGTATTTGCAGTGTGCATTGTTTGAACTGTATTCTACATAAGTATCTACCCATTGTGTATTTGTCTATATCCATCTGTACCTCTATTTAGAACAGGCTCTTGTCTAAAGTGTCAGGCTCTCTGAGATTAAAAGATAGATACTATATTGTTATTTTGCTCTAAGAATCAAGCATTCACTGTCACAGTTGTGCATTTCTATTTTTCTTGTACAACAATGCATTGTTGTGTCCTATAAAATACTAAGCAATTTATAATGTAACAAACAAGACAATGGGTCCCAAGGATCTGGTAAAACATAGAGATGGAACATAACATACACGGAAAACAGATAGATAATAAGACGACAGATATACAGATGATAGGTAGATAGATTAGATAGATAGATAGTTGCAGATTGATAATAGGCAGATAGATACAAAATAGGTAGATTGATGGTAGATATATGGACATATGGATAAATTGATAGGTAGGTATATGAAAGGAGATGACATAGAGATGGGTAGAGAGATGATAGATAAATGGAAGCTAAATAGATAGATAGTAGATACATAAATAGATGGATGGGTAGGTATAGTAAATAGGTGGTAGATGTATAGATATATGGATGACAGATGGGTAGGTAGATAGATAATAGGTATGCAGTGAGATAGGTAGATAGATAATCGATGGTAGAAACATGAATAGTTCATAGGAAGATCATAGACAAATGGGTAGATGTAAATAGTTGAATAGATAATACACAGATAGAAGATAGGCTGGAAAATATATGGATGAATAATGACAGATCAATAATACATTAAAGATATAGATGTATATCAAGAAGAAAAATGTAACATCAGTATGTGATTTCCGATACAATTGGCATACTATAAAATTCTTTTCAATGATACTCTTTCCCTTATTCAGATACAGTTCCACTACTTAATCTTGAACCTTTGAACAATACCCTATGTATTAACAGTAAATCCCTTCTCCTTGTCATAGCCTCCAGAGATCACTAATAGGTCTCAACACTTTTATAATCTAAAATTTACTTAGTAAGTCCATGCTTAATATTTTCATCTTGACAGAGTTCTAAATACATGGAGGGGGAGAGTGGTCCTTTATCACCTCCTAACCTCACTTCTACACATGAACAACTACAAAACATACCTTCACAGATTATCTTTCATTACAGTCATTGCATTTTTGACATTTAATGAGCTCTTCTTGCTATTTGGAATGAGCTCATTCATGTATGGCCTTTGACAGAAACCCTGGGCTCAGAGAACCACCTTGGTGTTCCCATCTTGGTGTTCCTTTAGCAGGAATTTCTGTAAGTGAGAACAGTGTCTCCAGGGAAGCCTTATGGGGAATGGATCAGCTTTATGTCATTAGATGAAGATGGACTTCAGTGCCAGTCAGGCACAGAATAGCTTGGTCCCACTAGTTCTTCCTAGCCATTGGGGCAAGCAATCCATATGGACTTACACTTCCTTTTTGAAAATGTAAAGTGCATACATCATCAATGAATGCCTTTATTTTCTGGGACAATAAGATTGCTCTGATGAGCACCACAATGCGCAAGTGTCTGGTGCTCTGGGTCTTCTTGTGCTGGGAATAGCAACCATTCAGGGACAGATATATGATTCTACCTGGGTGTCTCATCTATTCACCCTTCAGATCACTACTTCCTCCTCCTCCAAACCCTGACTCTCTGGTCACTCAGTAGCACTAAATACTCTTACCTGTCTGCTTCTGGATTGTGTGGACTACAGAGGTCCTGCAGATATTTGAAGGAATGGGGAACATGTTGGAAGTGGTATTAATTTAGCTGTTTTTCTGTGAGGTCATCACCACCAAACTTTTTCCAACTGAACCTCACCCAGAAGAAGTTGAAAAGAACTATGGCTGTCCCATTATCTCCTGTGATTGCCATCACCTGTGTGACATTTCCCAGGCTTATTTAACAGGGAGCGAGTTTCAGAAAAGCTGGATGAATACACCTTTTTAATAGCATCACAATAATCATGGCATTGGCTTGGACCCTGCCCATTCCTCTATGTTAAGAAAGAAATAAGAAATCACCTGTTTGACTTTTAGTTGAATATTTTAAGTTATGAATTTGGAGGAAGAAGAGAATGGATGGAAGGACTAAATCTAATGGTAAATTCCTTAACTGGTATAAGTAGAGAATGGTAAGCGTTCCAAACACAATGCAATCGAGTAAGCAAAAGGGAGAGACAAATCCCTAAGAGCACTCTTTGGTAGACAGCAACATCTGTTTAAGTGCTGTAGATTTCATGGGAACTCTAGCAGAGAATGTGGAATAGTAGGAACTATTTTAGAGTATGTGACAAAGGGTGTTCAAATTTTCAATATCATCATTGTTCACTGTCATTTTTCCCAGTACAAGAATGCATGTGTCTTATACAATGGCCATAAATTGGTGACATTCTGAACAGAAACATGTATTAGATAAAATAAAAAGATGAAATAAAAATAGAATAATGGTAGATGAGAAAGATGATAGATAAGGATAGGTGATAGGAGGATAGGTAATAAATATAGATATATAGATGAACAAAGAGATAATAGAAGGCAGACAGATAAGATAGATGATAGATAGATCGATAGATAGATAGATAGATAGATAGATAGATAGATAGATAGATAGATAGATAAAATGTTGGATAGTTTTATGTCAACTTGACATAAGCAAAACTTACCTGAGAGGAATTAAGATGAAGCCTCCATAAAATTGACCTCTAAGCAAGCCTATAGGGTATTTTTTAATTAGTGATTGATGGAGGAGGACCTAGCCCATTGTGGATCATGCCACATCTGAGCTGGTGGTCCTGGCTTCTATAAGAAAGCAGGCTTAGCAGCCATGTGGAGCAATCCAGTAAGTACCACTCCTCTGTGGCCTCTGCATCATCTCCTGCCTCCAGGTTCCTGCCCTGTTTGAGTTCCTTTCCTGTATTCTTTTGATGATGAATTATGATGTGAAAACATAAGCTAAATAAACCCTTTTCTCCCCAAATTGCTTTTGGTCATGGTATTTCACCACAGAAACAGTAGCTCTTTACTAAGACAGACAGAAAGATATAAATTATAGGTATGTACTTATAGATGAGAGACTAGAAGATAATAAGACATGGATTTGAGGTAGGTATTGGTTGATGTATTATAAGTGATAAAATTAGAATGAAGAAATAAAAGCACATAAAACATTTCCTTTGCTGTGCAAGACATCTTATATCTCATAAAAACTATCTTTTAAGTAGAAACCATCAGTTGCTGTCAGCATATCCATACGTGCACAGACATTAACATTTAATTTCATCAAAATCAGATGAGATGTCCATATCCGGTCATGTAATGTCCAGAAGAAATTGCTTGACAGCAATTGCCCTCTTCCTCTGGTCCTTCCTTTCTTTCTATTCCTTATTTTGTAATGTTTCCCAATCATTGGAACCCATTTATGGATGTGCACTCTGTAGTTTTTATGGAACACTTGTTATTTTGTGTTTTTACAAAGGAGCAGAGTTATTGAGTCCTAGGGTAACTTAGTGTTTGTTGTGTGGAAAAAGTGGGGGTGGGAGAAGGAGAGAGATATGGGGAGGGAGAAGAAAAGAAGGAGTGGGTGCATGTGGAATGTTACCAATGGTGGATCAGAGAACAACTTGGAGTGTCTGGTACCTCCTTGCTGCATGGGTATAGAGCTGATGTTGTTAGGCTTGCATGGTCAGTGTTTCTACCCTCCGTAAGCACCGAATTCCAACTTTTTCTTTGCATGCAGATCTCTAGTTGCTTCAGCTCCACTTGTTAAAAAGAACATTGCTTCCTTCCTTGGGTGTTTTGGCAGTCTTATTAAATATCAATTGACTGTGAATGTGAGGAGTTATTTTTAGACCCTCGGTTTTCCTCCTTGAATCAATATTTCTATCCTTAACTAGCTAAAACAGTATCTTGACACTGTATAGCATTTATGTATACAGTTGAGTCTGGCCCTTGTCTAGTAACAAAAATCTTAAACTTGATTTTTGTTCATAGGTTTTTGTCTAGATACCTTAACATTTGCTATAAACACATACTTGAAGTTTGCAATTAGATACCAATGATTCTTTCTTTTTCCCCCCTTTTCAAGTCTGAATGACTCCATTTTGTTATCCAATAGACTGCCAGAATCTCTCATGTAGTATTGAGTAAAAGCAGCCTGAATGGGTTTCTTGCCTTGTTACTGATTTGAAGAGGAACTCTCCCAGACTCTCAACATTAACTACAGATTAACCACATTATTTTAGGAAGTGTTATTCATCAAATTGCTGAACATTCTTACAATTTTTGAAAGACTCTGATCATAAAAGGTGCTGTGTTTTGCCCAATCCTTTCTCTGCACTATGATGATGATGTGCCATTTGCCTTTATTTAATTATTATCATTGTGTGGGATTATATGTACTTACCACAGCACATGTAGAAGTCAGAAAACAACTTTTTGGAGATAGTTATCTCTTTCCACCTCTATGTGGATTACAAAGATAAAGCTCAAGTTGCCAGGATCACGTGGCAGGTGCCTTATTTATTGTGCCATCATGCCCCTCTATCAGTTCTTTAATGCAGCTTAGAGATGGCCCCTCCAAAGAGTATTTAGTAAGAGGAAGATATTATATAAACTAATGGTCACATATGACCATTAATGTACAAAAAATTAAAGTCACTGCAACCTTTATTCTCCAAAGGCAATGCAATAATTTATACATGCACACTTCAAAATATTCTGGCAATCAGGGATGTCTAATTTTATTGTGCGAAGTGATTTCAGATATGAAATACACCTGTCTTTCTTTGTTTCTGATCTAAATAATTGTTTTTCATATTGTTGAATTGGTCTTGCTGATGTTTTAATAAGAATTTTACAAGTGTGGACTAGAGAGGTGGCACAGAAGTTAAGAGCATTGACTGGTCTTCCAGAGGACCTAGGTTTGATTCCCAGAGCCCACAAGGCAGAACCCAACTGTTTGTGATTCCAGTTCCAGGGGCTCCTACACACACACACACACACACACACACACACACACGAAGGCAAAAACACCAATGCATATAAAATAAAAAACAATTTTACATCTATATCATAGTAGATATGAATCTTTGTCTTCCTCTGTGTTGTTACTGCATTGTATTATATTGTATTGTATGATGCTTATAGTGACCAGAGCAAATCCACCAGACAGTATTTTCTCCTCTTGTATTTTTGAAAAAGTGTGAAAAACTGGTGTTCATTCATTCATTCATGAAACTATACAGGCCCAAGTCTTCCAATTTGAGAAGATAGATTTTGTTACTGATAAAATCACAGTCTATTTATAGGTCTAGTGAGATTGTATGTAATTTCTTTAGTTACTTTTGGAATTTTCTTTTTATTATGATTTTTTCTAACTTCTAAGTTATTTTGTCTACTGACATGAAGCTTTATATTTTTATTATTTATTTATTGAAAATTTCATGTAAATATACAATGTATCTGGATCATATCCAACACCAAACCCTTTCCTCCAACTCCTCCTGGGCTCCCCCAATGCAAATCTCTCACAGCATATGTCAAATATATTTTTATGACTTACTTAAACCAATTTTTAAAATATTATTTTGTGTGTGCATCTGTGCAGGATTTCTTGTGAGGGTGCAAAGGATGACCAGAAAACAACTTTGTGGTTTGATTGTTTTCATCTTCCATTACATGGGTCCCAGGGACTGAAACAGGATCATCAGGCTTCTGATGCTTTTGCCTTTACTTAACACTCTTCCTGACCCATAAGTTATCTTTTATAATATTTTAATTTTTGTAATGTTGTTAATATGAGTTTTTCTGCCATTGTCAATTTAATTTCTATCTCATTGGAAGGTTAATCTATGTTTTTTCAATTGTTGATCTCAAAGGAACATTTTTTGGGCCATCATATAGACATTAAATAATGTGTACATCATCTCCTTGTCCACCCAACCTCAGCTGTGACCTTCCACATTGAGACAGTTGTGGCAACATCAGCCTTCCTATCACTTCATTTCCAAAGTAATTTCATTCATGATTTTTTTCTTTTTCATGAGATTAGCTAATGGTTGTTTTATTTCTACCCAATTTTTGCCTTTTGCAAATTTAAATTCTGCCATTGATTATAAATGAAGTAAGAAATGGATTCTATTTATACAGATCCTTTATGGGTAAGGTGCAATTTTTTTAATTTTAAAAGATTTATTTATTTCATTATTTTATATGACTGTTTTGCTTGCATGCATGTATGTGGTGCCCATGGAGGCCAAGAGAGTGCAATGGTCCCCAGGGTTGTAAATTCCCATGTGGGTGCTGGAAATCAAACATAGGTTCCTTTGAGAAGAACCAAGTGCTGTTAAGCTGTTCGCCATCTGTACAGCCCAGATATTTATCTGATCTGTTTCTTCTAAATCTATTGATTTATCTACCAGTGATAGTAGTATTTTTAATGGGATGAGGGGGAGTCTTTAGTGTTGTTTTTATATTATCTTTTTTCTTAGTTTTCCAATTATAGTAGCTTTTGATTTATGCATTTTCTTTTAGTTTGTTGGTTGCTCATTTGTTTATAATTGCTATACAATAGTGATAGATTTGCAATATGTATCTTTAAAACAAGCTGTCTTATCTATTGCATTTTTATTTTAAACTCTATTTGGTCACTATTAATATAGACTTCTCTTGCTATTTGCAAAATAAAATTTGTTTTATCCTTTAAAAGCACATTTGTATACTTTTATCTGTTTTTGTCCCATGTCAAGAGGGTATAATTGGAAACCATTTTCCTATCTTAGCTTTTTTTGCTGAAGTGATTAATCCAACCCTACTTTGCAATATGAGTGGCATGTTATAAGTATTTATCTCATTTTACTTCTGCTTATTCAGTTTTTATCCCACATATTCTTCCCCTTCTTTGAATGAATGATGATTTTCTACCATCCCACAGGAATCCTGATAGTAGCTTTTCACTGGTTCTCTACAGTTTATTTATCCACTCACCTATGGAAGGCCATGCTAATTGCTTACATATTTTGGCAATTTTAAAAAACGATTCTACTAACACATGTGGGCAGGATTGTATGGTGTGTGTGTGTGTGTGTGTGTGTGTGTGTGTGTGTGGTGTGATGTGTGTATGGGGTGATGTATGTGTATGGTGTGGTATGGTGTGTGGTGTGTGCCTGTGGTGTGTGTGAGTTTGTGTGTGTGTGTGTGTGTGTGTGTGTGTGTGTGTGTGTGTGTGTGTGGTGTATGTGTGTGCCTGTGTCTGTGTTGTGTGTTCATTTAAGTCTGCACTGCAAAGCACAATTGCTAGATCACAACAAGGAAACATTACTTGTGTCTGAAGCTGACTGTTGTTCAGAGTACTGTTGTTCTGCCCTCTATCACAGTGAGCAAGAGTGAATTTCCTGTGTCCCTGCCAGAACTTGCTATTGTCAGGGTCTGGGTGTTGGTCCTCCTGACAAATGTGTCTTCTGTGGTTTTCATTCATGATTCCATAATGACCCATAAACTGTGTATTTTCCATCAGTAGCTCCCATGGAAAGGCCTTTTGCCCATTTTTTTTAACGGAGTGATCCATGTTTTGTATCCTGTGTGTTCATATTATTAAGTAAAAACAGTCTTTTTCTTATAAATGTATGTAATGGAATAATAATGCATTGTGATTAGATATTAGTTTAGATGAATTGTTAATAAAATTACATGAACCAAAATAAAAAAGATTGAAAAGTTTAACATTACATGTGAATGGGTAGAGAGTTTTGACAAGTGCTTGGGTGCTGTATACATGAAATAATGTTTGTACAACTCTGACAAAAAATTTGACATTTTCCATAATGAACTTAGAAGAGAAAATGGACTTGTATAGCTGATGAGATGCTTAGTTTACATTTGCATAACTAAGCAGGATTACATAAGTGACAGAGTTACATAAACATGACCCTAACATTATTCTATTAAATCAACAAATATAACACCTTCAGGGAAAAATTACCCTTGAGTATACTAAACCTGTGAAGAAATTACTGTGTGTCCAGTGAGATACAATCTTCAAGGGGAAATTAAATTTAAAACCTTCCTTAATGCTTGGATTAAGATATCTAACTGAACTATGTATTCTCCTTTCTTTAGACCATGATACCACTACTCTGAACTTCCCTGAAGATAAATGCTTAACAATGTAAATAACACAAGCATACCTACATTTGGTAATTATAAAATACTGAGAAGGTCCTGAATAGTGCATTTAAAATGTGAGTGAACAAATTACGATTTGTCAACACTTTCTTTTGTACCCATTTACTGAAATAAATGAAGAAATTCTCCAGAAACTGACAGGGAAGGACTTCCATGTTGTACTGACAATGAGTGTGTAATGTATCTCAAACACAGTGGTACAATGACATTGATGTACGAGAAGAGGAGCTATGAGGATTCAAGGGTGACTCCTTAATCAGTGAAAGTCAAACTACCAAGTTAGTAACTAAGAGAATGAGTGTCTCCAGGAGGCTGACAGGGAAATGGTCAGAGAAACTGGACTATTGGAAGAGGGATTAAATAGCCTAGAGATCTGAAAGTGTTCCTTTAAGAATAGTGTGTGCTTATTTGTCACACTGATATAAAACCAACTGAAAAAGAAATAGAATCAACCTGTAATCCAAACAGAGAAACAAAGAGTAATGAATGATGAAGTATTACAAGAGTGGATGCTGATACCATACAGTGGATGGAAAGGGGGAAAATAGCATGAACATTCAGCATAAAGACTCAGGAAACATTTAGACCACCTATGATTGAAGGTGAAAATACAAATACTGTATTTTGAATCAAAATTTCTTCTTATATTCATTTGAATTAGAAATCTTTACATTTTCTACTTTTAGAAAAGCACTCAATAAGTAAATTTTGGATAACAAGAGACAGGTTTCTCATTGCAAAAAGGGAGGAGAGAGGAAGAATGGGACTTTGGGATAGTCAGTTTAAGTCAGGTTTCACAGGAACTCGGGCTTGGAGGGTGTACATGTGTGAGGTTAATATATCTGTTCCCAAATTGATCCTCTGAGAGGAACAGAAATATCAAAGCATGGGTAGCAAATAGGAAGTTAGAACCTGGGTCTTCTCTGAAACAAAGGAGTTTGGGTTCATTGAGCAAAATACCGATTGCTAGGCAGGCACAGGAAAGAATTTGGGGATAAGAATATTTTCAAAATGCTCTAAGGAAGATCAAAGGTTATAGTGCCCATTTGAGGGGACTCAGTTGAGACCAAACTTGGACAATTTTAGCAAAAAATAATTATGAGAATGATTTGCAGTCCATATTCTTACATGGAAAAGAACAAATGAATGGAAGACAGGAAAAGAAAAATCACCACTTAAAAAGGAATTCCAATTACTAATCATCAAATGGTGCAAATAGAAAAGACACTTAGCAAACACAATGATACTATTTAATGTTGGAAATAAAAACAATGTTACCACTTGGCAGATAACAATGTTAATTGTGTCGGGCAGGAAGCTTCACCAGGGGTTGAAGATGGTGGCTCAGCAGTTAAGAGCATTGGCTGTTCTTGTAGAGAACCTGTGTTCATTTCCCAGAACCCACATGGTGACTTGCAACCATCTGTGATGCTAGTCCCAAGGAATCTGATGTCCTCTTATCACCTCCACTGGCTTTGTGTGCACATGAACATACATATAGGCAAAGTACTCATACATGTAAAATGAACAAATCTTTAAAATGATAAAAGAAGCTTCACTGGTTACTGAAGAATGTAAATGAAAGCAGACCTCAGGGAGAGCAGGGTACTAGTACCATTACTGCCATAGGTTCGGGGCTACCTTAATCATGACTAAACCTTTACAGGAATCCCAGCTGAGTCACAGTCTATGCATAAATTTTTCAGATTTGCAGATGATGCAGCAATCATCTATTACTGTTATTTTCCAAGTTCTATAAACTGAGGCATGGTTATCTGGGGTGTTTTCATTGTGGGAAGCTGGATGGGGAGGCTAAGTGGATTCTGTTTATTGGGCCACCTTTCCTTAGTTGTTTTTGTTTTAAATGAAAGAGAAAACTGACAGCCTTTGGGGCTCTAGTAGTGAAGGTGACTGCAAATAAGACTGGGAGGAAAAGGGGTGTAAAGGGAAGAAAGAAAGAAAGAAAGAAAGAAAGAAAGAAAGAAAGAAAGAAAGAAAGACAAACAGCTTCATTTTTTTTTTTTTTTGGCTTTTTGAGACAGGGTTTCTCTGTGTAGCTTTGGAGGCTATCCTGGCACTCGCTCTGGAGACCAGGCTAGCCTGAAACTCACAGAGATCTGCCTGGCTCTGCCTCCTGAGTGCTGGGATTAAAGGTGTGTGCCACCAACGCCTGGCAAGATGAACAGCTTTAACTCAAACATGCTGTAAACACTCAACAGTCCTACTACATCCTCCAGCAGAGCAGGACTTCCTGGTGTCCATGGCTGCTTAGAGATGACAGAACAGTGAGAGTGCTGCCACCTCAGCAGTCTGTGAACTCACCTCAGGAATCCCACGGCATCTTAAAATGGGCAATCTTTTTGTCACAGCCACCTACATTTCAGCATTATGTTTGGCTTTGTAAGTAATTACTGATAGCCCTTGAGGCCCTCAAACCAAAACATAAATTTGATTAAAAAAAATCTACAGCAATTTCATGAACCAGAAACTACTTCTGAGGAGCAAATGTGGTCATTTTGCAATACATGCATACATGCAATACATGTCAGTGTTTTCCTCTAACATTTAATTGAGGAAATCATGTATGTACATGGTCTCTCACACTGAGCTTGAACACCAGGCCTGCCTTCATCTCAGATGGCTTATGCTTTTTTTCCACTTGTTATGTTTATGACAATTTCACACATGTATAAAATGCACTGTGGTCATCTTCAACCCTATTATCCTCTCTTACCGATCCTGGGAACCCCACTTCTACCACCTGGTCACCCTCTAATTCCCACATTTTATTTTTAGTACAGGTAGCCATGGCTGTTATCTCACCTCTCTCCATCCCCTGTCAATTACAATCTCCTTTTCTTTCTTGAAATATGTAGGGAGTTGAGATTATAATTTGTTTACTTCCTTCTTCCCTTCCCTTTCCTCTCTTCAAATGCTCTTGTGCATCTTGCTCCTTGCTGTATTTCAAACTCATGGCCCCCTTTTAATTATTGTTATAACATCTGATCAAAATGAAGAGTTTTAGGGTCTAGTCCCAACTAAAATACCTATGACACAACTCCCCCACCTAAGGCTCAAAGGTTATTGAGGGGAAAGGGAAGAAAGACTGTAAGATCTAGAGGATCAGAGAGTTTACTATGAGACTGTCTCTGAGAAATGCCAGAAACTATACCCATGAAATCTTATCAACGTGCATGCCTAAATATGACCTTAAAAAGGATGACACCAAGAAGGAAATGGGGAAGGCCCATGAGGCCTCAACCCTAGACAAGAACTATGGGCAACTAAAGAATGCTGAGAGTAGGAGACATAGTCTTCCTTAGGGAAGGAAGAAACATCACTTGGTTATCCACAAAAAAATGGTCAGCCCTGAAATCATACACACAAGTAGACAAAGTAACTTGTGCTTTTATATTTCGGAAGGCTTATACTTTGGAATGAAAGGAGTGTGACAAGTGCCTTGTAGTGAAAAGAGAGACAGCAGGTGTCTGCTTGGTAGGGAGAAGATAGGTTAGAGACACAAGACATGGAGTTATTGGTCACAGGCCTGGACAGAGAGGGTACGGTTGCAATTTCTCTCCAGCTCTGTTTGTCCTGTGGTTCCTCCAAGGGTAATGTTCTAGGCATCAGTGAGATGTGCTTCTATTTTGGAGCACACTATACTGAATTCGAGAAGAGGTTGTGAGCCATAGCTCCAGCTCTTCTGGGCCCTAGGAACATTGCAGGCAGAATAACTAAGGCAAAGAAGTTCAGGATGGCTGGCTCTGTGTTTTGTTTGATATTAAGGAAACAAGTCATCAACTAAGACACTTCCAAACTAATGGGGACAGGAAACAGCTGTGCTTACCAGATCCCACATTAAGAGAATAGCAGGAGACAGTACATAGAGGCTAAGCAGCCTTCTCTCCATACAAACCCTTACACCTTCCAAAAAAACTCTCTTCCAATCTGTGAAGTTCTGAAAATACCCCTCTGATCTAAATGTGTGATGATTGCATTTCACTGTAATAGTTACATGCAGGTAAATGTCTATATATATTCAAAAACACAGTTCTGATAAATAATACAAACCTCGTCAAGCTCACAATTGTAGTCTTATTTAGGAGACTGACACTGATTGGGACAGACTTATCTCAGAGTTTAATCATCGAATAAATTAACATTGGTTACATTACCATGCTGGAATTTCAAAGACACACACATTTTATATGAGTGAATAAAACTACATTTTGAAGATTAATTTTTTGGTAACTTAAAGTTTGTAATTAAAGCAATGCATTACTAAAATCTTTTTCTTTGGGGAGTTTTCCTTCAAAGCCACAGCGTCTTACAATTTTAAATATCTTTTAGGAACTGTCTTAAGCACATTTTCAAATGTTTCATTAGAAGCTGCTGAAACAGATTTCTTAAAATTGGAAGCATGATACAGCTCTCCTTCAGGGCTTGTATCAATGCACACAAATCACTTTAATAGTTTTCAAAGAAACACCAAGTTGTTTCCTGATGCTCCCTCGTTATTTTAGTCAAGCAATTAATTAGCAGCCGTGAAGTCTGCCTTAATTAAATGCATTTACATTATTTGTTTAGACACCACCTTGTTTCATCTACTGATTGTACCAGTTGACATCCACTTCTTTGTCTCATTTTAGCAAACAAACAGATGGTGGATTATTGAGTATGGGAGCTGCAAGAAGACGGCCTTTAGAGAAATGTATGCTGAAAGGGGTGGGGGACCAAAATAGCTGCTACCACTGAAGCAGGCACTCTCCCACTGCCATATGTATGTCAACACTCCGTGACTCAGTGGAAGTGCAGTAGGGATGAGAGCAGACCCATCACTTTCTCCCTTTTTGTCACATGTGAACATGTTTTTCTCTTGCCATCTCTCACCTGCCATTTAACAGAGTTGCTTTATTTAGATACATGACATGACTTTCCAAGATCTCTTTGAAACATTTAAATATGGTTGCTATTGAATTATTCTCTTCTAAAACCAAAGAGGGCATCTGTTCATTGGTATGCCTCTCTATTTTAATAAGATATCACTCATATGCACTGGCATTTGACTCTGCCTTCACTTTGTAATGAAGTTGTGCCCAGGAACTAAGATACTGCAAGCACAACAGTTAGATAGCCAAGAGTGGAGGCTTCACCAGGACTATATTACATCATTAATATTTGTTGAAACATTAGATATTATCTGACTTGGGTGTATAGTGTCATTTAAGGAATAAATAAGGAAAAATGTGAAAGCCATGCATTGTATTTGAGCCTACTGACCAACCCTGCTAAACAGCCCTCACCAGTCCCCTCTGACCAGTCCTCATTGACCACGCCTAATAACTAGCCCTCATTGACTAGTCTCTTTTGACCAGCACTCATTGACCACCCCTACTAACTAATCTTCATTGAGTAGTCTTCTCTGACCAGCCCTGCTTCTTTTGCTGGGTGTGAATAGTAAACTTCACTTTATTTTTCCTGGGGCTTGCTGCTCTTTTGCAGTTACACAGATAGTTTGCCTATTGTTGATTTATTGCTTTTACTATTTTTAAATTTGACTCATATAACAATTGATTCCTAAATATCACTCATCAACAGGGTGAGTTTAGACTGCTGTGTACTACTGTTCAGTCAGTGAGAGAAAGCACTGGAGTCCTTTGTCAGCACTCCCCTTTACTACATGAAGTGTTAATGTCCTTTTTGAAGGTGTGAGATGACATCAACACTTTGCATTTGCAGTTCCAGACAGACAGACAGACTTCCAACAATTTACGTTTTGATGCTGTTTCTTGAGATTTTGGTTGTTGTTTTCATTTATATTTCTTGAGATTTTCTTTTTTAATGTTTTATTCTGGCTTTTTTAAGAGAATGAAAGGACAATGTTGGGTAGGTATGGAACTGGGGAGTATCTGGGAGGAACTGTTGGGGGAAAATATATTGAAGGAAAAAATAATCCATCTTCTTCAACACTACATGGCATTCATCCTTCTGCTACGTAATATCTAGGAAATAGTACCTTATTACTATTTCCTTTCATGTTTTTAAAATTTTCATCACATGTATTACTAGAATAAACTATATATGATGTCTATTCATTGTAATGGTCTTTATACTTCATCTTTAGTCACATATAGCTGTGTTTTGATAAGTCTATTTTCCAGTAATAAAAACTTTTTACATATGTAATCAAAAGTATAATCCTTTGCTATGTGCTTTTAGTTTGTCTTTCTAATTGTTTCTAATTGTTTTTAATTTTACTGTAGTTTTTTCTCACTATAAATCATGTACCAATATTTGACTCATCTGCAGCATGAGTTCTAATAGTTCTTAGTAAGAAAGGCCTAGAATAGATATTGAGGTAAATGATGAAAGGTCAGAGAAATAAAGGAACCAGCCACAAGAGAAACCTCTTACCTCTACTGAATCCTCAGACCAAAGGGGTAAACCTGTCTCTATACTCCTTAGACTTAACGCTGTCACTAAAAAGCCTCAGACTGAATCCCATGAGTTCCTGTCTCCTCCTGCCTTATCGTGCTCTCTCCACCTAGCTATGTCACTTCCTGTCTGTCTGTACATT
Source organism: Cricetulus griseus (assembly GCF_003668045.3). Classification (NCBI taxonomy): domain Eukaryota; kingdom Metazoa; phylum Chordata; class Mammalia; order Rodentia; family Cricetidae; genus Cricetulus; species Cricetulus griseus. The sequence goes on along the minus strand of NW_023276807.1, from coordinate 63,755,182 downwards.
CCTCCAGACTTCTATGGTTAGCTAGTGGCTAGCTCTACCCTCTGATCTTCAGGCAAGCCTTATTTGTTAGTGATGGGGGAGGTCCGTCTGTGTATATGTTTATCTTATTGGTTGTTGAATAAAGTACTGTTGGCGAATGAAGAAGCAAGTTAGGTAGGACTAGGAGTCAAGGAGGATTCTGGGAAATGTGGTAAACATAAGTCTTGTGATCCAGGCAGGAAGTGACATAGCAGGCAGACTCAGAATATGAGCAGGAAATCACTCTCTTGCTCTTCCTCTTCCTCCTGCTCTCTTCTCTACAGAGCCGCCACATGATCCCTGGAAGAGGATGCCAGCAGAAGGCATCCTCAATAAGATAAGCATTATAAAATATATAGATTTATGATAATTAAGACTGAGCTAGTATATAAGAAATCCTAGTCAATTGGTTCTCTGGGGAGCAGAAAGTGTATGTGATAGGTAGGATTTTAGTTGGGGGGTTGTAGGGAAGGAGGGGAGGGAGAGGGAACTGGGATTGACATGTAAAACAATCTTGTTTCTAATTCAACTTAAAAAATGAAAAAAAAAGTTTATTTCAGTGAGAAATAATAAAAACAAAACAAAACAAAAGACTGATCTAGCATATAAGAAATCCTAGTCAATTGGCCAGCAGCATTGTAAACTAATATAAGAATCTGTGTGTTATTCTGGGTGGCCACATGGTGGGGGGGCTCGGGTGGATGGAGTAAAGATTTATCATTACATGTTAGAGTACAAATAAGATATCACTGCACTCTCCTATGATGTAGTAAAGTGTTTTCTAGGTTCATGTGTCAACCAATCAAACATTATAAAAATACACATTTATGTTATCTCATCATATTGATAAGTTAAGTTTGACTTTGCTACAAAAGCAGCACACATATGTCAATTACTCTGAGTATGTTTCCTGTGTTCATGGGCATGCTAACTCTGCTATCTTTCCTGTGATTCTATAAGCTGTCTCTTTCCAGCAGCTCCTACTGTCTGCAACTTTGGGCTGGTGCATAGGCCCTGCAGGTGAGGTTCTGATCATCTCTCAATACTTTTTTTTTCCTCTCAGAGACAGCACCACAGGGATTCAAAACTTCATGTCTTTTCAATACTAGCTGGTATTACCATGTTCTCACACATTCCCTTTAAGATGGTTATTCAATAACATCAAAAATGCTATTTTTAGTGCTATTGACATCTCTGAAACATTTTACCCTTTTTCCTCCTTAGGTACAATTTTTTGACAACAGGTTAAGTACCTATGATATTGGTATTTTCTCTCTTATTTGTGTTGCTTTTTTCTTAGAGAGTCATGTATTTTATGTAGTTTACCAGGTTTCTTTGCATGAACCCTTTACAGTATCACATACATGAAAAAGTTCATCTGGTGAATAAGAATTCTGTTCCAGTTCAGTAGAAACAGATTATGACTCCCCCCAACCCCCACCCCCGCATCTCTATCTTTACAGACTTTGAATGTGTGAAAACTAAGTTTAGATAGTTTATCTATTAACTTTTCCACTTAATTTTATTTTTTAATTCATGTCAGTATTATTTGCCTTCTGCCCTTTTGCTCTGATTGCTTTGTGTAGATACAAATTTCAAGCTGATCACTGTCCTCACACACATGTCTGTGTTCTTGTCCTGCTATAGGCTTCATGGGTGGATTACCAATAGTGTCTTCAACACCATTTAGGAAACTAGAGTAATCATTAACTATTATATATCGACAAGTGGAAATCTTTTTGCAGTGCCAACAACTGAACACTGAAGTTCACTCTAGGCAGGCACACTAACAGAACAGCATCTCAAACATAGAAGTGGGTTTTAATGTTAGCATACACTCTAGATTCAATTCACCATTGGTTATGATGATGTTGATGATGATGGTAACAATGGTGATGATGATCATGTTGGGATGACAATGGCAATGGTGAAGATGACAGAGATGAGTGTTTGTGTGTGTGTGTGTGTGTGTGTGTGTGTGTGTGTGTGTGTGTGTGTGTGGTGTTCAGGCACACAAAATTACAGAGATATATTTGCCAATGAATTTTCTGTGCTATCATTTCATCACAGGTAGCCTGACCTGTGACAGTTTAGAGTTTTATTAAGATTCTATCCATGACCTTTCATGTTATTGGCCATGAATCCCTTTCTGAGAGCACACAGTTCTAAGACTAGAACGCAGGGTCAGAGGTCACAATGCATGGGACATCTTTGCCCCAGTAACTTTTTCCTCTGTGGGTGTTAGCAAGCTTCTTCACTACCCCTGACCTTTGCTTTTTCATGAAAAAAAAAAATACTCACCTTAGTACTGTGTACAAAATGGCCTGTGTTGGCTTCTCTCTCAGAGACTGACTTCTGAAGGACTACTAAAATAAAATAAATTTGATTTATTTGACAATTGTTAGAAGATTCGACAGCTACAAGAAAAAAAAAAACTTGGTGTCTGTACACAATTAAGACAGATACTAGCCTATGTTATTGGGTGGGTATATTACACCAGAACTCTTGAACCATCACTCCAGACACTGAGAATAGTGTGTTCTCTCAGACTTGAGTTTCCAAGGTCTGGAGACTAAGTCTAGACATCCATATGAAGAGTCCAAAACCCTGCCTCCACAAACCCATACACATTTTGTAAATACTAGTTACTATTTTTGTCACTGACAAGCACTGTGTTCTCACTGAGTCTCAGTTATAGCTTACAAATCATCCATAGTAGATATCCACCCCCTACGACATGTCAGATCTTTGCATATCTACATCTCTTTAATTCTTCCAGTGATCCTCCTGCCTCCGCCTCCTTCATCAAATACTACCAGTGTGCACCACCATGGCAATGCATGCTCCACCACACAGTACTGCCATTTTCCTCCCTGAAAGGCCCAGAGTACGCATTGCCCAGGAGTGACATTAGCATCCCATGGAGCCTTGCTGTTTGTGGTGTTTGTGTAGTATGCTACCTCCCTGCCTTTTCCATATGTTCACAATATTTTTTAATATTGTGTTTTATTAGCAAATCTTAATTACACAGGATGGGTATCAATGTAACATTTTCATACAGGTACACAATGTATTTCAATATACCCATCTTCCCAAATGCTCTTAATCCCCATACCTGCTTCTTCCCTCTCCCAATTAGCCCTTTCCTACTTTCATGACATTTTTCTTGATCCAGTGAGTTACATTATGTCATGTTAGAGAATCCAGGATAAGGAATTGTTGACAGGAGCATAGACACCTTAGTACTGAAGAAACTCTCTCTTCTCCACATTCAACTGTGTCCATTAACCATTCATTCCTCATCCCATTGGAAACAGAACTCCCCACCCCATTGCTTAAACATCAGGAACCAGTCACAGAGGATTGATTTCATATGAAATGGGAGTTGGAAGTCAAAAGTGAGACCCTCACATGCTACCTAGCCATAGACCCACGCAAGATTCTACAGGGTGGGGGAGGCTAAGGATCGACCAATAACAGGGCTACCATGAGAATCTGAGGGTAGAAGTACTTGGACCAGAAAATGTGTAAGCTAATTTTGGATTCTTTATGCTTCCCTCTTTTCTACCTTAGAACCCAAAGCATGGCTTTCTGTTTTTGTCGCTTGTCCTGAACTTCTCTAACTTCTCACATTCTATTGATATGCTTGTTTAATCAAGTTTAGAAATTCAATGTGGCAAAATCCTGGCTGGATCATATATAGCGTCTGTCATTTCCAGTTTGGCTTTGAGTATTTCATGAACTATACTCCTGCCCAAGATTAAAGCACATCCTCATACCCAGGCAGTGAAGGGAAGACTGCAGACTCAGTGGAGGCTGAGGAAGGCCAGGCCTTGCTTCCACTGTGTCCAGTTCTCCTTTGATACTATCAAGCACACTTTTAAGTATTCATTTAGGAAATATAAAAGGAACAGAAAAGAAGGTGAAGTAAAGAGACTCTTTGCCAAGCATGCTAATATGCACTATTTGTATAGACCGTGATCCAGGGAGATAGTGATCAAATCAGTTTGAACAAGGGAAATTCACAATGAATGAGACCTGCTGAGAAAATAAATGGCTCCTCTTCACTCACTGATAAGAAAACCTTTAAAAATTGCTGTGGGCTATTGTAGATTCCACTTTTCCCTTCTAATATCTTTACTCACCAAATTATTTGCTTGGTGCTGCTTAACAAGAACATTCTTGTTACTGAAGAGCAGAAATCCTTAGTCACAAGTACCGTGAAAAACCCTTGTTCAAGTTCATAACATAACTTTGCTGACAGAACGATTTTTTTCCATTTTACTTTCCAGTATCTCTATGCATTTAAAAATAATAAACAGCTGCTTAAGTCTTGTTTATACTTTGTGTTATTTTATTTGGGGGATTTAAATTAGAGGGAAAGAGGGAGAAAACAAGATTTTTTTAGGTTTTTGCTGATAGTGGAATTAAAAACAAAGACCCAAGCTCTCCCCTGTCTTCATCTCATTCCCACTCCCTAGGATCATCACCATGATCATCTAGAAACAATGACAAAATGCAGCTTTTAAATCTATGTACATTGTAGTTCTTGGCACAAGTCTGTATGGCTGCTCTGCTCACCTTTCCCTTCTTTCTTTAGGGTTGGGAACATAGCCAGAGATAAAACACAGAACTTGCTACATGAAGCCCTCCATATCATTCCAAAGAAATAAACTGATTTTGGCTTTTGCCTTGTTTTGGAATAAACACCCCAATATTAGAGGAAAGTATTTTAAGCAGGGAAGCTAATTAATAGGGAATATTGAGAATGAATTGATTATAACACAAAATGCAGGTAAATATTTTAGGCATATATGTCTTCACATTTTATCTCTACTGATTTGGGAAACACATGCATCTCTAATGTCCATGGAAGTGGGTGGGTGATGGTGGTGAATGCTGAAATAGAACATGGTACTTGGAGGATCCTATAATCTTGTCAAGGAACAAAATATTTATTTCTTAGTTAGTAGAGACAAAGTGTACTTTTGGCAGCATCTCATTGATTTATAATTTTTGGTTGTGATTTGTGTGCTCCACCTAATACTTCTGCATTCCAGTATGGTGATTCAGGGACCAGATGACTGGTATCAGTACAGAGGTACCTGTGGGCCTCAGGAGTTGACATCAGTTGATACAGGTAGTGCCTGTTTCATCCCAATGCAGAACAGTAATTCAGTTGATACAGGCAGTGCCTGTTTCATCCCAATGCAGAACAGTAATCCATGTCACCATGCATCTTCTCTTTTGTCTCCCAGGTTGACCACAGCTCATGAAGCATATCAGATTGCTTAGAGTGGCTCATAAACACAGGGCACAAGATGAATTTTTTAATGAAAAGTTATATGAAAATTGCCAAATTATGCAGGCAGGTAAGTCTGAGAAGAAAGTGAAATGGAATTGATTTTATGACAGTCCTTCAAAAAATCCCTCGAAAAAGATGCTAACTCAGTACACTGTCAGAAGATGGGTGGTCACTTACCAAATAAAATTATATAACCAATTTACATTTTATATAAACTAAAAGTTTTGGGAGAAAAGTGTCACTTTAAAAGTTTAAACAGAGCATAAGATGTATGACTCATGATTTGATGAGAGCACATTTAGAAATAATACATTTCATTCTAAGATTACACTATAAAACTATCTTTAATCATTGAGCTAACCATGTCTTCTAAAAATAGAGTAGTCACAGTTTTGTGTGAAAGGCAACTCTTCCCTCTGGGGAGAGCCTGGTTGAGTAGATCTAGGTCCTGCCAGATTAGACATCTGTCATAATAGGTTGGACAATACACACTAGTGATAAGCTATACAAATAAAGGGCTCCCTATCACATGCCTCCATATGTATGTATAGTCAGGTATACATGTGTGTGTACCTTGGGAATAGATGCTGCTTCAAGTAGGTGCTTCATTCAGGAAAGTTTTCTTAAACATATGAGATTCTATTTCATATTTTGACTCATCTGCCTGTATAATTGGGCAATTTTCATAAAACTTTGCATAACAAATTTAATCTTGCACCCTGTGGTTTTGAACCACTTCAAGAAATCTGATGCACTTTGAGAGTCTTGGTCAATCTGGGAGTCAATAGAAGAGATGCATGGTGACTTTTTAACTTAAAAAACGGCCTGTGTGTCTGCAGCACATCTCTGAATGTCCTCTGCTTCCGCACCCAACTATGTGGTTTCTTCACATCTTCTTTTCTTTCAGACATATCTCACAGTGGTCAAGCATGCCCTTTATGTAACATAAAGACACACAATGATGGGTACTTCCTCTGCCAGCTTCCTCTAATCCCCACCTACCAATTAGCTACCTCCTCTGGACATGTTAACATCATTGGAAGCAGCACTTCCAATACCTACCCCATGGCTCTGAATAGTTATATCACCTGCCATGAATTGTGGGCTCTACTATTGGAATCCTTTATTCTGAAGCTCTTTTGTCATATCCATCACAAATTCCTAAAATCTTTCTTCCTGAATAACATTCTAGTTTGTCTTCTTTTCTTTCCCTATCCTGAAACCCTAGTCTAAGATGTTCCTGGTTGTTGGTCTCAATGCAATGATCCACATACTCCTCATACCATCCAGTGGTCAATTGTTGAGGCAGTGATGCCAGAGAATACCACTGTACCTCTTAGAGTCAGTGCATCCCTGGTGGGAGAAGTCCTTCTGTGTATATGTTTGTCTTATTGGTTGATAAATAAAGCACTGTTGGCCAATAGGGAAGCAAGTTAGGTGGGAGATAAGGAGGATTCTGGGAAATGTAGGAAAGAGGAGGGTCGCCATGTGATCCCAGGAAGAGAGGACACATAAGGCCAGTGTCCTCAGTAAGATAGGTCCTTATAAAAATATATTGATTAGTAGTTATTGTTGATAATTAAGACTGAACTAGAAAATAAAAAATGATAGTTATTGGCCAGCCAGCAGCACTGTAACTAATATAAGACTCTGTGTGTTATTTTGGGGCCCTAAAGTGGCAGCAAAATCCAGGCAGCTGGCAGAAGTAGTTATTGTTACACATCCATCCAGTTTCAGATCAGGAACTACATTCCTTGACCAGAATTTGTCAGTTTCCATGCTGACACCACATTATGACAGAGCAACTGGTGTGTGTGAGTCTTTTTCCCTTTGCCTGGTGAGTGATCATCTCCAGTAGAACCCAGCTGGCAGCCAGGTTCCGCCCAGCCATCCCTCACCCTTCTATCAGAAGGGTAGTAAGAGGCCTAATTTGTGAGAATCAGTACACACAGCAAATGAATAGTTCATTATCTCATTTTTAAAAAATGAGTGATATTTAAAATGCAAAACAATTGTGACTATATAGCCATTTCCTACTGCATCTTATTGGCTAGTCAGTGAGAAAAGCCACTCTCTTATCAGTATTCTTCACAAACTTCACTTTTCAAAGTATTGTTTGGACTAATGAAAATTTTTAACCAAAATCATACAAAGAAATATTTATTTTGAGAGAACTATTACATTCCAAATTTTCAGATGTTACCCGTTTTGTTTCTTAGAAATAAATATGCATTTTTGAGATTGTTTTGTTCATTCTTTTCCCATCTCATGTACTGTCCACAAGACATTTTGAATATGGCGATCTTGCAAGTAACCTAGAGAGTATTTTAATTTATATTCAGTTCACTGATTCTTCTATTACTTGAACTTTCGTAAGACTCAATGGGTTGTTGAGATTCACTGCTCATTAATACCATATCAAATATTTCCTTATAACTTTTGATTTTAAAGTGAAGCTCCAGAATAATTTATATGATTCCCCCCATAGAAAAAAGTGGGGAAATGTCCATTATTTCTTTACCTTCCTGGACAATTCCATGAGCTCTTTTACTGTTGCTGTAATTCAGAATGAGCATTTCCTCTGAGGTCTCAGTAGATTCTTAAAATGCCATCAAACATACTGGCAGTCATACCACAATGAAGATTGCTGGTGAATGATGAGAGGAACCATGCCCCCCTTCCCTGCCATAATAAGTGCTGCTTGACCCCATATTCTCAAATAAATCAGATAAATTTGTTTGAGTACTACCATATCACTGAGACATGGGAACACTCAAATTCTGCCTGAAAATATCAAAAGCTCCATCAGTCAAGTGGGATCGTCTTCACAAATAGAGGTGAAAGCAAACCTGAACTTTCAACTTTGGACATCATTTCAGAATCATGTTCCCCGAAATATGGAATGTTCAAGATGGAATATGAATATATTTGAGCCATGGCTACGTGGCCCTGCATTTAGAAGAAGAATCCATATGACTGAATTTGTATTTATTTGCATAATAATAGAAAACATATATTGAAGTATGTTAAAGGGGAATTATTCCACTATCATTGAAGAAATTAATGAAAAACTTAAGGTGATCTCTAATGCAAATATCAGCTTAACGTGGACTTGTATATGAGTATACCTTTAGAGTGAATGATGTTGAGTGTTTGTTACTACCAGTGGCCCATGCTAGGTTCCTATTCAATTTTGGTTGTTTCTCACCTTATAAGCTTTACATTATTTAACTTGTGAATAAACAAATGTGCACACTGCATAATCTTCAACATATTGTAAGAAACAAATGGATAATATGTCCTTCTCAGAATTCTGTGACATTCCTGAACTGTGACTCACCCTGTATATCTTCTAAGGAGTAGGCATATATATGCAATATTTTAACTATCACTTGGATTTTAACTTTTGGGCATGCAAATCAGATACACATTTCTTTCAAGCAACACACTACAGTAAACACATCATTATGTTTCACTTTATATTAATAACAAAGCTAGAGGATTCCTCTTAATGATATATATGGAGCCATACAGAATGCCACTGACAGGAGGCTGGCTTTTCTCTTTTGATGAATGCAAATTTGCCTTCCACTATTTGTATGTGTTTGTATTATGCAGATGTGTGATAACTGGGCCTGTATGTATGTTCGTGTGTGCACTTGTACCCATGCAGATGCCAGAAGAAGTTCCCTGATCCTGCTGCATCACCCTCCTCCTTGCTGTCTTGATACAGGATCTCTTACTTAATCTGAAGCTAAGTTGTCATCCAGAAAGCCCCCAAAATCCTTCTGTCCCCACCCCCAAAAGTACTGGATTGGCAGATAACACAAGGCCATGCCAATCTTTTTGCATGGGGTTGGGAACTTGAACTAAGATCCTCATGCTTGCACACCAAGCAGTCTTATCTGCTGAGCCATCTCCCTGGCCCCTTCAACTATTTTTCAATTACACCACATTCTGAATGCAATAAACATATAACTACTTGATTACTCAAATATTTGAGTACTTGAGGAAGTACATGATTCAATTTTTTGTTGATACTACAGCCACTAAATAAGTTACAGAGATAAAATAAAAAAGAGTAAATATGAATTTCACGAATGTGGATTTTATTGAAGTGGTATTGCTGCAAATGCAGACACAGAGGAGAAAAACAAGAAGAGGGACTAAGACCTAAAGGGAAAAAAAAACAGTTTCTTGGTACTTGACCTAGTCTTATTAATACAGATAATCACAAGAATTATTTTATTCTTAGAGAAATAGGATTTAACCACATCTTCAGTTACAGATTTACATAACGAGAAAAGTTCTACATGAACAACCATTCAGCAGCATTTAAGTGATTAAAATACACACGGGATGTGCTAGAGTAAGGGTGGCATAGAGATGGAAGAAGTGATCTCTGGGTGATCCAGAGACCTAAGATAGAATCAAACACAAATGGAGTATGGTGATATTTTGTTTATTCTATAACAAATAGAGCTTGCCTGAAGATCAGAGTGCAGAGCTAGCTATATTAGTTAGCAGTAGAGGCGAGGCAATGCTGGGACACACATTTAATCCCAGCAATCAGGAGACAGAGGCAGACAGATTTCTGTTAGCTCAAGGCCACCCTTGGCTACATGAAATTGATCCAGTGTAAAAGAGAAATAGAGCTCATACAAAGTTGATCCTAGCACTTGGATTCACAAACCTTTAATCCCAACACTAGGAAGGTGGAGACAGGAGTGATACAGCTGCATAGAGAGAAATATAAGGCAGGAAGATACTGGAGCTCAGTGCAATCTGAGAAGCATCCAGTCTGAAACAGTCTGAGGAGCAGCCAGTCTGACAGTGCAGTCTGAGGACAGCATCACCCCTTTGTTCTGAGCATTAGTAGAGGTAATAACTCTAGTGGTTGGTCACTCTGCTTCTCTGATCCTTCTGCCGTCACTCCTTGATAGCTCACTGAGTTTTTATTATTAAGACCAAAGAGAATTTGTGCAACACTGGATTTAAAAAAAAAAACTGTCCATGTAATAGTGCCTAATGATATTCTGCTATACTCATAGATTGGTGCCTAGCCCAGTAGTTATCAGAGAGGCTTCATCCAGCAAATGATGGAAACAGATACAGAGACCTATGACCAATCATTACGCTGAGCTCAGTGAATCTGTCTGAAGAGAGGGAAGAAGGATTTCAGGAACCAGAGGGGTCAAGGACATCACAAGAAAACCCACAGAATGAACTAACCTGGTCTCATAGGAGTTCACAGCGTCTAAGCTGACAATCAGGGAACCTGCATGGGACGGATCTAGACACTCTGTAAATTTGTTACAGTTATTTAGCTTGGTCTTCTTGTGGGACTCCTAACAGTCTATAACTCTGTTGCTGGTGTTTGGGACCCTATTCCTCATACTGGGTCACCTTGCCCAGCCTTAATACATGAGGAGGTGCTTAGACTTACTGCAACTTGACATGTCATGTTTTGTTGATATCCATGGGAATCTTGCTTTTCTGAACAGAAATAGAGGAGGAGTGGATTGGGCAGGGAAGGTGGGAGGTGGAGAGAGGAGCTGGGAAGAAAGAAGAGAAGGGAAATTTGGTCATGATGTAAAATAAATAAACCTATTTTTTAATGCACATGAAAATCTTACTATGACTCATTAAAACACAAGTTTATGTGTAACCTAGCCAAACAAACAATTTCCTTTCACCAAGAAAAACATTAAATAGCATCTAAACCAAGCAAATATTTTACCATGTCAAAACTCTTGCCCATTGAGTGCATGTACTGGCTTTCTGGAGATCATTCCCTATGGTGGGATACATGGGTCAGTCTTGATAAGTGAGTGAGGGGCTTGGCCCTGCATCAACTTGGTATGCCAGACTTTGTTGATTCCACAAGGAAAGTCTTGCCTCCTTTGAGCAGTGGATGGGCTGGGGAACCAGGGGTGGGGGGACAGGAGAATGGAGGGAGAGGAACCTAGGGTTGGTATGTAAAATTAAAAAATTAAATAAAAACAAATTTAAAAAAGAAGTACAAAAATTCTTTCCCATTGAAATGAAATATTAATGACCAACTTAGGTACCAAAATTTAATTATAAAACTAAATTTTAATGCACATAAATTCCATACCATGGGGCTTTATTTATGTTATCACAGAAGTTAATGTCAAGCAATGTTATCATATATGAGTTTCTACAGCTGGCTAAATCATGTTTTGATAGTATTTATGGATTGCTTATTTTTTTCTGTTGTATTCAGTTCTAAGACAGGATCTTGGCTAGCCTGGAACTTGCTGTGTACTTAAGGTTCGCCCTGAACTTCTGGTTTTCTTGCCCCCTACTTTGGTATGGTGAAATTACAGTCCTGTGATACCAAGCCCAGCTGGAAAATATTTGTAAACTGAAACTAAAGTTCTAATGCTATGTTAAAAGAAAACTAAAACTCAGAAACACTCTAATGCCAACATTAACCATAGTCACTAGTACATTAGGATTTATCTATCAATCACTAAACAGAAAATTTCAAACAGTACAACCTATCAGAGTATTATATGCCATTTCAGTAATTTACTCATGCTAATGAACACAACTAAGAAACCCTAAGACAGTGGTTCTCAACCTGTGGATTATATCCCCTTTGAGAAAAATGACCATTTCACAGGGGTCACTTATGACCATGTAAAAACACAGTTTATATTACGATTCCTAACAGTAGCAAAATTACAGTTAAGAAGTAGCAAAGACAATATTTTTATGGTTGGGGGTCACCACCACATGAGCAAGTGTATTAAAGGGACAAAGAGTTAGGAAAGTTGAGAAGCACTGCTCTAAGAGGTGTTTATTTCCCTGGGGAAAACACAATCATTCATTGTCCATCTTCAAAACACCAGTTTTCCCTGAAGAATACAGAACCTGCAGGCTGCCTTATCTGGCCAATCTGTTCTCTGCAGAAAATCACAGGTGACCTTTTTGATTTCCATTTAGTTATTGCTTTGCAGCTAAAATGACTGTCTTTGCTACTTAGCTCTTAAGTGCAGGTCTGGGGTTCCAGTTCCTAAAGCTTTGAGTTTTAGGTCCATGTAGTCTGGTGATGCCTTCCCTCTGGAGAATGATAAAGATCTAAAGCACACAGCAATTGTGGAGATGTATGCCTTTAATTATTTATGAGCCATTCCGTTTAGTATTACTTAAAACAAATACCCCAACAGGAGAAACATTTAGAAGCCCATGCTCTAGTCTCTGTGAAATAAAAATGCCTGCAAACCTCAGTCTGTCCCAGGATGTCACATCGTGAGGTAACCTGTGATGCCAAACTTTTCACTTTTTAAAATGTTTTAGGGGACTTAATGCTTGTTTGACAAGGGGCCAATGTGTCTCTGAAGCTCTCAGGAGCATGAAGAACAGACAGGAAAACATGAAAAGAAATTGGAGTCTCAGCAGTAGGATCTGGGATCAAGTGGGATCTCTAGGTCCAAGCTCCCCTCAGCCCTGCACTGACCCTGCCAGCTGTGCCAGTGCTTAATGAGGGACTTCTCTATCCTATGCATTTCTATTAAAAACTAAATGAATAGTTCCAGAAATAATCAAACCACATGGCTCCACTCTTTGATGCCTTGTTTCATGATAACTCCCAGAGGACTGGCACGATCCTAAGACAGGGAAAGGATCTTCACAGGAGAAAAAGCTGCAAGAATCAGCCCTAATTTGATGTGAAATAGACTGAATTGTTTGTGGCAAAATCTCCATACACTCTGAGTCTCTAATTCTAGCCAAATGACAATTAGCAGTCAATTAAATTTAGGCAGGGTACCAAGCACCAATCCCAAAGGCTTCATAGTCTTCAGTTTTATAGGCGCTGAAAGTACAGTAAACACTTCCCACAAAATACTGACAATAGCTAGTTATAACCACAGAGAAACAACCACGTGCAGGAAAACTTTTGTTCCATAATTTTAACCCCGAAGCACACACTGCACAAAAGACAGAGCCAGCATTTTACATACATGGTTTTGATTATTTGAAGCAGAGTGACCCCTAAAGTGGATCATTCAGGAGACTCAGACATCCTGGGTAAAGAGTACTACTACACCACCTCTCTGAGTTCCTGTGGGGAACCTTTGAGCATCTGCAAACACATAAAAGAGTAAACAACTAAATGCCTGCATGTGGCCAGACATACATCCAGTACAGTAGACACTTTCAGAGTGAAATGTAAGATGGTAGCCATAATTTTCAAGAACACTTGTAGAAAAATAAAGTTTTATGCATAAAATCCCCAGTAGCTACAGTGAATGGTTACAGCCTCATGTAGCAGAGAGTCTGACAGCATGGTCTTTACCAGTAACACATTTCAAATTTCTTTATTGAATAAACTCATTCTTCCCAGGAGCAGGGATCCTAGAATAGCACCCAGGGTTCCCCTGGGTTATGGCACTTTGGCACCATTTCAACCAAGATTGGGGAATGTGTGAAGGAATTACTCTATATTATCGTGAGGGGATATTAAAAATAGTAAGGACCCTCTGATGCTCTCAAACACTTTTCTTCCATGATAGGATTGTTCCTGACATATTTTTAATGCTCTATACCTATAGCTAAATGCTGTAAGCAATAATATCTTGTGCTATCCCAATACAGCCCCTAAAGAAAAGTCCTATTTGATATCTCACCTGTGGCTTGAGTCATGCCTTTTTATACATGTATGTAACCTGTTATCATTAGGGTCATTTGATGAGGTTTGGGATAAGGCTGTATCAGGGGTGGTGTGGTGAGTACTCAGCTCACCAAGCCTCCCTGCCTTTGATTTCCATAACTTCAGAAATATTTCAAGGTAGTCAGCCTATAAAAATACTCAGAAAATTGCAAAAACCATGAAGGTTGTGATATTTCCTCATTGTATTATCTTCTGTGTTGATTCAGAGACTGAGATAGGTATGAGAGAGAGTGTTAAGTCAGAGAGAGAGAGAGAGAGAGAGAGAGAGAGAGAGAGAGAGAGAGAATTCTTTGATGTCAAGGGCTCCCACATTTTTAATTAGACATTCCTAAATGAGGTCCAGGTTGCTCCCATGTAGTCTCTAATCTTAGTAACTCTAAAAGGAAAGCCTCCCCACATCCATTTTAGTATTTCTGGCTATTTCTAAAATACTTCCTGGGATTTCCTCTTTCTGTTCCCAGCCCCACATCCATGGTTATTCATCCAAGCACTTCTGGGGAAAAAAAGACAAACAAAACAAAAACACTCATTAAAATGAAGTCTGACTTTCAAATGAAAACACTTTATTAAATATTTCAAAATCCACCCTGTAAAAATAATGTGGTCACTATGCAGGACCTCCTGTATGAGCAAATTGTGGCAGTTTATTTAAGAGGTTTCTGAACTGGAGCTGCCCTGCTCTATGGGATGCAAGTTTCCTACACAAGTCCCCATGTCTAAAGGAGGACACATTGACCAGAAGAAGGTACCACAGGTTGTTCATGCTATGTTTTAGAGAAAAAGCCTTGGAGATAATAGCTTTGGTCAAATGAACACTCAATTTTTGTTTGATTATTTTAATTGGAAATACATTCTTCCTACTACTGTGCTTATTGGGGCTTTATTATTTAAACATCAATGAGACTAAAAGAGGTAAAATGAGCTCAGAGTTTTAAAACGCCAAGCATCTTGGTGTGCTATGGTGTGTGTGTGTGTGTGTGTGTGTGTGTGTGTGTGTGTGTGTGTGTGTGTGTGTGTGTGTGTTAATCCAGACGAGCAGGGTCTCTCATTGTATCAGGCATTTATTGATGAAGAAAGACTCATTAGCCATCAGTCTCTAGGGATAACATAACCCCTGCCACCACAGAGCTGTAAATTATATGCATGTGCCTCTACACCCAGGTTAATCAGTGTGGCTGAGGATCTAAACTCAGGTCCTCAGGCTGAATGCACAGGTACATTTCCTTCTAAGATTTTTTCCCAGCCTAGGATCATGTTGGCTAATACATTAATGTGGAAGATCCTCCCATATGGTTCCAGGAATTTCCTGTTATTTTTCCATTCTCTTCTATACATTGCAAAGTGTGTCATTTTAGAGTAACAATTCCACTTGGGGTTTCTTTTTTGAGTCCACCTTCAAGTCTACTAGTAAGTTAATGTGGGACTGATTTTATAAGCAGGCATTTTCCTATCAGTCTTTCCGAAATTATTTTCTGGCTAAGTATAAAGCAACAGTTGTATTTATTCAAGACTTCAGTTGTCTACATGCCTTTCCTTCTGATGGCTAGATTTAGCACAACTGTGAGATAATGTCATGTTTGAGGTTTAGTATATAACACACTGCCATTGAGATCTAACTGTCTCTCCCTGTGTGGAGGACAGGAGCACAATGGTGAAGTGTACCTCCTTGGATCACTTCCCCAGGGGAGATGCCGGCTTTATCCCACAACACTGCTTTGTAATCTTTCTAGTAAAATATTTCCTTTTATTTTTTTAAGAATAGGGTATTATTTATTTCCTGATGTGACCTCTGTCTTGCCTTCTGATACAAGTCAGAGAGAGAATCCTCCTACAGATAACATGCAGACAAAACGAATGAACTCTTTGTTTTTTAAGATGGAAGGTCTCAAGTTCAAATACCTTTTACACCAATTCGTTTATGTAATATAAGCAAGTTATATAATGACACTGTGCCTCAGTATCCACATAGTAAAATAAAAAATTAAAACCCTCCAAACCTCCAGATGCCCTTAAAACATTGAGTGCATCAGTGGTTTTTAATTATATCCATGGCCAACAAAAGCAATGAACTGTTTTCAAAATTATGAGTTAAAACATTTGCCAGAAAATCAAAGTAAATTATGCCCCAGGTGATGGATACAAGCTCAGGAAAGCAATGGGATGATATTTTGGAATTGTCACCTTTGAAGAGTGCTTTTTCTTTGTGAAATTGTAACAGTAACCTATGATCTACAATAAAGAGTATGTGATATTCAGTGTGTGTGAACCCTAGGCTAGCTCAGTCACTTCCAGGAGTTCAGTCATTCACTCATTAGGTTTCAGAACCAATGACAGATCTTTTTTGACAAGCCTGGAATAAACATCAGAGTGTCTTAAGGAAAAGATATCCCTAAAATACATCTTCAAACTGAATTTCAAATCTTACAAGTCAAATTTTGATGAACAAGGTGTCAGAGCATGGAGGGACATGTGTTTCCATGACAACTCATACATGGTACACAGCAGCAATTTGTGTAAGTTCTCCGTAGGCAGTGTCCTCGAAGTCATTCCAGCTCAAAGGAGAAGCCATGGTTAATTTTCAAAACTCCTTTAGATGTGGGTTTTTTATTTTACTAATATTAACATGCTAAATTTTATGGGTAAGGCCAGGTGGTGCTGGCTCATGTCTTTAATCCCAGCACTTGGGAAGCAGACACAGGCAGATCTCTGTGAGTTTCAGAACATCCTGGTCTATAAGAGTGAGTTCTAGAACAGCCTCCAAAGCTACACAGGGAAATTCTGTCTTGAAAAACCAAAAACAACTGTTTTATGGGTGAGACTAAAAGGTTGAGTATTCAGTATTCATAAGAGGACTAAGGAGACTGTCTCACTATGCTTCGTGTGTGAGTGTTGCTATTTTGAATCTGTCGAATAACTGGCCCATGGCATTCACATTATCAAATTTTGTGGGCACAGATGTATTCAGTGCCCTATGCATCTGATATTGGCCAATTCCTTCCTTTTTCATTGGCCTAGCTATAGTTTTACCATTTTTAAATTGCTTCTCCAATACTCTCTTTTGGGTTTCATAGAATTCCCAATGCTTTCACTGTTTTCAGCATCTGTGGTTCCTGCTCTGATCATGGCCACTTTTTTCTTCTTGGTTGAGCTTAAGTTACTGTTCCCTGGGTTCAAAATTGCAGGGACCAGGTACAGATTTTAGATTAGTTTTATTAGATTATATATATATATATTATATATATATATATATATGGTCTACTTGGATTTCAGTTTCAATTTCCTCAGTGTTTTCTGATCTCTAATCTTTATGAAGACATTTTTCACCATGTGTTATTTAGAGTTTTTTCTAAATTCAATATTTAAGAGGTGTGTGTGTGTGTGTGTGTGTGTGTGTGTGTGTGTGTGTGTGTGTGTACTTGTGAGTGTGTCCATGCACAGCTATCTTTTCATCATTGGCTCTAGATTAGAATTATTTGTGGTCTCCTTGTTTAAGCTCCATTCCTTATTAAGCTTTGGATATTTGTTTTATTGCCCAAATGGCAACCTTTCCTGATGAATACTCCCCAGGAGCTTATGGGAACAAGGACCCTGAGCATGACCATAACAATACACAAGGGAGGAACAGGCACAGAGAGTCTATACTGAAGCTAAGACAAACTCTAGCCTTGCAGACTTTACCAATTATGGACACTTTTCAATTTCTCCATTCTACAACAATATATCTGTTTCCCATTTCACAGATTTTGATGCTTTGTGTTTCAGACACATATGTTAACAGTGATGACATCTTCCTCCAAGAATTAGCCCCTTCATGCCCAGGCTCTACTTATCTTCAATCAGCCTTCTTTAATAAATGGAGGCACAACGTACCTTTCCCCACGTTATTGCTTTCAACCCAATACTCACCATATATCAATGTTACTGTGCATGATGCATTCTTAAAGTCTGTTTTCTTTATGTACTTTGGAAATCTCTGTCTTGTGCTTGGTTTATTTCTGCTATTTATGTGTATTTGCTTATTAGGGTAGATTCTTAGTCACTAGACTGGTAATTCTTTTAAAGTCACTATATTTATTTTCGATGACCTTTACTGACCTCTGATTTTAGTTGAGCATACATGCAACTCAATTTTTCTTCATTTTATGTCAATTACAATTCATTCTTCGGGTTATTTTAGCTTTTGGTTTTCAGCAGTGGTTAGCTTTGTTTGAAATTTTCTTCTTTTCATTCCTTTGAATTTCTACTTGGATATTTCCAGCTAACAACTGCTGTATTCCTTCCTTCCTTTATTCACATACATGTCCAATCTTCTGGTTGTTCGCTATAAATGTGATTTTTTCATTTCATTTGTAACACTTTAATGCTAGTGCTCCATTTGGCTCTTTTTGTAAAGTGCTTATCACTCTGCTTATGTCTTCCAGTCTGTCTTCTATACTACCTTTTCCATCTGCACTCTTAATATAACAACCATAACTATTTTAAGTGCCCTGCTTAATAAATTACTCATTTTAAAGTCCCAACCCAGCAACCCCAAAGTCTGCCTGATTAGAATGTATTACTACATTGCTTCTTTGAGAGTTTTGTTGTTGTTTCTTATTGTTTATTTTGTTGTGTTTTTCCTTGATTATTCTAGCTTTGCCTCTACAGGTTAATAGGAAATGAAGTAAATAGGACCAGGTACAGAGATTTTTCTGGGGATAGGGCTGTGTTTGAAGATCTAAAACCACAGGTGTCAGTGTTTTAATTCCATCCTTAGAGAGAAATTCATCTTGTTAAGATTTTCATCTGGGGTCCATGCACACTGCACAAGAGCCTTTTGGTGTGGGGTGATGCCTAGCAGACGTTTTATATATTCCAATAGGTTAGTATGTTAGGAGTTTTCTGTCCTCTGCATGTGATCATTTATTTTCCCTGTAGTCAGTTCTCTTTTTTTCCTACTGTATTCTTGGTTGTAATATCTTTAATTTGCTTTTGTGGAGCCCTGACACTTATTCTCTAGGGCTTTTCCACTCACATGACCCAATAGCCAATGACAGCTTACCTGTTTGGGAAGACCTCTTCCCCTGAATTCTTCCCATCAAGGAAATTGACCTAAGGAAAATGTGTTTTGTTTTGAGATGGATCTGGAACTGTTGACAGTGATCAATCATGCATTTGGTAAGTCAAAGATGAGAAAAGGATCTGTGTAAAATCCCCCTGTTAAGCATGAGGGGGCATGACTGGAAGAAAAAGCAATAGTGGTGTGTCTTTAAGGCTTTTCCATGCATTCAAACTAAATGTCCTAAGCCATTAACCAAAAATCCCTGAGTGTCCCCTTCATATGTGGCTTGTGGCTGACTCTCCTGACAAGCCTGTCATGTCTATGACACAGGAAACATGTCTCTCTACTTTTCCAGGCATACTTTTTACCTGAGACCATATTTCTGTTATGGATGAAGAGAAACCATTGATTTGTGTTTCCTTCATTTAGCCTTTCACTGTTAAACTACAGTGGCATCTTGGTTGCTGTTTTTGCTTTTAATTTGCTGACTACATTCTCTTATAAATGTGACAATTTAAAAATATTTACAATCTATAGATAACTGGTCATTTCTATGACTAACAAATCCAAGAATCACTAAGGATCTAATACTAAATATGTAATTTTCAAATTCCCATGTTTCAATGTTAGCTGTAATATTAGGGACATTATATTATATAAGAATTCTCCATATTACAATTGACAATTTTATCTAAATTTTAGTAATGTGAGCATTTTAAATCATCTGGTAATATAGGGACTAAGTGGAAACAGTTAGAAATACCATTTATACTTGGTTTGTAAAATATTATGAGGTTTATGTATTAATATCCACCACAGTCTATACAGGTAATTATAAAAACACACCTTCAACTACCAGGTTATTTAAACACAGCATAAAGATTTTTCTTAAAGTTCCAAAGGCTGCAAGTCCAAGCTCAGAACGGATGCTGAGAGATTTGTACCTGAGACAGGCCATTTCCTGGTTTATAATCTCTCCTTGCTCCACTTTAATATGGTGTATGGCTCAAATGATGCCCTTGGACTTCTCTCTGTAGACACATTTTCCATCCCTGAACTGCTGAACTCCTTCCCAGGATTCTGCCAAATACTGTAATCTTGGAGTCTAGGTTTCAACATGTGGGTGTGTGGAAAACATGAACACTCATTTAGGGTTTTCTAAAACTTAATTGGAAGTGTAGTATTGTCGATATTAAAAATTCATACTTTATTAAATAGGAAAATCTAGTAATCTGATTGATACCTCATACTAAAAGTACTGGTTTATGTTCAGGTTCTGCTTTATATCATTTTCAATTGCCCCTGTCAGCCTGCATCTGTTTGTGTATGGATAAGGTCCCAGGTACTGGGGACTGACTGTACGCACCTGCAGTCAGTGGATGGCAGCTATACCTGAAAGTCATCAGGGAGACTCCTACTGGCGGTTGTTCAGGTTTTTAGATAATTTTATGACTTCAGACACAACATAAGTATCTGTTTCCCAGAAATAGTCCTCCATGATTTTACAAGATTAATATTTAAGCCTATGTCATTGTTACCAACAGTTCATAGTAATTTTCCTTAATATCATGTCAGTAAGAACTCTATGACCAACACCTGACCTTAGCTGCCTCCAGGGATGGCAAACACCTCCTAATGGAAGCATTTTGCACTCCTGTAGGTAAGTGATTATATAATTCTTAGAATAAATAACTCTTTCACAACTTCCAGAAGAGGGTTGAGCTGGCAAATCCCCAAACCACCTTGAAGCTGAGTCAACCATGGAGGAAGGGGGCTGATTTTTAATCAAGTCCTGAATCAACTCTTCTACAGAGACAAAACTATTTACATCTATATATATATATATATATATATATATATATATATATATCAACATGTGGATATAAATCAAATTTTTTTGAAGAATCACATTACCAACACCCTCAACCAACAGTTTTATGGAACTTCTGTAAGTAGTGGGTGTTTGCAAAATAATGACTTTAAGGTATCTACATGCATGAATTCTTCCTCCTCTAGTCGTATTTGAGGAAGTGGAAATCTAATTTATAGTTTACAACTTAGTTTCTTAATTCTTCTTTTTCTATAAAAATATTTTGCTGTGTTTTGATCACAAAGCATTGTGTACATTGTTTATAATGATGAACAATGTGCATAGTGCCAGATACTTGTTCCTCACAAAGATGTTAGTGACATTATTGCTATTTATAATAAATACATGAATAACCCTTACAGGTCAAGTGATTCTATCTTAAGGCAATTAACTGCAACAGGTATCTGGTGATTGCCTTTGCCCCAGTTGAACAAGTTATCCCAGTTGCCTCTTAAATATATAATGTGCATGAGAAAGAAGCTTTGCCTCTTTCAGCAAGTAGGAACAAGTAATGCTACTTTTGAATTTCTATGATATTCCAAGCCCACACGAGCCATCTGAGATCTCTTGGTCCATCCAGTATGCAAAAATAGTTTATTTTCTGAAGATTCCAGATGAGGAAATGGATCTTCCAAAAAGTTAATGAGACTTGCCCCCCCCCACACACACACAAATGAGATACTTAACAGGAGAAAAATGAATCTCAGCACTGTGCAATCACAAAGCCCATGCTTTTCTAGTATCCACCACAGCCTCAGAGAATAAAAAGAAAACAAGGGAGAGGAAAGCCTTCCATGCTAATGCTGATATCACTGAGGAAAAAACATGGAGGCAGCTGGCTGAACCAAAATGACTTGTGAGCTCTTGGCTGCACCTTGAACCAAGCACCAAGATTACCATCAGCATTGACTTCAATCCAGGTATCCATACAAATGTTTTGTGGGTTGAAATGGCTCCTCATCTTCTTATTCCTCCCAATCCTAGGTACCTGGATAGAGGTTGCCATTAACATGTGTGATAACCACCATCCATCAGTATGAGCTAGAGAATGGCTACTCCCAGGGCCTCATTTCCAACAGAAACCTATGCCATCACAGCACACTATGGGGGCAAGTATCCAGCATGTGAATGTGGATCATTTCATCATTCTCTGCCCACAGGATTTCAGTGCCAAGACAAAGTTCTTTCTCACCAGATGCATGCTGTAGATTAGGATTCTATTCTCAGATGGTTGCTGGCTATAATTAATCTTAGGAAGAACCATTGACAAACCAGCAAATGGGAATTGTCCACTTGTTTCCATAATCATGTTCACAGTGTCAAGTCCCACGCCAACCCTTCCACCATGCACTTCAGGGCATCATAATGAGGAGGGTTCTCTAGCCAGCAGCTGCCAGGGATATTACTGTTTGGACAGAATCCAATTATGGTGCATCCTTCTTAATTAATGTAATTATCAAAGGAATCTATAAAAATAGGGCTCTAATTAATTGTATCCAATTAAGATTTAAAATTATAAATCCAGTGATTATAATTTCATATATTAGGTGTGATATTGCAATTTATGAGAAATAGTTCTGCAGGAGGCAAATGGCAGTTTGGTACTTAAATTAGAAGAAAGACAGATTTTAAACCTATGGATATTAACTTAGGTTTTAAAGACTGTGGCCGACAAATGAAGGTCATGGGTCCTGAAAACTCACTGTCATACATACAAGAATTACTTATAAAATGTAAATATGCAATACATGCATATCTACATATATGCACATATAAATATGCACTAATATTTAACCTATTGAACTTCAAGTTTAATTCTGAGAATTGTTTCTCGTTCAAAATAAGTTGAAGGCCAGAGAGAAAAAAAATGTAACATTGTGAGACTTACAGATATGAAAAGAAAGTTGCAGCAGGGACTTAATGCAATGAGGTAAGCATACTGTAGGTGGCACAGAAGCATTTAATTCTCACACACTGAAGATAAAAATGGTGGCATTGCCCCTTCTGTCTCTGGTTCCCAGCAGATCTTCTGCTAGGTTCTACTCCTTATCAATAAAGCTGGAGAGGCCAAATGTAATAAAAATTAGAAGTTCTCATCTTCGATAGCATTGTGGATTTTCTAAGCTTATATAATGAGCTAAAACAGTTCTTGTACAAGCATAGCATGAGAGAAATTCTGCAAAGCAGACCCTGGGACATTCAAAACTTAGCCCTCTGCTATTCCACATACTTTGACTGACATCACAAGAAAGATGAGGGATATTCCCCCAGACAGATGGAAGGCACCTTATGCAAGAAAGTGGGATGCTGTCTCTCTGATGTCAAAATGCTGGGCAGGAGCCACTGTAATTCATTTTCATAAATGTCCTAAAGGCTATTTAGTTCCTTGTGTCTAATAAGGTCATGCTAAATTAGGTCTTACAGATTGTGGCTGCCAAATGAAGGGCATGGGATCAAAAAGCTTACCATCATACATATGAGAATTATTTATATACATATAAATATATAATGTGTACATATAAGCATACACACATATATCTGTATTATATATGCATATACATTCATATTTAATGCATGGGCATGCATAAAAGAAAATGCAACCCAAACACTGATATTCATTAACATACCCCATTCACACCCTCGTAGCAGAGTTGCCTCCATGGATTTATGTTTGTGGAAATCGGTGTCTTAAACATTTAAATGTAGACTAACAACCACAGATTCTGATATACATTTAGACACTAAAGTGTTTGCACTGAAACATTGAATTTAGGAGAAATCATAGCTGCATGTTATCTTCCTTGCTCATGCCTTGTCCCAGCATGTGTTTTCTTCCCAGTGTTTCTGTGAACCAGCACACGCAGAGGAGACAGCACTGAGGTCTCCTGGCCGTCTGCCGCAGAAGGTGAAGAAGAAAGCAGGGATGACGACGGCATCAATTTAACTCTCAATTATGAGCTCCCAAGCCTCCTAAGCAGACCCAAGGGAGGGGAGAATTAGAGCCTTGGGCTGTGCCACTGGGAAGATCATGGAGCCTCACACATGCTCTCTGGATCTGCAGACAGACATCCTATCCATTCGGTTATGACTGGCGGAGGCTCAAACTTGCAACAGAGACACTTGATGCATAGAAGACGTGGCACCGTGGCCACATGGAGACCCATCTGTCACAGTGGAATCCTGCCGATTTCAAAGTTGCTTGAATCTTTTCAGCGAATTCTAGGTATCAGTTGGGAGTGGATCAAACCAGGGAGTCAGTGTAGAATTCTAAGTGTCATCTCTTATGTGGGGTGGGAAGCTCCACTCTCCTGCCACCCAACCCTGCCCCAGTATCTTAAACAAAGCACACCTGTGGCCACTTATGTACAGAATGAGCTCCATTTGCCCTGAAAAGGCAAAGCCAGAACTTCAAAGGATATCCCAATGCCAAGAAGACAGGTGGCGTTCAGCAGGCATCTGATGAAGTCAGGAAGATAACTCAGGGCATAAAAATGTTTTTATAAAAGAAAGTAGAGTACTCTCCACAGGAACACTTTGAGGGCATTCTGTCTATGGCCACAATTATGGAGCTAAATCGAATGTTAGCACATTTGGGTTGCAAGAACATGGGCTAATTCTGAATTAAGGACTTGTTCTCAGCATCAGCAGATATTGTTGGCAGTGCTCAGGGGTGACTTAAAAATAAGACACAATCTTTTATAAAGCATGTCCTGGTGATAGAACTGCATGCACTAGAATGCCAAATGCAGTGTCCAGTCTTCAAGTCAATTGTGTGCCTGTGAAGATGGTTTTGTTCAGTTTCAGAGTGCCTGTTCC
Organism: Cricetulus griseus; assembly: GCF_003668045.3. Classification (NCBI taxonomy): domain Eukaryota; kingdom Metazoa; phylum Chordata; class Mammalia; order Rodentia; family Cricetidae; genus Cricetulus; species Cricetulus griseus. Next base: position 63,730,431 of record NW_023276807.1, on the reverse strand, counting down.
TCCCACTTTTGCATTGAAATCTGAAGGCTGAAGGCAGCTGTCTAGGAATAGAAAATGCACATGTGCCCTTCAAATTTCATAATTTCATTTTCCCTAACAGCTGACTTAAATCCCATTGTGTATATAGGCCACATTTCCTTTACTCATCCTTCTGTTGGCAGACATCGAAGCCAGTGCTATATCCTTGTTATTATGAACAGCTTAGCAATGAACAATGATAGTGTCTCCATGGAGGGGCACAGAGAGGTGACACTGTCTCAGAAGGACACAAGTCACACATTTTCCCTAATCTTTGGATCCTAACTCTTAACGTTTGTATATGTGTTAAGAAGGGTTGTAGAGGAGGTTACTATCAAATTACAGGGGAGACTGCAAGAGGAGCAAAAGACATAGTGGGAAGGAGAGTAATAGACAGAAGTCACTCATGCTGGAGAGAAGGCAAGATGGGGAGGAGAGGGGTATAGCAGGAAGAAAAATGACACAAAGGAAGTTTGTTTTTAAAAATGCCATAATGAAACCTAGTTCATTGTAAGGTATTTTTTTAATTTAACTAGCTTCTTTTTTGATTTATTTTAAATACTGACCACAATTTCCCCTCCTGGCCTTCCTTCCACCCCATACACTCCTATTTAATCCCTATCCATGCCTCTTCCAGTCTCCATTCAGAAAGGAGGAGGCCCCTCATGGGCTTGAACAAAGTGCAGCACAGCAAGTTGAGCTCCTCCCCATGCATAAAGTTGGGCAAGGTAATCCAGCAGGTGGAACAGGTTTCCAAAAGCCAGCTAAGCTCCAGAGACAGGTCCTACATTTTTTTTTTACATGTGGTAATCAACACTTGCAGTGTCAACAATGCAGGAACTGCCAAAGTTGAACTAACTACCTCAAAAGTAATGATTAGTTTGCATGAAATGTGATGTAGAATGTGATTTTTATAGGATATTTAATCTTCTTTAAGTGCATTAAAAAACACAAGCATCTCCCTATACTGTACCCTAAATATGTAGTATTTTGCATAAATACATATGCACTTCCAGTGAGTGGCCTCTTTGATCACACTTTGCAGAATGCAGGGAACACTGTCTCAACAACACCTACTAATCCTTGAATGACCAGTATGTGCAGCATGAGAACCCAGATTTTTTCCTAGGCTCTCCAAAAGTCTGCCAAACATCACCAAGAATTCTCCAGGAAACGTTTTTCATTGATATAGTAACTACTAGAGCTGTTAGTTGATCAGGTCTTCCTTGCAGCTAGAATCTGCCTTCCTTTGATCCTCCTTATTCCAAATATTCACATGTGAAGTAACAAGCATTTTCCGTAACCAAAATACAATCACATCCATAAGTCTCCCCACCTTTGCCCAAAATTAAATGTAGACCTTCTGTGGAGGCAGAATTGGGAGGCTATCTTAAATGGAACTGAGTAAGAATATCAGCTTGTGTTGGCATGGTGTTGGGAATCAGTGTTTCAAAGTGTCTCGCATTGGTTTTAACTAATTGGAAACTTTTTACGTTGTCTTTCCTATTCCTCATCATCCTCTTCCTCATCATCTTCTTCCATCTCTCCCTCCCCATACTTTTCCTTATTTCTTTACTTCCCCCTCTTCTTCCTCTTTATCCTCTTTCTCTTCACCCCATTCCTCTTTTTCCACTACCCCTCTTCCTTCTCCTGTTTAGCAACGAACTATATTAATTGATGGCTAGCATTGCATGTTTTCATCTTGCAGTACACAATCATGTGATTTAAAAACATATGCTCCTTGCAGAATGATCTAATGTAACTTTTTAACACATGAATGACTTAAGTAATTAATAAAAAAAAGGCTTGATAGTTAGAATGGAGCCTCTTTTAATGTAGTGTGGACAGGATAAGGCTATGGACTATGGGCTTTCATCCTGTAAGGCTTCTTTTAAGCACAACTATCAAGGAAAAGCTCCCACAAGACATCTGTGATTAGGGTTCAGTTTATCACAGGAGGTCAGGTTGCCCTAGGGGAGAAGCTGTTTTACAGCCCTAAGGCTTAGTGCTCTGGAACTATAAGAAAAATAACAGTATCCACAGCAAGGGACTTTTCCCAATAACCATTTGTATGCAGCAAACTGTGCTTGGCATGAACCTTGTCACATACAAACTATTATGTTGCATGGATACTTCAGGTTTGCAACTCCAGCAGCTAGCAAGCCACACTGAATTTTGAAAGGTATGATAATTTCAGAGAAGTTTAGAATACACTTACTTTCTTTCTCCTTCTGCATCACAGTTCATTTGAAATTGACATCACTATCAGAGGAAGGGTGTGGTATTGACAGGAGCCACTTTTGCCTTGATGTTTCTTATGTGAGCTAGTAGCCAGTCTCATACAGGGAAAAGTGTTCAGCAGTTTCTATGCTGAGCACGGATTTGACATGCTATGTTATTGCAAATATGGGGCATGATTTCTTTTTTGATTTACACATTTTATTTGTCTTTATATGACTAAAGTGATTGCAAACACTTTATAAGATAATTTAATCAAAATATATAAACCCATATAAAAATCTTAACTATCTTATGTAAACAGGAATTAAAATTTGAAAGGTTTACTTGCCACTTATTGTTTTGTTGGAGATCAATCTATGTGGAGTTTTGAATAAAAAGATTTCTCATCAAACATGTTAAATAGGAAATCCACATAGAACTTGCATAAATGGACTGTTATCTGAGAATCACTCAATCCCTTTCCATCATGTTCTCCAGGATTTATTTTGTATTTTAGAATTTGTATCTATGTATGTCGCACATGTGTTTATGTGTTCATATGTGTGAACACATGTGGAATTCAGAGGCCAATGTTATCAGGTATCTGCCTCTACTAGTCTTTACCTGGTTTGTCAAGAATCTCACTAAGCCGGGTGGCAGAAATGCATACCTTTAATCCCAGCACTTGGGAGGCAAAGGCAGGCAGATCTCTGTGAGTTTCAGATGAGCCTGGTCTACAAGAGCTAGTTCCAGGACAACCTCCAAAGCCACAGAGAAACCCTGTCTCGAAAAAAACAATATATATATATATATATTCTCACTGAACCTAAGGCTCAGCCACGCAGGTAGGAAGGCTATTCAGTGAGCTTTTGGTGACTACTTGTCTCTGCCTCCTGTGTTCTGGGATCACAGGTGCAAGTCTCCACACCTGGCTTTTCAGGTGGGTGCTGGGAATGTGATCTCAAGTTGTCAAGCATGCACAGCAAGCATTTTAACAACTGAACCATCTTCCCAACATTAGAGTTTTCAAAGATAAGAAAGGAAGATAATTTCTCCCATGTTTTCACACATAGCAGCAGACAAGAGAGAAATGAACCCAGATCGTCTTTGAAAAATTTCACCCACTCTTCATCATGGAATTAAATGATCTTTACACCCACTGTACTGGGAAAGTTGAACAAATCGTTAAACATGTTCCTGTAACGAATGATATGAGTGACTATATACAAGAATTTTGTTGACTGATTTTCAAATGTTTTGGAATACCTCATGTTTTTAAACCAAAATTCTGAGGACACTAGATTGTGACTTTAATCTCTAAACTTTAATCTCTAAACACTAGCTTGTGTTTTAATCTCTAAACTCTTGATCATGAAGAAAAGCTCCTAGCTGGCTTCATCAGAGCATAAACACACATGATGACTGACAGTTTGAGGTGTGTCACTCATTGTGATTTGATTTGTACTTGTGCAAATGGCTCACACAAAAGTAGACTTTAATTTCTAGATGTGAGCTTACTGTGCATAACTTGGTCAGATGTGTTTTGAGTTTTAAGACTACTGTGTAGAGAACATTCCATTTATAACTAACTTAAAACTTAGCCAGAGTAGGAAATACCTAAAACACATGTTTTGAGCTGCAGATGCATGGTTACCCAAGGTGCAGGAAGTCGAAGGCTTGATACCCAGCACCACAGAAAGCAGGCATGGTGATGTGTGCCTGTCATCCTGGTACTTGGAAGGTAGAAGCAGGAAGATCAGGAACTCAGGGCTATCCTTGGCTAATATATCCAAACACACACACACACACACACACACACACACACACACACATGGCTCATGATAGATAGATAGATATAGAATAATAGATAATATAGAAAGAGTAGAGAGATAGAAATAGATATGCATACACATATGCATATATGTACATTGTATGCAAATTAATTTCAATAACTTAAAAATCAACAGTGTCATTGTAATCAGTGACTTCTAGGCTTGTGTTCTTTCTGACATTCTCTATATGGGGAAGTAAGTCCTGTTACATTCAATATGTAAAATATTTATACACTTTAATTCTCTACATTTATGCATTGACAGCCAAAGGTTTATATTTGTGTTCCAATACCTTTTTTAGCTGTTTATTCTTTCCAGATAAGACCTTGAAAGCACAAAAAGGAGAGCTCATAGACACAACTAAATGGCCAAACAGACAAACAAACAAACAAATGCATGTTTCAGAAGAGAAGTTGTGATCATGAGTCTTCCTTAAATGATGCTTTATGACATTAATGTTGATATTCATGAGATCATGGCATCATAACTTGGAAAGACAGCCCAGCACATCAAGTATGAAATATTTAAATTGCAGGGTAAGAAAACAAATTGCTATCGTGTCTATTTTTTTCTTGTGGAAAAAATGAATAAATGGATGTATCAGATGTAAACATGAATGTTTTATGGTCTTGAGTACAGGGGTAATAAAACACCCATCATTCCCTGTAATATCCTTCCCTCTGACTCTGTCACAGCTCTTTATCTCTACTCTATTTTCTGTCTTTGCAAATTCTGCACATTTGACTAGGCAGTTCTCTAACCTTAATGTCACCACCACATCTCCTAGAAACTTGGGAACCTCAACACTGAATGTAATATTCAATTGATTCATTAACACTAGTCACCTTCATTTTCTGTTAAATGTTTTACTTTGGTAGAGAAGTGCTAGTGGGGCTGTTGAGATGATGGTGATGGTTAATAGAGCTTTCTTCTCTTGCATATGACTCAAGAGCTCAATTTCCAGCACCATAGTTGGAATGATCACAACCACCTCTAACTACAGATCCAGGAAATGGGAACCACACACCTCTCCTTTGGCCTTTCTGATCACTGTATACAAACATTTTATATGTCCACACACACACAAATATAACATACACACGCATATGCAATAAAAATAAAACAGAATATAATAAAAAGAAGTGGTGGACGTTAGAGGAAAACACCAAAATGTAAGGTTGAAGCACTCAAATGAAAACTCTTGTAGACAGTATCTGGATAACATCTACAGTGATTTCAATGGAAACTATACTAGAAAATCCCTACCCAATCACCAAGTTTCTAGAGGAAGAAGTAGAATTCCTTCAACTGTACAAAGACTCAACTTGCCTCTGCTTCCCCCACCCCCACATGGCTTGTCTCAAATATTCCCAAAGGTCTTAAATTGAAGGTTTAGTCACCAACCTGCTATACAGTTGAGTAATGGTGCTTTCAGTAGTGAGAATGGTGATGGTTAAGACATTGGGGAGGCAGCCCCAAAGGGGATCCTCAGACTAGGAATTCTGCCTTTCCCTTCTCGGTTCTGTCTCCTTCCTGGTCATCATGAAGTAAGCATTTCTCCTGTGACAAGATCCCTTCTAGAATGTTCTGCCTCCATGCAGGTCCTACATAACCATGGACTGCCATACATGGCACTGTGAGCCAAAATAATTCTTTCTTAGTTGCCACTGGGATGGGCAGCTGACTACCACATTCTCTGAACTCCGTTATTGGAATTCCCTCCTCAGCTCTCTCTGCTGTGCCTCCATGCTGTGGTGCAGCCCCAGACCTGCCCAGTACATTGCACAGATTCTGACACCTGACCCCTCACTCCATGACTTTCATGGTCTCCAGTCAAAAATAGCACTTCACACAGGAAAGTTTATCTGTCCACCCATGTGTACCATCTACATAGACTTCTCAACCTTCCTAATGAGAACCTTTAATACAGCTCCTCATGTTGTGGTGACACCAACCATAAAGTTACTTCATGAATGCATAATATGGTTATTAAATGGTAACTTTAATTTTGCTAATGTTAAGAATTGTAATGTAAATATCTGATGTGTGACCCCTGTGGGGTCATGAGCCATAGGTTGAGACTGCTGATTTACTCACTAAACATTCTCTCTAGAGAGGAAGGAATCTATTTCTATCATGCATGCCACTATGATTACTGGAATTGGCACACAGCAGGGCCTTAGAAACATGTGTTCGATAAACACGTGAACTTGAACAACCTCCATGAGACACAAACTCTAACGTGGACGAAACGGCCCATAAAGTGAAACTTGACGTTCTTCTAATTTATAGGTTTACTCTGCACAGCTGTGCAGAATCTCAGAGACACAGCAGTGGAGTATGCTGCTGAGTGTGCCAACAACTCACACCAGCACACATTCTAGCTGCTATGATTGGCAAGGAAGGGAACACAATTCCATTTATCACCTGTCTTCCCAAGGACTAGTTCCTGCCAAATCCCAAATATTAATATTCCCTACCCCAGGTATCACTTTTGAGGTCATTTATATTGTAGATAGCAGCAGCTAATTTTTAATTTTTAATAAAAGAAGTTTAGCAGGCTGTGAAATACTCTGTGGATATACTTGTAGAGAGCAGAAATTTAAACAGCAAATTTTCTATTTGCCTTATTACCTTAGGACATAGAGGAGGTAGGTAGCTTTACCTCCTTAACAAGCATTCAAGATGGGTTTGAGCTCAGTACTTATACAAGCACAGGTCTTTCGTATTAGAGTTCTACGATTGATTGTAGTGGGTTAACATTCACTTTTATGTTAAATGTAGTGAAGTTATTTGGGGTAGAAACAGAAGACTGACATATAACCCACCTTCTTGAAATAGTGCCTTTGCCTTCAATTTTAAACATGCTTGTGGAAGAAATACTTTTGATAGGGCATGCAGAAATTCTACCCCTTGAAATTCAGAGTAAACCTGTCATCCTTTGCTGGTAGGCACAGCTTATACTTTGCCTTAGACCAGCATCATATCAGGGAACCTGGCAATATTATCGCTCATTGGTAGGTGCACTTATTTGCCAATGTCAAGTTCACAGCCTGATCCTTCATCCAGCCCTGGTGGAGACACACTCTGCTAAATGGCATGCAATGCAGACTCAGCCAACTGGGAGCAATGGCCAGAGAACTGCCTAGCCTCCTGCTGATTTCTCCAGAAAAATGTATGATTCTTTTAGTAGCTTTGCTGTAAGATAGATTTATTGTGCAAGATGAAAACAGCATTCTCCCAAATCTTGTCTCCCTTGGAGAAAGGAATTCAGCACGTTTCTGTCTGTAAGACCATGTAAGGAAACCTAGATGATGTATAGTATTAAGATGTTTTCAACATGCTCTAATAATACAAGTGATGGGTAGAGTATGACCATCCTATGAGGTAAGGTGAGGCTCAAACACCCATTCTCAAATTTCACCTTGCTAAATGATATAGGATGTGGTATCATTTTTAGCTGTTTTCCAGTCCTCATTTCATTGGTTGCCATATAGGCAGATATGATTCATAAATGTCCTTTGAACACAAGAATGATTCTGAAACAAATATTCAGAAACCATGTGTCTGTAATAAAAATCCAAAGTAAAAATTAAAGACTGTGGAGCCAAAGAGATGTCTCAATGGTTAAGAGTGTTTGTTGTTCCTGAAGAAGACAGCAGTTTGGTTCCCAGCACATTTATAACAGCAGCCCACAACTTCTGTAACTTCAGGTCCAAGGGTTGTGATATCTCCCTGATGTCTAGACTCTGCGGACACCTACACTAAGGTGGCATATACTAATACAAACACCAAATAGAGATAAATCTTAAAAACAACTAATTTGACAATATCTCAATTAATGAATAAAATGCAAGTTGCTAAGATCTAGACATTGTATATAAAATAATGGCAGAGCTGCATTCATTAAAGTCAATTTTGAAAAGGACGGCTCACTCTTTAATCTCAACACTGTTGCTCCCACATACATATGTTAGCCAATAGTGAGCTCTCTGCTACATTTAAAACTGTATACTGAATTTTTCCCTTCTTTTCAGAGGTTTCTTAAATATAACTTGTCTCTTGTTAAAAGACTAGCTTTTATATAAAATTGTTTTTAAAAAGTAACATTTGGTATCAAGTAACTACCCACTTGACATATAAAAAGAAACACTTCAGAAACTCTGATTTCAGAGCAGAGAATATCCACGTGCTTGGATTGTTCCTTCTGGGGACTCATGACACAGGCTTCCAAAATTTCTTTGGCAGCTTGTCTTTAAAAATACTATCTCATTAGGGCCTTGTTCAATTAAAATAAAATATAAATGAAACGATTTAGCTGAATTCTAAATGAAAACTAAGCACTCATTCTACCATGTACCTACACCCTTGCTTGGAAATCTGGTATTTCCACATTTTGGCAAAGAAAAAGCATCAGATGGGAGGGTTGGTGTGTGCCCACAGCTCCTCTCCCTTAAAGGGGTCACATCCACCTGAAACCATGCCCAAAGGGTGTGGTCACTACTAGAAGTTCACTGGCAAGCCAAGATGCCATTACAATGTGTTTTTATGAACTTTTAAGATTCTGGTCTCCTTGATACCAATGAGGGCTTTTGGACTCAGACATGAGCATTTTTGCATGTCACTTTTAAAATAACACAAGTTTGAAGTAATGTCAACCACAAATTGTAACTATGCATCATGTTCTCTACAAGTTCTGCTCATTGCCTGCATGTCTTCCTGTCTCTAAGATGCCAACAGCAGTTTCAGCAAGCCACTGCCCAAGAGTCACACCCTTGACCTGACACTAGCAAAATGCAGGAACTGAAGATGGAGTTTGAAAACCAAATAAAAATTATCAATAAAGAAAAGAAATCCCTTTTTTTTTCACTCGTACCCCAGAGCAACCGCTAGTTAACATAGAGTGCTGAGATCTCCAGCAGGTAAACCTTATCTGGACAGTATGGAGGCCTATGTGGCTTCCCCTCTTCTCTTCCTTCCTCCTTTCAAATGCTTTCTTCTCTCTCTCTTCCTTTCCCCTTCTCCATCCTCCATTCATACCTTCCCTCCTGGCTTACTCCCTCCCCTTCCCCATTTCCTCCCTCTTCTTCCCTCCTTGCTTCAGCCTTTCTCTCCCTACTACCTTTCCCTTTGTACCTTCTTTCCCCTTCCCTTTAGCTACTCCTCTCCTTCTCCCCCTCCCTTACCTCTCTCCTCCCTTGCTTGCATACGCTGAGCTACATTTTCTCACTTTGAATGCTTGATGGCACTAGTAGGATTGAGCATAGCAGCAGCCTTCCTTCCCTGGGAGGAACACAGTCTGCCCAGCTGTATCATAGTGTATTAATATGCTGTTTAAATATAGTATCCCCCCTTTTGGTAAATTGTAAGTGCCGCTGCCTCCTCACCGCCTGTTCCTATGAGAACAAAAAAAAGTCATATTTTGGGTCTCTGTGTCAAGACAACAAAAATTAATTTCAAAACCAACAAAGAGAGGACTGTGAGCCCAGAAGGTAAGTAAATGCCAGCACTCACTCTCAGCTTCAAGACGGGAAGGGAAATTCTTTTGGAAGGTTAGAGCCTAGGTGGATGCCCACAGGTAAACCCTGCATCCCTGGGTGTTGGATGAGCCCCTTTAAAAGGAAATCAAGTGTCCTGGGACACAGGAACTGACAACTGTTCTCAGCCTTTACCTGGCCTCTTTTCTCTGGGGACACCTGGGAGGAATATACTTTTCAGTTTGTATTCACATGACAGGTGAGGGCAGAGAAAAGACCATCTCCAACAGGGTTTTCCTAGGTCAGTATTGTAAAGCATATTATAGTCAGAATCCTGATGAATTCATTGTGCCCTAATGGTCATGCCACCATAACAGGTGCTTTTTGTTCTTTTTTCTATCACTCGGGCCTGTAAGTCTGGGTTTGCTTTGCTGGCCTGAATGACTATGAATCACTAGAAATAAGAAACTTTAATAATTAAATCTGAATCTAATAAATTAAACAGCAAAAATGTATCTGTTTTATGTTAGTTATCTAAATATGTATTGAATAAACAAATGACCACAACTCTACATGGAAAACAAAAAGTTTTACTTTATTTCAATATTTGAAGCAATAAAGCCAGAAGCCTCTTGTCATTGGCTCTGACATTCAAATATGCAAAGTCAATATTTCCATATGATATCTTCAATAAAACTACAGAAGTAAGTCTCATAGGTTTTCAGGTCTTGGTTAAATAAGATTGGCAATAATTTAGTAGGAGACAATAAAAGCTGAGCTCTGTGATCAGACAGAAAGAAAGATGAGCAGGAGAGGACATCAAGTAAATGCCCTGCTTGGTGTTCACCAACAACATGACCACAGGTGGGAAGAGGAACTGGGCTGAGCTGTCCTGCCTGCTCCCAAGAGGGAGCCCAGGATGTCAAATGGCTCCTGGAAGGGGCGCTTATGCTGCTTTTGCAGAAACTCCAGGGATGAATCTGCAAAATTGTGAGAAATAATGGGAGCACAAAGCACAATGCATTAGGGAGTGGAGGCTTAATCAAAGCAACAGTGGAGGGAAACTGAAATAATCACGAAAAGGCCGGAGAGGTAATTACAGCGATAAAGATGGCTCCTTGTCTGTTGAACAAAATCTTCCTGGTTGTGTCCTGACCCCAAGGAGCCCGACAGTCAGAGATGGAGATCCATTAGGACTCCATGTGGCAGAGATCAGCTACAATGTATTCATTGATTTTTACATCACCAGACAGCAGATTTTATATTGTGCTTTTAATCCTTAAACCAAGTACATGGGAATGCAAATAAATGAATATGGAAAGGAATAACTGAAATAATGGATTAGTGTTCTCAAGAAAAAATGAATTAGGCAACAAAGATGCCATTTAAGAACTGAAGACATGCTCAAATTAATAGACAGGAAAAATGCAAGTAATAAAGTAAATGAAAAATAGAATTTTTTCTATAATTCCTAATCACTATAAGACTCAACTTGATTTCACCATCCTTAAGTACAAGATATTGTCATAAGTATACATTCCCACATCCATATTTGAAGGTAGGAGTTTTAAATATTTTCAGTGAATTATGTGTATTAGCACTTTAAATCACCTTAGCGTCACTAGATGGACTTTTGCTCTAGTTATTTATTGAATCTATTAATCTTAAGTTCTGGCTACTAAATAAATTTACTTGTAAAACAACATGAAGATGCAAGATGAATTTTATTGTATTTTTGTTTGTTTGGTTGATTTTTTTCTCAAAGTGCTCTCTTTTGGGATTTATTAATGAAAGACTTGTCTTAAACACAAAAGGAAAACTATGGTGATATCAGTCTAAGTTTGTTTCTCATGTCACAGGATCTTGGAATTAGCTCTCAATGTTATATTAACAGTTAAAGTGATGTCTGTTTGGCTTTGATACAATAACTTTTTGAAGGAAAATTGTATAGGTTGCAGCACTCACATGAAAGATTTTACTTTTCTGTGATGAGTAATAGTGAGGACAGAGGGTTTCTGATGAGCTGGATAAAGAAGATTAATGTGGCATAGAAGAATTACAGATATGATGGTTAGTCCCCAACTGTACCAAATTACCCCATGTGTTTGTGTGATCAAGAATGAGAAGAGAAATTGTCCTCTCTGTGTCTAGACATTGGCAATGTCTGTGAAGTAGGAAATAAAACACAGATATTTACTCTCCTCTCAAACACAATACTGGCTCCTAGAAATGCGGATGGTGTCATAACTTCTCAACCTGAGACAAGTGTGATGATATTCCCCAGAGGAAGATGCTCATTCTACACACACACACACACACACACACACACACACACTGGAATACTTCTTGAGTTGGCAATGTATGTCTTATTCAACATGGTAAATCACCAAGCATCTTCACAATAAACTTTTTCTGGACATTTTCAGATTCATATGTTTTTTTCACCAGAAATCAAAGTTATTTTGCATGTATCACTTGCTCTTGGAAAATAGGAGTGTTTCATGGAATTGTTTTATGATCCTAGGATAACTGTACAAGGAATCATTGTGGAGTTACTAAAATATATGATTCATGTGAATTTTGTTCTCCCCTCCCAAATTCTCAATGCTTAAATACCAACAAAAATGATCTTGAAAGTCACCAAAAATTCTTTTGTAGTCCTATATTTGCACAACTCTAATTAGTAGCCAAAACCCACAATAATAATTCTTAGTTTTGTATTTCTCTGACATTTTTGGTTGCTATGCTTTGGATACTATTTTTCTATTATTACCCTAAATTATCTCTTGCTGCTAACAACTACGAAAGTTTAATTGCTTGAAAATTTATATTCAAATATAAATTCAATAATATTTTGAGTTCAAATAATATTTTGAGTATTTTTTATTATAAAAACAGCTCTAGGTAGATTGAATCACAGATGTCAGGAGAACCACTTAAAAGAATGTGGTGAGATAACTAAAACTAAAAATTTTGAAGAGGAGTTGGCTAGACTTTGTGTGTATGTGTGTGTGTGTGTGTGTGTGTGTGTGTGTGTGTGTGTGTGTGTTTACATGTGTATTTGTGCATGCATGACTGTGTGTGGGGGGAGTAGCAGTGGTAGAAGGTGTCTGCACATACATATAACTACAACAAGGACTGGATTCCAGGACCTCGGATTAATGTCAGTGCAGTTCAAGAGAATAGAAGACCAGCTTGGGAGGCTAAACTAAAAATTCTGAGAAAGCAAAGGGTGGTGGCAAGTGGGCAAGATATGTCTGTGAGAGAGAAAATATATTTGATTGTTTACTCTTTCTATAATGGCCACTCATGTGTATGTGTGTGTGTATATGTGTGTTTGTTTGTGGGCCAGAGGTCAACACTAGATGCTTTCCTTGGTCTCTCTCTATTTTGTTTAGACCAGAGTCTCTTACTGAACATGCAGCTTGAAAATTCCTCTAGGACAGATGACCAGTGAAATCCAGGGATCTGCCCACCTCTGCATCCCCTCAAAAAATATAAACCCATATTTCACTCCCACCTTTCACACAGGCGTTCAAGATACCAACTTGGGTTCTCATTCTTGTGCACAAGTTTTTTAGTGGCTATTATGTCTCCAGTCTCCATAACGTACATTCCCCAAAGGGTATGAAACACTATCTCACTGTGGCTTTTGATTGATGGGTTAGCATAGCATCTCACACACCCATTGGCCACTCATATGCCTCCTTTGTATCAATACACATGAGTTTGACCTTTTTAATTAAATTCTACTTTCTTGATACTGCACTGTTTTGTTCCTTTCACACTTTAGCTTGTAGTATAGCTTGTCTTGTAGTATAGTTTGCAAATACTTCTTCCTCAGGGGCTACCTCTATGTCCTGAAGGCTGGTTTCTTGGCCACAAAGAAATTTCTTCTTTTGATTCAGATCAACTTTCAACCTCTACTTTATTGGACAAAGGGGGCCATTATGTACTGTTGGTGGGAAGCTTATGATGGAAGAGCCATTATGAAGTCAGAATGGCAGTTCCCCAAGAAATTAAAAATAGAACCATGAAGTTACTCTGGAGCTTTACTGCTGTGTACACAGACACATGTAATGAAGCCCCTAACATTCACTGCAGCTCATCTTTCATGTGTAGCATGTGTGGAATCAAGCTAGGAACTCATCCGTGGGTGGACTGATAAAAATGCAGCAAATTTACATAATGGAATACTAGTCAGTATTTAAAAAGAAAGAAAACCTGTAGTTTGTGCCAAAGTAGATTAACATGAAGATAATTAGATTAAATGAAATAAGCCAGGCATGAAAGGCAAATGTTATGTCATCAGTAGGTGGATGAAATAACTTAACTTGTAGAAGCAAGACGAAAGGTGATGGCTCTGCTCTGCTCAATTGGAATGTCCAGAATTGGTCAAAAGACACTTAGCTACAGTTACCCAAGTAGAACAAGTTCCAGGATCTATTGTGTTGTGTAGTGATTGCATGGGAAAACACAGAAAATACAGAGATTTTAAGTGTTCTCTGAAGTGTTTAGAATGAGGAAATTCCCCTTTTGGTTGCTTAGTTGTCCATGAAACATGATTAACTCATAAAGCCTGGAAAATCTCAAAACTTAACAGAGGTGTGACAGAGAGTTTGGGAAGCTAAACCCTGTGGCTGTGTTCCATGCCAGATGGGGTGGTAGAAAAAAGGAAACAGGAGATGGGAGACTCAGGGAGGTGCTTCTCATCACAGCAACTATTGGGTCCATAGCAGAGGAAGAGGCTCAACCACTGCTCAATGGGTGTAGAAAACCTGGGCTCAGAGGAGACACACACTAAGATTATCTTGGCCAACATATTGAGGGGATATTTGAGGGAGAATAAATAAAGACAGTGAACACCTTCAAGTGGAAACTCCAAGGGTCTTTCAGTTGACTTTTAATCAGCTTATATTCAATTACACTTTAAAACAGGTGAAGTAAGTGGGAAACTGCAGCTGTGTCGCACAGACTAAGTTGTTCCAATTATGTGAGAAGTGGGTATTTCTGAGGCAGCTAACTTGAGAGCATCTTGTCAGCCATAGCCAGGAGGAGGCCGTGCACCCTGCTTCAAGGCCACTCCTCCCACTCTCATCTCTTCAGCCTTGGAGTGGTCTAGGCAATCAGTTCACTCCTAAATGTTAGACCTGTCTACTATTGGTGTTTCCATCGTAAGCCCTCAGAGAATTATTCTCACTCAGATTCCAAAGATATTCATGTTTTCCAGTGGTCAAGACAGCAAACACACTTGCAAGGACAATCAATCAGGCAAATTTACACAAGTCCTGCTCAGAAAATGCCCAGGGTAGCAATAGCAGGTAAGAAAAGGAAGGAAACATCAGGCCAGGAGACAACACCAAATTCTACACCATAATCCTTCCTTTTGTGTCATAGATTCCTTACCAGGGAATGACAGAGATTCATAGCCCCAAAGATGTTTCCTTTAGATCCTATTGCTGCTAGTACACTAGTCTGCAAATTGAGATACATCTTGACAATACTGACACAGCATCTCTGTTTTAAGATTTTAGTTTGAAATTTTAATACATTCATAGACTGAATTTTAGGCATTTACACCCCCATATTTACACATCATCACACCCCTCCCACTGAAACCCTTCTTCCCCTCAGATTTCCCCTCTCTATATTTATGTCTCATTTTTGTGTGTGACCCACCAATTTTAATTAGTTTCTTGCTGGAGTGTGAGGTTATTTACTGTTTACTGTAGCAAGGCAATTTATCAATGGTCCACCATTGAAGGAAATGACACTATCTCCAAAATCTCTTTATAAGACATGTCTTAGAAAGGAATTTCCCTGTCTTAATAAAGCAGTTTTATAAAATACTATCCATTTTGAGAAAGAAAAAATATTTTCATTTGAATGGTTAAGATTTTATTTTCATTTTTTTTAACTATGTGGATGTGGTGCTAGAAGCGATACGTGCACTTGAGTGCAGTTACCTACTGAGGCTAGACAGTTGGATTTCAGGAATTACCATTAAAGTTTGTGATGAGCCACTATGCAAGAACTGGGAAAGTAACCCAGGTCCTCTGAAAGAACAGTATGTACTTTTAGCTGTTAAACTATCTCTCAACCCCCTGACTCTGTTTGTTTTTATACTCTAACAGAAAACTACTTCAGCTATTATTATGTTGAAATTCAGGGTTTAATGTTGTGCTGTACTTATGATTAGCTACTTTTAAAATCAACTGAACCATTTCACCAAAATCAAATCAAAATATTTATTAGGGAGCCTAGTTACATTCTTTTGCTGGTTCCATTGGTTTTTATGCAAACACTTTTGCCTTTTCAAAGTACAGACTTTGAAATAAATACTTTTGGACTCCAAACTGCATATTTAAGATAGCATCCATTTTTTTCCTGTGCTAGGGAAAGATGGTTGGGACACTCACTCTATTCCAAAGATACCCTGTTTGAAGCAGCATTGTCCAATTATCTTCCATAATTCAAAGAGAAGATTTGACTTTCAAAAGTCAGTTGTCTGTAGATGTGGGGTTTTTCTGCAGTCTTTGTGATTTTTTTTCTTTCCTCCACTGTGAATGTAAAAGACCAGAAAGTTTGAGAAATCTAAATTTTACAGTTACACAAACATGATTATTTGAGTAGTTTGCATGTGTTAATGGTTTTAAATCCTAAATAGAACACACTTCAAAACCCTGTACATTTGAAATTTATCAGAGCAAACAGTATAATTTAAAGAAATCTTCCTTTGCTTCCTATTTTTATAGGTTACACCATCAAACTCCAAAATATTTTTTTTATTTTTATCCCCATCAAATTAATAAAACATGTTTACTATTTTGGGTTTTTTATGTATTGAATAGGATTTTAATATGTAGCCCAAGATTGTGTGGAGTTCACTCTGTTTGTAAGGAGGGCCTTGAGCACATGGCAATCCTCCTGCCCCAATCTGAACTGCAACACCCAGTAACATTTTGCTTTTCAAAATTATTTAATTCAACAGAGATGCACCTACCACTGTGCCCTCCTGTGGGTACTACTCTCTGTTTTCCCTTTTCTTAAAATGAGCACTTTCAGCTCTCCAGGATTCAACGCAGTCCCTCTGCTTAGCCTTGTGTGAACCTCCCCAGAGAGAACCTCTGCTGCCTCTGAATCTTCACAGGTCCCCTGTTAACTTGTGAGTGTGGCTCCCTGTGAGACTCTATACCAACACCTATGTACAGTGCCCATCACAGTGCAGGGTATATGCAGTATTTTTATATTTTGATATTTTAACTTACATTAAGCCCATCACTTAAAAAGTGTTTTTCCCTAACTGCTAATTTGCAGATTGGCAATTCTCACATATTTAAAGTATGACTTTGGTCTGGAGAGATCAGTGGTAAGAGATAATAATGCAGTTCTCACCACCCATGTAGTGTATCAACCACCTGTAACTCTAGCTCCGGGGATCAGGCGCCCTCTGCTGGCCTCTGTTGACAGTTACACTCTTGTGCACATAAGACAAACTTGCAAAGTGCAACTCCACTCTAAAGAATAAGTCGTTGGGAATTAACACTCTCACACCATAACTTACAACACATGTGTATCAGTAGGTTCAGGTGACACAAGAGAAAATTAGAAATGGACCCTATTAGGATATTGATAAACAGGGCAATCTGTGGCACAGATTTGACAGAGTTAGGAAACAATGCACAGCAAAGTAAATTGGGAGTATATATGCAAAGGAATTGGAAGTGCTGCAACTGTGTTTATATCTATGATGTTCTCTGAGAGAACTCAACCAAGGCCTCTACACTGTGGTCTTAACTTGGTCTAGCATCCTGGAGAGCTTGGATTCAGGATGGGGGGCATGTATGAAATGGAGTTTCTCCAGAAAGCCTAACTCTTTCTTCAGAGGTTGGCTATTCTCTGTGCAAAGCCAAGTCACTAGGTAAGTCAACACAACAGTCATTGACAGAAAGGAAAGAGACTTGGAGGAATTCTAGATTCACAGTTTGAAGAAGGTTAATTTTATTTCTGCTAAGTTAGTAAGATCTTAATCATATATAACTTCCATACAGAGATAAAATTAACACACAAGAAATAAATAGAAAAATGAATTTAAAATACATGTGATACTGGCCAGTATGTACATGAGCAGATGCTCTATGCCCAAAGCTCCTCTGCATTTGTTTGAAAAATTACCATTTCTCTGTAACCAGTGGCAGTTATAAATACTTGTCCTGGTCACAGATACATATTCCAAGGCTCAAGCAAAATTTGCCTATGTAATTTCCATAACTCCACCCAAGTGATCCTCTCTGGTACCACATGGACCACTTCAAATAAATCCCATGCTTAATTGCTTAATAGGAAAAATGTACCTTGATGTTACAGCAAAGAGGCTTTGTAGCTGCTTTTCAAAAAACTATATGATAAAAATAGTCTTTTATGGGGAAAGATTTGGCAGCATCTGTATTCATAGCAAACAGGAGCCAAGATAGAAGAGAAAGAGGTGAAATAGAATCTCAATGCCAGACAGAACTTGGGTTATGGAGAAATGGGCTAGAATATTGATTGTGGGAAGAGAAAATGTACTGAGGAAGGAAAATTGATGAAGAGTATTTGGCTGCTTTATTTCAGAAGTTAAAAAGAAAGATGAAAAGTCAGAATAAGGTCACAAGTCTAGGGAACCTAGGATGTTGATGTTGTTTCTCCAGATCTGAAAGCCAGTTGCTACCATATGTTTGTTGAAATGACTTCCTACTTTGCTTTATCTCTGAATCCCTATATGTCTAAACCACTCCATGGGTCATTGGTGCACTTGTTTATCCCTGGTTTGACAAAGTGTTCCCTTAATCCCTATAACATTATTTATTTTTGTTGTATATACAGGAGAGTTTTGCTTGCATGTATGCGTGTACCACACCAATAGAGGCAGGCCAGAAGATGGCCTTGCACACGCCAGAACTGAAGTTACAGATGGTTGAGAGCTGCCACGTAGGAACTAGCAGCTGAGACTGAGTCTTCTACAAGGTCACTCAGCTGACTTCACTGCTGAACCATCTCTCTCCTTCTCCCTCTGTAACTTCAGAATAGGTATTTTAGCTAAGTCTTCATTTTGTGCTTAGTCCTTATCTTGAATATTGTTGATATATTTACTCTCACCAAAAATTTGATCTTAAACCTGATTATGAATTCCCAGTAGCTGTTATTTTGCAATGGCATTTAACCTATACATGTACTAGGAGACATAGGAAATAGTTTGTTTAGAACTAAGATCTCACTTTGTAGCCCAGGCTGGCCTTTGGTCTTGGCCTCCTGAGTACTGGGAACATAGACACCCTGCCCAGCTATGAATGATGAATTTCCAATACTGAATATTCATATTTAAAGCTGTTATTCACATATGTCTTTGTTAATACTAAAATTTTTGCAACAGATATTTCTATATTTCACATATTCTAATTCCTTAATGTTTTCCACAAGTAATATTTTGAATTTCACTTATAAGCTTTAAATAATATTCTCATGAGTATAAAATCTACATCTAGTAACTTTAGATTCTATAGTAACTTGAAATGGTGGCTTTATAGTTAACTTTAATAAATGCTCACCTGTGCAATAGCAGCTTGAGTGTTGGGGCAGGTAACTAACTGTATTCTGAATGGATTCAAGACCCACTTCTCTACAAGGGTGGAGAACCAATGCCTGGTACTCAGCTAACAACCCAGGTCTATGGAGGTAGAGGCCTATGTGTATTTCTGATTGTTAACAAAACTGACAGAGCAGCAAATTTCCTTTTAAATGTTACTCTCATATCATAGTAAAAGCAACTCCCAGCTGAAATCAGAGACACCTCCCCACTGTAAACAGTGGTGAATACAGAATTAAAGCTACCCAAGATGCAGAGTATAAATAACAATGACAGTTGGGGATCCACCCCTTAAACAATTTACTGATACTAACACCCTAAGGGATCAGAGAACAAGAGGGATCTAGAACTATGGAAGAGCTAGAAGATAGGACAAATTACAAAATGTCACTCTCTAGACTCAATATGGCCAATGTAATTTAATTTTAACATCACTGTAAAGTGATCTGTACTGTGCTCACACAGGACCAGCCCTACAAACAAGCAGCCAGAGAAGGGGAAGGGTTCATAGTACTCTAATCTTCACTCTGAACAAGTGGCTAATGATAGCTTCTGGAAGGGGGGCGGGCGATGTAATTTTACTGAGTCAATCAAATTCCAATGGACAGCATCAAATGCATATCACACAGATGGCCCTGGTGAAACTCAGAGGGTCACAAAATCAAAATGAATGAATATGAGAAAAACATCTGTCTAAAGAAGGCCAAGTGGGCAGGGCAGACAGTGTATCGAAATCAGAATGCAAGGAGTATATATATATATAAAATTGTAAAAAATGAAACAAAATAATTATCACTGAAGATATGGATTGCAAATGTGTGATCTTTGCTTGGTTGATTATCTCAGATTTACACTTTAGAATATTCCTACTCAGATAATAATAAGCATAGTTTTGTTTACTCCTTCAAAATTCTTAAGACTTTCCACGTGATTCTATAACTCCTGAAGGTCCTGAAATGAAGCCCTACTGACAGTTTCTTTGAAAAGGTAATGGCAAGTATCATTTTGATTTTGACTTTTAAATAGGACCATGTGTTTCCATTAAGAATAATGCTTCCTGTAGATTTTGGGTAGATGTAATTTTAGGTACCCTTTATATAGCAAGGCTGATATAATTTATCACTCTAGGGAAGCTTCCTTCTGTTCCTAGTTTGCAAATGTCTCAATTCTAAACAAGTGTAAAATTGTTATCACACACTTCCCTGCTCCTCCTGGATCAGTCAGATGACTTTTCTCTTTTACTTTATTCAGTAAATGTGGCAAATGTAAGAGTCTCTTACGTTAAACTTCCTTTATTTTCTTGGTAAAGTCCACATGTTTTAAAAGAACCTAGTATGACGTTACATTTGACTGCAAATAACTGGTGGTGTTTCTGGTTTTGTTTTACAGCTGTATTTATAAATGATGATGGCCTAGATGGTCCATTTTCTCCATACTAACTACATCTATTTTGATGTCAAAGGCCACTTGACCCTATGCCTTGATATTCCTTCTTTCCTGTTTTTAAAACATTTGTACAACTTGTGTGCATCCGGAGTTTCATCCTGTGGTGTTTTTCTGAGCTCATTCCAGTCTCTGTAGCAGTCCTCTACTTGCTCTTCATCCTTTGTCAGTGTCTTTTACCCAGGTACCATTTTGCCTCATGGAACACATAAAGCAAGATATGAGGCATTTTCATTTTCCCTGTGGTACCACTAAGTATCCTAAGTGTCTGGCAAATTCTCCAGCAGATCTCAACCAAGAAGAGCCATCCCCTAGAGTCAACAGAACAGCTCAAGACAACCAAATTAGTTCTCTTTGGTAAGTTAGAATTTCCTAGAAATGGGTCCACATTATCCTACTTTTCAAATAAATTGATGTAAAACTTCTCTGTATTCTCCAACTTTATTTTTCAGTCAACACTGAGCAAAACTGGGAAACTTTAGCTATTCTGTGACAACAGAATTTTGGATAGTAAAAACTAGATCCAATTCATGACAACTGTCCTTTGGAATTCAAGAAAAATGGTTAGAAGAACGGAGTCATACTTCAGGGGATACATGAAGAATCAGGTTCCCAATTCAATGCTACAACTGCATAATCTTTTATATACTTAGGATCTAGAATGCAGTTTGCTAGGAGATATAAAATGGCCTTATATTAAAAACATTACTGAAGCACAGGGGTTAAGAGCACTTACTTCCTGCTCTTTCAAAGCAACTAGCATCAGTTCCCACTACCCACATAGGGCAGTTCACAACCACCTATACTTCCAATTCCAGGGAATCTGCTGCCATTTTCTGACTCATGTGTACATAGCCACATACAACACACAGACCTAAAAATATAAAACTGGTAGCTCTGCCCAGCAAACATGTTCAGTACTGTACAGTTACCCTGAGTTAGGGAGTAGATGATTCTTCAGCAGAACACTTACAATTGTCTACAAAAGTATTATTTCTTTTAAACTTTAAGCAGAAAGATGGTTAGCCCAAAGGACAATATTATTTAAAATAGAGTTGAAGATGCTAACAGAGATCATGACTTGATTATAAAGAGGTAGTGAAATAAAGAATAAGATGTATATAGCCTTCATCTATGAAGTACACTACTTCAGTTACAAAACAATATGAATGTCCTTAGTAAAGTCCTGGTAACTATAAGACACATTACATAAATTAAGATCAAAGTGAATTCATTCTGTGTCAACATTTTACATTTATTGATAATGTGAGAGAACACAGACATTGTCTTCATAACCAATGAAAATATCTGGCCTTTCAATGCCATGTTCTTACAAACAGAAAAAAGCATCTGTGTCAAATATTTCAAGTTATTTCTAAACATCTGTATAGAAAAAGACAGACCCACCTGGGAATAATGGGAAGAAAGTTTCCATATGGGATTGTCCAGATCAGGTTAGCTTGTAGGTATACATGAGAGGGATTGCCTAAATTATGTGTAAATTGATGTAGGAAGATCCAGTCCACTTTGGGTAGCACCATTCCCTAGGTAGGGGATCCTGTATCATACAAGTACAGGGATTGACCCAACTGCAAGAAAGCAAACATGCATGCATGCATTTGCCTCTGCCTTTGACTGTAGGGATGATGTGAACAGCTGTGTGGCTCAGGCTTCTGCTTCTGTGATTTCCTGTCAATGATGAACTATAACTTGGAGTGAAGAGCTAAAATATGCCCTTTCTCTCCTAAGTTGCTATATTGCAGGGAAAGTTTGTACCAGCACAGAAAGTGAAACTAAAGTCCATATCACTTAGCATTCTTGGAACTCTTTCATTCACACTTGCTCCCCCTACCCCAGCCTGCAGATGAGCACCAGACTTGCAAGCACAGGTTAAAACCCCAATTACCACTCATCACAGAAACTGAAGTGGTTGTTGAACTTGAAGCTTCCTAACCAAAGGAAAACATTGACAGAGGATGGGACAAGGCAGAGGTTAAAGCTTAAAAAAGGCTGGCTACAACACATATACATAAAAAGTTAAGGAGATAAAACTGTTGATCAATGACTTTCAAAAACACAAGTCCCTACTTTTCAAGATACTAGTGAACTATGAAGCCAGATTACGCAAGGAGGAAAGTGTCCTTTCTGACATTAAACTTCTCCTTCAAGGTCCCCTAATTCTATGTCTTGCTCTGTTCCTGGTCCCTGTGGCCTCCCACCCTCTGTATTGGCCCATGTTCATCTAGGAGGAATGCAGTCATCTGTCAGTTGGTGGCTGGGATCACCTCTAAGCCACCATCTATCAAGCTTGCTATTTCTGTTCTTAATTGCTAATTGTTCCAGCCATCCCAGCACCAAGGTGTGATCCTTTCACTATGTCTGATAAAATAAAAACAAAGCCTGCTGAGACACAGATGCAGAGACTCTTGTATTATTCTTGGAGCCAGCCACAAAATGTTTTACCTGGTTTACTTGTTATTGATAAGCAATTGTCTCAGGTGTGACATTTCTAGAACATTCTCTCCATGTTATTCATAAGTTATTTACAGTCTTTTTTCTTGAAGCTATTTCTAAGCTGAATTCTTCTCACCCTGCAATGTGATGATCAGCAGAGCAGAGCTCCTTAACCATGTGAAGGGCTCTGAGTTTTACTATATGCTATAAAACATTCACATTCTCTTTAGTCATAGATTCAGAAAAGGAGGGATGTTCTTCTAGATCCCTGATATGCTAACTTTGAGCAGTATCTACCTTAGAACACTTGAATTATACATGACAAATAGAAAGCATTTACAAAGAAATGTATTCTGCAGAATGTTCTAAGAAAATGAATAGGTTTGAATAGTATTAGTTTCATTGGAAATTAATTCTGCAAAATTTCCAATGAAATTAGTGGTATTCAAACCTATTTTATCATAATATAAATTAAGAAATATTATTTGTTCTTTGTATGATATCATTTGTGTAAGAAAAGTGTAACTGACTATGGGTGACCACAGGTGGGACAACAAGAACTTATTTTCTAATAATGTTGATGAGTTAAACCTGTTCCTAAATGGAAGATCTTTGAGTTGAAAATGACTGTTGAATAATGAATAAGTGGGTTCAAGAAGGCACACATGTTCTTATTTAAAATCTAGGGAAAAGGAAGATGGAACTAGTGAGCCATTTGTTTAGGATTCCAAAGGCTTATGTGAAAGGGAAATACAAGATTTTAATGATATCAAGGAACACTTTTGTTCTCAATTGTTGAAATTGTTCTCTATTTTTTATTTAATGTCTCCTTATATAAAAATGTGACAGTTTAATCGTAAAAGTGTCTGTTACACAGATTTGTGTTTCCTTTACACTTGGACATTGCTGTAACAGTACAATTCAAATAGAAATTCAAATGTGAGTTTTAAAATCTCACTGAAACAAAACCATAAATAAAATATTCTAAATGGAAACTATTGAGAATTTCACCTATGTTTTTTTTTTTTTTTCTGAGCCATCAGGATATGGTACAAGGTGGAACAATTGACTCTCAGATACAAGGTTCTGAGTTTAATCCCAGCAAAACAAAGTGATTCAAAATAAAAATTAGCTTAAATGCTTAAGAAATTAAAACTTTACACTGTATTCACTTTTTTTTTCTGAAACCCAATGGGTCATCAGAAAACTAATGAAGAAAGAAAGGCTGGAAGTAGGAGAACTAGTCAGAACCAATAGGAACAGGAGAGGAACTAAGCAGATCCTATAGGACAGGAGGGGAACGAGGCAGAACAAATAGGAACAGGAGAGGGACTAGACAGATCTAATAGGACAGGAGGGGAACTAGGCAGAACAAATAGGAATAGGAGAGGAACTAGACAGAACCAATAGGATAGGAGGGGAACTAGGCAGAAACAATAGGAACAGGAGGAGAACTAGACAGAACCAATAAGACAGGAGGGGAGCTAGGCAGAACCAATAGGACAGGAGGGGGAACTAGCAAAACCAATAGGAACAGGAGGGGAACTATTCAGAATCAATAGGAACAGGAGAGGATCTAGGAAATACCAATAAGAACAGGATGGGAACTAGACAGAATGAATAGGATAGGAAGGGAACTAGGAGAGCCAATAGGAACTGGAGGGATATAGGAGACAATGATGAAGTGAACATGAAATATATGTATAGAATCAGCCTGAAAATAAAATAAGTAATAAATAATTAAACACTGAGTATTTGCAAGTAAAATCATTTTGATATGGGTTGTGATGTAACAGAATTTTAGGAATGAAATGCATAAAGAAACTCAGGGTCATTAACAGATAATACAGTTGTTAATAAACAGCACAAGGTTATCATGCCATAGCTATGTCTTCTTTTCTACATTTATATTTCTCCACAAGTGATAGAGGAGTGGTCAGTAATATATGGACAGAAGTCAAGACTGGAAAATGATGCTCCTTAAAAGAAATATCCATCCCATAGTCTAGAAATGAGCCCTTTAAACCTTTCATTGAGAATGAATAAATCATTGTGTATTTTGGAAAAACTGAAATGGCTCAAAATGAATCCACAGGCTCAGACACCCTAAGTGGAAGACTCCTGACCTGAAGACCCAAAATGTGTCTGATAATGAGATTTTCAGAAGCCTCAGGCTCCATCATGAATGTGTATTTCCAGATGACTAAAGTAATATTCAGTCACTGTGAAAGCACATGTCCCTTTGAAATCAAACTGACTGTAATTATCTATCAACATACATCAACTAATCAGAGAAACACCTTTTAGGTCAGAACTGTGTCATTAGTACTAATAACAAATCAGTGCATGATGATGCCATAATTTTAATGATTCCATTACCAGGAGGACCACCTGGTAACCATAGTATGGTAGTTGGTGTTGCTAAGAAACCTGAAATTTGCTCTTATAAAGCTTTTTCTCAAACTATCAGTGACACATATTTGCCACCAACCCCCCAAAATAAACAATTTACAATGGAAAGAGAATTGCATAGAATTAAGTATTAAACTTGAATTCAACATAATCATAAATATTCTATCTTTATGTGATACTAAATTTGCCATGAATGTGTGGGGATCTATACCTGTCTATGAATCTGGTTGTATTCAGTGACTTTCTGGAAGTATGGGTTATTAGGAACCTGTATCAGGATTAATTCTCTGAAATCTTGATCAAAATGCAGAATTCCAGTACACTGCCCTGGCTGTGAGTCAGCTTGCCTTGGCTTTACTCTGGGTCAAGGTTTTCGGTATTTGAAAAGTTCTCCTGCTGTGCTGTATACCCACTGAAGTTAGGAAACACAACACAAAGAGACATTTTAGCCCAATAACTGTCAGTTAGAAAGGTGTGGGTGCCATTTCTTGCATTTTGTAAGGGTAGTTGTTCCATGTGTTCTGCACAGATCTGCTCAGATTAAGAACAGTTGGAATCTACTGCTTGATATGAGACAGGAAGAAAACAAGCAATAAAAACAAGTTCTCCAACCTCAAGGAGTCACAGCTTGAGGAATTATTTTTACCAACAGCTACCAATTACAATACATCGTGATAAGTGTCTCATTGGAGAGACTAACAG
This sequence comes from Cricetulus griseus, assembly GCF_003668045.3. Classification (NCBI taxonomy): domain Eukaryota; kingdom Metazoa; phylum Chordata; class Mammalia; order Rodentia; family Cricetidae; genus Cricetulus; species Cricetulus griseus. Next base: position 63,704,248 of record NW_023276807.1, on the reverse strand, counting down.
ATTTTAAATAGCAGAAGCTTGTTTAATAAAAGGTGACACTTCCATTTGAAGCCCCAAAGTTACAACATCCCCCCCCCTTATTTTTTTAATCTGGATGGAAGCTGTTGGATGCAAGGCTAGCACCCTGAGCACTTCACACTGCTAGAGTGGATGACGTCAATTGTTGATGTGCAGGGTGACTCAGTTCAACCACCTGCCATAAGGAAATAGATTATAAGCCAACCCATACTTCAAGCTTCATAGGCTTTCTTCTGATAAACAATATTTTACATGATGCATACATTTCTCTTTACATGTTGAGAGAAGAATGGACTAAGGGCAGCTTCCTATTGCTCATTTGAATTGTGTGAGCTAATGTGCTGCAGACATTCTAAACTGTGCTAGATGCTGCAAGCATGAACTTAGGAAGAACAGCTAGAGATACAGCAGCCTCACGTCATTCACTGCTTCACAGGACTTACACACTGCCTTTAAAGAGAGAGTTCTCAGTCTCTAGTTGTTTTATCCTTTTTGTGGTGTTGACCAGATCAGACAAATTAACATCATCGCTTGAGGAATTTGGAGTCTTTATTTCAAATTACCAGATTAAAGCAGTCAGTGAAAAAATGGGCTGTCTATGTCTTTAAAAACTGGTCCTGATTGCTCTTACTTTTCACTGTTCTCTGAGAGAAGAGAACTCAGCTCAGGTTTCCTCATCTCCACTGTTATATGCAGATGCATCCCTAATATCAATGGCAGCACCAGAGAAATTGGTATTAAAAGGAATCTTTGGCCAGCTCCTGGATCTCTGCATCAAGAAACCCTGCAGTCTTCCCACACTGGCTCTGACCTGCTCATAAGAGTAGACATTTTCAGTAATTTTGTCACCTGTCAGTAAAATAGAGTCTTTAAAACATAGAGTCTTTAAAACATAAAAAGCTGAGAGCTAATTTTTTGGAACTAAACTCATTAATAATCAAAACTCTACTTCTTAAGCATCTCATGACCTTTTGCCCTTATTTGTTAAGTACTTAAGCTACTGAGTCTAGTAGACACAGGATATGAGGCTGGCCTCCTGTGTTTAAGTTCAAACCCTGTGTGAATAGGTGGTGTGATGGTACTAGAACATGGCCAGCCTGGGAATGTTACACCATAGGAAGCATCATAGGTATCTTTTTCCACAGAATCACACACATTAGCAACATGAATCTGAACCTGACCCACAGTGCATGAAGAGCTCATGTTTTCAAGGCTGAGCTGATGATCTCTAGCCTGTGGAGGGTTCTGACTGCCACTGTTAGGATGTTCCAGTAGAACTTTGACAACCCCTAGTGTTTACCCTGGGAAAACAATCAATGGCTATTTTCTAGAAAGCAAGAAAGAGTAGCCTAGTTATCAGTCACTTTTCCACAGGAAGGAAGAGATTTTGAGGAGACTTTGCTAAGGTGCCCCCTAGTTTTAGAGTCCTCATTAACATCTAACAAACTTACCTTTTCAACTTAAAGAACAAACACTTACACATCATAATCAACCAAAACACAGAGACATAAAATACAATTAATTTCAGACACAAATAGTTTACACAGGATGTGTGAGATCAAATAGATATATAGTAGCCATTATGGAGAATTGTAGGACATTATGTGAGGAAATGGAGATTGTGGAACAAAATGAGCATTCAACTATTCCTGATATAAAGGTCTCGTATGCCAACCAAGCTTTTATATGCACTTTTTAAAAAAGTAGTTCAAGGATAGGTGGCTTCAGAGGGTGACAGTTTCACAGCTAGACACAGAAATATTTTCTGCCCAGCTTTTCCTCTACATGGCTATGCATTTTGGGAAGTCCGCAGGAAGTCAATACATCCCATGGAGTAGGGCATGGGCTCCCATTGTTCTCTATCCAAACTGTTCACAGATTGCTTGAAGAATTAGATGCAAATCTATGCACACCCTAACCAAGCTCTCTAGTCTGATCTCAGCCAATCCAGGATTCCAGTTCCAGATAGAGATTTGAGGAAATAGGGAATTGAAATGACCCCCTCTTTGAGAGGGAAGAAATACATCAATTTGGGACTTCAGCTAAATGAACTACAAATACAACTGTAAAATACATATTAAACCCCAAGAATAACCAAGGAAAACTGGAATCTGGTAATTAAAGGAAATACTTTTTATGACATCTGAGAAGCACTGATCCATGGACCTGAAGCTTCAGCTAGGTGGAAGCCCATCAGGAGTCACATGACTGTGTTGGTCCTCAATGTGTGTGTCACGGTGTAGCCTTTAGGAATCCAAGGACCAGACTTGAAATTCTCACCCCCAAGCAAACAATAAGAATCAAGGTATCCACAGGATAAATATTGGGAAACTTTTGGGATTTTATTTTTAGTAAATGATTAACTACAAAACCCTATTCACCAAAATCAGAAACCTCATCCAGTGGATCCCTTTCTGCTTCCTGATTGGACTTCAATAATTTGAAAGAAGGAAAATACATGAGAATGGAGATGACTGCTTTTGCCAACTTTAGTGGAAGTATTTCACATGAGAAAATGATTGCGATTTCAGTATCTTTGTACAAGATTAAAAATAACTTAGTAAAAATACTCCTGTGAAAGAAAATGCCAGGAAGAGCTGGAGGTATACTTACCATTCTAGAGTGAAATGTGGCAAAGCAAAGAACAATAATTACTATCAGGGGGCCACTCTTTATCATACCTCCTCTCCCTCTTCCTCTTCCCTACCAGAGTCCATCATAATTGTCTTAAGACTAATAAGTAGTCTAAACAGGACAAGCATATGCAAAGTAATCAATAGTAGCCCACCAGAAATTGTTATTCTGTGCCATGGCCATGCTAGCCCTCACAACAGACAGTACAAATCGATGAAACCACTGCCTATACCAAGGAGAATTTGCATCACTTACTTGAGTACGCCTTCTGCTCCTCTCTCCTCAGTAAGATGTTATTTTCTTCCATAATTGTGTGATGTCAACAGATGGTACCAGTCACGAAGTCGAGAGAGAAAGATTTCCAGCCCTCATTTGCTATTGCAGAGCAGAGAGTGCTTGAGAGCTCACTGGAGATCTGGGGGAGGGGTCCTTTGTGTATTCATACCTATATTCTATAGGCAATCCTTTTCTCTATTAATTGTAGGTCATAAGCTTACACATTATGGAGCCTTGAAAACACTCAACAAATTGAATGCAACATTAGAAAGCACAGTTCACCAAAAGTCCTCTTGTTTGACACATCTACCATTGTATTCATTTCCCAGACATATTTCTAATTGTGAAAATCAAACCAAAGGTGGATGCCACTGCTTTTAACCACCATGAAGAGGTGCTCTGACCAGTTCCTGTGGCTCTGATAAAACACCTCATGAAGGTCTAAGGAGGTTAAAGGTATTCGGGGTAAAATGTAGCAGGCATTGAAGATATCAAGGCCCTTGATTCAGGCCCTTGAAAGTTCATCCAGAAATATTCCCAGGGTTAATTTATAAACTCTTGAAGTGAATAGAAATTCTGACAGCTTTTTAAGTGAGGAAGAGCTCTGAGCTCTGCTGCAGAACTGATAATCTATTCAAGCATGGGATCTATGTGAATCAGTCCTTCAGGTTTGGTGAGTTACCATGGAGTTTCTAAAGAATAATAGACCTAATTAGATTTAGTGACTCAATAAATAAATGAAGCTTTTTTATATAAGTCATCACCAATTTCCCCTGTTTTAATGTGCAAATAGAAAAAGCAAAGCTCTCGTGCAGAAAACATAACCCGTGTTCCTAATAAATGTTCCAAAATGCATGTCCATTAAATCAAAGGAAGTAGATAATTTATTGACTTCTCATGCATTCAACCAAAAGAAAAGAACACTTTTATGGGGGGGGAGCTATGTAAAGTGTTTCCCTCTGCTTCGTTGGGTCTTGTTAGAATTAACAAATTAAACATAATCTCATGAACTCTTAAATCTTGACTGAACATTCCAGCTAAGGCCTTCCTACAGCAATGTGGCAGATATCATATTAAATGGAGGGTAGCTTCACCTACTGCAGGATCTCTAGATTAGTTTAATATAGATTGTAAATGTTATATGACAATGTGGAAAAAATTTCAAATTCCTTTGGTTTCTATGGCAGCATTTCCAAGAAAGTCTGTTCAACATTATTGCCATGAAACATGGCTGTCATTTATTTTTAAAAGGAATCCAGAAGTTGTGGGTTTCAGAAACACTGATGAAAATATCATGAGTGTATTGATGGTGGGACCTCTTTGGACCCTGTTATGCAGCTAACAAAGAATGCTACATTCTAGGGCTACTCTGTTTATTGCCAAATTGTGCAGAATCTGACCAGGTTCCAGGGGCTTTTGTGTGCTCATTTGGAACCAGGCATAATTGCTGTTCTTGTTGCTGGTGGCCACTCTCTGGCTTCCTGAGGTTCTAGGATCCTCCCTGTAAATATTGATCTATTTTATGCACCATGACCGTATTATCTGTGGTCTTCATTTCTTCTTAACAAAAGCAACCTAAAGGAGAAAAGGTTTGTTTGGCCAACAGTTGCAGTTTATAGTCAGTCAAAGCCTGGAAGTCCCAGAGTCAGGAGATTGAGAAAACATTACATCCACAGGTAAAAGCAAATGGCCAGGGAATCATACATGCACAGTTGGTTCAGCTTGCTTTTTCACTCTTATACAAAACAGGATCAATTGTTAGTGCTGTCCATAGTGAGCAAGTCTTCACAATTATCAACACAACCTTCACGGACATGACCAACCTCACCCTAGCACCCTAGACAATCCCTCCTTGAGTCACCTTTCCCTGGATGATTCTAGAACAGTCAAATTGACAATTAAAAGTAATCATTACATCATCTACCTTGGTTCAATCATTTTGGTTCACTAAAAGATAAAACCCTTACAACTACCTACCCTATATATCTCTAGGTACAACTTGGCCATTGTTGTTTGTTACTGATAGAATGTTATAGATGACTACCCTCTGAAAAACATTCAAAAGATCAACTTCGTAGTGAGATGACCTCCCTTATTTAGAGATGGATTTTTTTCTCTTTATTATTTTTCTTTTTAAGATAATTACTGTCCTCCTAAATACTAACACGGACTTCTGCCCATGTCACTGGTACAACTCTGACTCTTTCATGGGACATCACTCCAGGATGTAGAACTGACAATTAGATGAACAGTGCCTGGTCTCAGAGGAGCATGGAAAAACATTTCCCAAATTATTATTATATTTTTGGAACATCATTGTCATATCCATTACCTTATATTCATTAGGCCTTCAATATACTCTTTTTCAATTTTGAAACTATTACTCTCCTAGGTAACTTTGCTCAAGTAGATGCAAGGGATGACAGGTAAGTAATACACATGTGACTAGAGAAAAAGGACAGGTAAACTTAAATACAACTCCACATGATGTTGGAGTGGCCCATGTTTATAGACACATGTGCTTCTGATGTAGGTACTATATTTAGAAAACTATGAAAACTTCAGTAGAAAAAAATGTTAATTCTTTCTATTGTTGTACTCTATGGTGTCTCTCCTATGACAATGCTTCGTTGTGCTCCTGATACACTAACTGAAACCCCTTCAACCAGAAGTACACAGATGCCACCCTCCTCTTATTTATTTTTGCTATTATTATCATTATTATTATTATTTTACTTCTATAACTAGAGTAGTTTCGGGGGGTGCCCAGAAGCAGTGTTACTATTGAAAATGCTTTGTGTGGTGACCTATGTCTAAAGTACCTCTTTGATCTGACTCTCTAAAAATATATGCTTTGTCTTTTCAGGAAATAGCATCATCTGCATGGCATTTTAATATGGAAAGGCAGCTATTGAATTCATCACTACTTATGAGAATTTAAATTCTGGAATCTTCATCACATAAGATTACAGAAGAATGTCCACTCTCATCCCTGACATATAGTGTGTTCTCTGAGCTAATTGGCATTCAAAGAATGACCTTCAATACTCTGGGGACACTATAGCTCCTACTCTACCAAATCATAGCACATGGGTGTGGCCGCTATGGGCATCAGGGATCAGAAAACATCTCTTTACTTTAGGATTGCCTTCTTGGGTTGCTTTCTCTAGGGGCATTGACATCATTCATCCTCTGTTCCAAAGACTTGAGGACCAATTTGTATAGTTGAGAAGAAGAGATAGTAAACACAGAACAAAACGAATGAATAAGGAATTCACTGACTGGGAACACAAGCTGGGAATATCCCTCTCAAAAGTATCTTATAACTTCCTCTGAGATACCTTCTTCTCAGAAGTCTAGAAAAGTCAACAATAGTCCCTAGCTGAAGTCAGATAAGTGACAGCTTTGTCATTCAATAAGATGAAAATCAACTCAGAGACAAAGCGCCCCCCCCCCACTCAGGACTGCTGTGCATACATCATTCACTTCACTCTGAACTAGCACCGTCTGATTTGATTGCACCAATACATGTTATGATTTTGAAAGAATTAGGAGTCAGGAGGTTTCTGCACATTAGCCCTTCTTCAAATCTTACCCTTGTCCCTTCCTCATGCTTTGTCACTCAACAGTTGACCCTTCTCACCTTGAGCCATTTCAACAGCAGTCTTCCATGATGGGCACCCCAGTTACTCAAAATAAAGAATACGGTATGTCAGTGAGAGTCCTCAAAATATCTCTTGGAGGCAAGCAAAGTAAAAGACATGGATACATACAAATATTTTTATTGAAGAACTAGGAAAATTATGAGTTATGTATCTTAGAGAAAAACATAAAGAACTTCTAAAATATGTGAAATATGAAAACTAAATGAATCATTGACTAGTAATAGTTATCTGACATTTATTGAAACCTTGCTGTATGTTGGACATAGTTACAAATGGCTTAGATCCAGTCTTCTGCATGTGCTAGTTTAAAGCAATTCTGCAAAAGCTGGGCTCTCCAGACATTTTCATCCTCTTCCCTAATGGTATGTCATGCAGACATATGACTTAGTTGGGCAGAAAGCAAGTCTTGGACATTTGGGATTTTATGAGTTTGGGAGTAAGAAGAATTCCTGAGCTTCTGCCTCAGAAGATGCTACCAACTGTGACATGCCATACAACAGTGCTTGAGTACCAAGGTAACTGTTACCTTTTTAACATATGAATGAAATATTTGGATTTATCCCTAAAGTTCACAGAGTTATTTCTCAAAATGTGCCATCTAAATTTTCTCTTCAAAACTCACACCTAAATTCTACCATACTATGGACACAATAGGAGGTAGGACCTCAAGAGAGTGAGTTATTAGCACATGAGAGATCTCCCCTCAGATCAATTTGGTGCAATGACCTAGGGAATGAGTTGACTGCCCCCAGAAGCAGCATCTGAACAGAAGGAGCAAGTCCAGTGCCCCCTGTTCCTGTATATAGTTCATTCACATCCACTGGCTTCCTCTATAGCCAGAAACAAAGCACTGAGTTTGAAATTCAGTATCGAGACCATGATCCACACAATCACCTCTTAATTATAAGTTACCCAGCCTCTAGCATTCTGTTACAGCTTAAATCCAAAATGTCTGTGTTTATACAACAACAATGGAAGCTAACCATGGGTTATAGGTGAAAGTTAAGAATGATTCTCAACAATTCCAAGTGCAACATAACCACTTTATCTGGAACACAAGCTACAGTGCTGGGCCCCTGATAAATAGTCAAAATGTGATTTAGTTAAAACCAATTGTGCAAACACAGGAGATCTACATTATCTTTCACTGGAGTTCACTTGACAAACAATGTGATGACGTGTAACTGAACAAAAGATCACCTTTGAAGCTATATTTGGAAGAATTCTGAAGAACCTTCTAGGATATGGTCCAAGTTGGCTTGTGAAGCACATGGCTTTGCTTTCTCTAGGACCTGAGTAGGATGCAACCCAAGGCTCTCCCAAGTGCAGACCCCAGCAGCCAGCTCTTATGCACAACCCTCAGAGACCCAAGACCAGCACCTAACAGACTTACTGAGTGCAAAGTCAAAGGACCACTAATAAACAGATGTACTGTAAGCTGTGATTCTTAAGTAATGCCATGCAAATTGTCCTTCTAATAATTTTTGTTTGGGAGAAAAATAAAAAAAACTATGGAATTGGATTTAACATGGGCCTCAAATAAAAATAACTCAAATCTTCTTCAACTGTAAAAACCTGGAGAATTTATGGTTTGCTGTCAACACAGCCTTCAAATAACTGAGGATGATTATGTAAGAGCATCCTTTCCTCTTTCACAACCTCAGTTTAAAAATACCAGCCAGAGTGACTGAAGCATTGGCAATCAACCGTTGAAAATTCCATAGAGAATTTTTGCCATTTACAAATTGCCATTTTGCTTTATGCCATTTTGAACCTCTGATGTTATTGTGTAGAAAGAAATTGACCAGACATCTGGAGTTCTCCAAAGGGCAAGAGCGAACTCAATTAGCCATTGATTGGAAATGTTTGAGCAGATAAACTTATCTTCATTTTTTTAGGAATCAATCAAAGAGAGGGAGTCCTTGTGTTCAGAGAACAATTTGAAGACTACTAGCTGTTACTTGGCATTTGTTTGCAAAGAGAATGTAGAGTGGAAAGAACAGGCACTGGAAAACACTTGAATTGAGTTTGTGTCAATTCTCCTGTCATCTTTAGACTTTTCAATGATCTTTTTCTTCTGCTGAACAATTAGCTCTAAGATGTTCCAGGATTCTGAGAGCCAAGAAAATACCCTTTAGCATGAGAAAGCCACTGCACCTATAGCAAGTTAAAAGTAATTGCATGATAAATAATTACTGCTAAAATAAAAAGGACTTATTATGCTCAAGCCAACTAAACTCTACACTGTAAATCTCTCAAAAAATCATTACATCACAACACCTAAACTTCAAGCCAGCCAGAGCCTTACCTCCAGTACAGTTGGAATATACCCATGCATTTTTCAAGGTGTGTGTGTGTGTGTTTGCCTTTCTGTATCTATTGCACCACAGGTGTGCAGTGGGCATGAAGTCTAGAAGAAGACACTAGAAACCCTGAAACTGGAGTTATAAACAGCTGTGAGTCACCATGGGAGTGTTGGGTAATGAATATGAGTCCTTTCCAGAGAAAGGGCAGCCTGTGCCACTAAACACAGAGTCATCTTTCTTCAGGCCCAGTGCAATGTTTTAACTTAACTTAAAAGAATTTAATACTCACATGCTCTTTAAAATCTATAACAGGGCCTTAAATTATTTGAGTGTAAAGCTTTTAATTTTTATTACATGTGTGGGTGTGGGAGGTAAGCATACATGTAGACTTCAGAGGCAACTTGCAGGAATTCTCTCCTTCCATAGATGAGTGCCAAAGATCAAACTCATGCTGTAAAGCCAGATAGCAGGTGCTTCTACTGTCTGAGCTGTCTCACTTGCTCTAGTCTCAGTCTCCATGAGCATGAATTTTAGTTAATATTCTTACTCAGATATTAACAAGTCTGTACACAACCCCCTAGGTTAATATCACTATGACAATGAAACTTATTTTGTCACAAGCTTCCCATAGCTAAAGAACTGTCGGCATTAGGACTGCAGCTGATTCCCAGGATAAAAGGAATATGTAACAATAGAAATAACAAATTCACACCTCAAAAGACACATGCCTGCCCCTAGTGCTACACTGCATTGTGAAAGCTGAAGAGTCTAAACTTTGCAAAATAATTGAAAATGGTGTATTTTTCTCACATTGCAGACGATAGGGAGATAAGACACTGGGTTTCAAAAAAATGGTAACATGCTATTCTTGAATCTGGAAAAACAAACCAAGCTTGCTAAATTGGACTTCTTGATGTTAGCTGAGGAATATAATTTGATTCATGATGGATTTCCACTCAAAATATGAATGACAAGTGGTTTCCACAGAGTAGGGATGATATGAATGTCAGGTTTTATAAGAAGATCCTGTAAGCACAGAAGTTTAAAATGCAAAAAAAAGTGCATTCCTCAAGAATTAATTTTACCTGCAGCCCTGTGAACTGATTAATGTGTTTGGTCCAAATTGACCCAATTCTTTATAATGAAAAAAGTAGTGATTAACCTCACCTTTCATTTCCCTATGATTCCATTGTGTACATGGTTCTGTTTCTTACATTCACCAATCTTCCACCAGCCCATTAATCTCCTAGTGGTTCCATGACCGAGTTTCTGCTATCTATCACACCAGAAATAGTTTCATAGGGGTTTAGAGAGCTTGTCTAGGTGTGACACTCTCCCTGCCTAAAACTGAGGGGGTTCTGCAACCATCTGACTCCTGTGAGTGCTGATGTCAAACTCACCCATTGGCACATCTCTGCTTCTAATACCCACACATGCCAGCTGGGGCAGATATATTTGCTAGTGAAGACTCCTCAAGTCTTCACTTTTCTTTCAAATGCCTGGTAGCAAGTCTTGCCCTATTCTGCACCGAGTAGAGTCCAGTCTCTATCAGAATATGTGCTGGACATGTTCTCAGTATCTCAATTACCTGCTCACAACAGAGCAAAAATACCTTGTGGTATTAGTAAGGTTTTTTATTTAACTGTGTTATGGTAAATGTTGCACAGAAATATGCATGTGTGTACTTCAAATATTCATGTTTTCTATGGTGTTTATATCAGTTGCTTCTTCTATGTCTTCATGTATACAAACATAAATGCAATTTAATATTCAAAAACAGAGCCCAGAAATTAAAATATTTCCATTTCACATAAAATGAATATAGAGCATAATTGCATGTTAAAATGCTAGAAAGCAAAGAAGCCACAGTGTAGTGGGGAAGCCCAGCTTCAGACTTGAGCTCACTCCTGCTTCTCTCATGTATTCACCTCAGGATCTGGGAAGACATGGAGCTTTTTGATCTGTCTATTACACAGTTGTCTGCAAAACAGAGATAAGTGAGCATTATAAGGGGATGCACATCAAAACACAGAGAACAAAAATATTCTAGAAGTGTCTAATCTCATTTTTAAACATTCACTAACCCAATTCCAGAAAGCATCTATGAACAAAATAGATGAAGTCTCCCATAAGACATCACAATCTTGTTTTCATATAACAAAGATTACTTTGATGCAATCAGTATGTAGCCACAATCTATAACCATACATATGGTCCATTGCCACAGACTTCAGCAAAATTGTGGACAATATGTAGTAATGATATTGATGTATAAACACCAATTGCTCTAATACATGAAATAGTAGCTCATGTACCTATGCCATTAAAAAATAAGTGAAAAGTTACAGATAGTCTGAAAATGATAACTTAACTCACAAAATTAACTAACAGAGCAAATATCACAGATTTGCAATTTGCTTTCTTTCTGCCTTTCTTTTCTTTCTTATTTTTTTGTGACACTGGGGATAGAAGGCAGAGCCTTACACATTTCAGGCAGGTAATCCATCATTATGCTATGACCTCATCAGGCAGTTACTCTACCACTATGCTATGACCTCAGCAGTCCCATGGGTTTTTATTTACAAAATCAAAGAAGAGTTACTTTTCCCCCCTTGTCATAGGGTCTCAAAAGAGATAAAACTGATTGTGGACACCACACTGAAAGTATTGCATTTTATAAACTTCTAATATTTTTTAAGAAAACTAATGAAATACAATATAAATAAATAGAGTCCATATTCTACTGTGACAGCTGTGTATTCAACAGTAGTAGCTAATATGGAGGTACATACAGGTCACCTAACAGGAGACAGGCAGGAAGATTGAGAGCTTGATGTCAGCCCATGCTGTGAACAAGGACCTTATCTCAAGAAAACAGCAGAGGAAGGAGGTAGCCTAAATGATCCTGTGTTTGTGTGTTTCTTGTAGGAAAGATTCAATTGAGACCTGTCAGAGAGTCCTAGAGAATCCAAACACCACTGGTGCTTACAACACATGTGTTGTATCACTCTCGTAAATCAAATTAAAACTCCACAAACCCAAGCATAATAAGACCTCCAGTTCTATAATCTGTTTTTTAAGGCACTGCAATATGACTGGCAAAAAAACTCACTGTGCAAAGGCACTTGCCATATCTGATTACCTAAATTAAATCCTAAGGACCCACATGGTAGAAAGAGAGAATGAATTCTATCAAGCTGTCCTCTGACCTCCACCACAAACACTTAAATACATAACCTTCTTACTCATATAAGTAAAGGAACCAAAGAGGCTGAAATAAAGAGAGCCCTTTATTTGTAAAGTGGGATTTAATCATAAGACATACCAATAACAGGAAAGGGTCAGAGACATAATCATCATGTTTCCTACTCCACTAAAGGGTGGCTCCTCCATAAATTTCCCAACTCAAATATGCCTATCCATTAATTACTCTGATCTTGAAAAGCATTCAACTTCAGAAACCTTGTGGCAAACCAAATTTATTTTATGAAGGTATGTTTGGATGTGACCCTCTTCACTAACTCTGTAATAATTCAAATCTATATAACCCTAATCTTTTGGAAGGAAAGCTGGCACACAGGTGCTATTTGCCGTAATTATTATGGACTAAATAAGGAAAGGAAGGAAGACTTTATTTTTATCTGACATAATTTCTCAAGTTTTAAGTCAGAAATGTTTTTAGCAGTAGGCTGTGTTTAATCACACATTCAAAGACTATAATTTCTAATTGCAAATGCATGAATAAAAATTTTGTGGTATTATTCTTACTTCCTCATACACTTCTGACTGAAAAATATTTTGAAAAAATATATAATTCAATTTTTACAATCGCTTCTACAAAACGATATCAAGTTAATATTTCTCATATAATCTACATCATCATCATCATCATCATCATTATTGGTGAATACACAGAATTCAAGGATAATTTGAACTCCTTATTAATTCTTTTGTTAGGATAACCAGTAAATGCCAGTTAGCTTATACAGTCTAATATGGAAAGATCTATAATACTGTTCATAAGTTCACTCTACTGGAGACAGGAATTATGCATTTCAGGAGTAATAAACACCTAATTGTGGTCAACATCCATCTTCAGAGTAGCAGTCAACAGTAGAAAGGGGTGTTAAGGAAGTTGAGAAGAAGACAGAAGGCTAGTGCTAGAGGAATAAGTTCTAGTGTCTTCCAGCATTTCCAGGGTTACCTGATATTTATTATTATCATTATTATTATTATTATTATTATTATTATTATATTTTTATTTAAATTATTTAATTACCACTCATATTTACATATCCATCTCCCATTCCCTCCCCCTCCCATCCTCCCAAGTTCCCCACCAACCCCCTAACCCATCCCCCAACTCATCCCCAGGGATAGTGAGGCCCTCTACCAGGGACCTTCAAAGTCTATCATATCATTTGGGGGAGGGCCTAGGCCCTCCTTGCTATATCTGAGCTGCAATAGTATCCCTCCATAGGGAATGGGCTCCCAAAGTCCATTTGTGCTCTAGGGTTAAAGACTGGCTCCACTGTTAGAGGTCCCACAGACTGCCCTGGCCTCCTAGCTGGCATCCACATTCAGAGGGCTTGGTTCAGTCCAATGCTGTTTCTGCAGCTTTATGACTAGGGTCTCCATACTCTCACTAGGTCAGGTCCACTGTTTCTGCAGGTCTCTCCAATCCTGTCTTGGCGCCTTTGCTCATCCCTCCTCCCTCACCAGGACTGAATTCTAGTAATATGGTTCAGTGCTTAGCTGTGAGTTTCTATTTCTGCTTTGAACAGCTACTGGATGAAGGCTCTCGGAATGGTAACCAAGGTAGACAGCAATCTCATTATAAGGGAAGGGCATCAGTTGGGTAAAAAATGACACTCTTCAGGACAAGACCTGGGTCAGCATCATCTGGTATAGCAAACATCAACTGGAGATATTCACAAAATGACAATTATACTCACACAGTGAAGAGCAAGACAGGCTAGAAAACAGTGTCCTTGGTTTTGTTTTACAACCCAGACAATGTAGCTGACAAGTTGACTTTGAGGCTCAAATTCTTTGTCAGGAAAATATGATACAACTGGACCAGTTCCTGGAGTTGCTGTATGATGAAAAGTGTTGTAACTAACTACAACGTGGTCATATAAACTCTTTTCTGAATATATATATATATATATATATATATATATATAGTGTGTGTGTGTGTGTGTGTGTGTGTGTGTGTGTGTGTGTGTGTGTGATTAATGCTAACATTCAGGTTTAAAAATCAGAATGTTTGTACATGGTAAGTTCAATTCCAAATTTTCTTTGTATTAGATGATCTCTGAGAAAGGGGCTGATTTTTCCTGCAACACTTCAAGAAGACATCCACTCCCAGTGGCAAGCATGACCTGGAGTCGTCTATGCTAAATCTACAATAAACACTGGGCTGCTAAGATGAGCAGAGGGCACACAGTGATGACATTTAAGTGTGGCAGAGAATCCTATATGATGAAAAAACCAAGATCCTGATGGCTTCAAAACTCCAAGCTGGTATCAATTTCTCTAATTTACTGTGAAAGCACAAAAAAAAAACCTCAAAGGGTTATTAGTTACATTTTTGCCAATTAAAGTAAATATTTGCTGCCTATCAATGAGGACAGAAACTGTATATTGAATTTAATTAATGGGACCTAAGAAAGGAAATCGGGGCTCTCTTTCTGCCATCTCTCTGAGGAGGCAGACAGAACCCTGTATGTTCTGTCTCTTCTTCATTCACTCTCTTTTCTCTCTTTTCTTCTCTCCCCCTATCCCTTCCCTACTCCCTTTCTAATAAAACTTCTGTCCCATGTAATAAAACTTCTCTCTCTTTAGAGAGAGAGAGAGAGAGAGAGAGAGAGAGAGAGAGAGAGAGAGAGAGAGAGAGAGAGAGAGAGAGAGAGAGAGAGAGAGAGAGAGAGAGAAAGGAAGCTGGGCGTTGGTGGAACACACCTTTAATCCCAGCACTCGCAGAGGTAGGCCGATCTCTGTGAGTTCGAGGCCAGCCTGGTCTCCAGAGTGAGTGCCAGGATAGGCTCCAAAGCTACACAGAGAACCCCTGTCTCAAAAAACCAACACACACACACACACACACACACACACACACACACACACACACACACACACACACACGCACACACACACACACATACACACACTTCTCCTTCAATCTACTCTGCTCCAATCCCCTTACTTATTGATTACCATAATTACCACTATTCCAAAAATAGAAATCAATGGATGTCAAGGCTGAAAGTAGAAGGTTCAAACCACATCTCCTCAGAGGAAGACACTGGAATCAAAGAAGGCCCCAAGATGAGAACAGAGCAGAGCTTGAACAAGAGCCATCCCCCCAAATTTGCTTCAGGTAAAGGACTTGGCTGAGTAAGGCAGGTGATGCAGGAAAAGTGGCAAGGGCAGCCTAAGAATTGGCCAAAGGGTCCCTGCCCACCCTGAGCTCCCCATGACTTCCTGAGATGTTCAGTGTGCTTAAACTCAGTGGCTAACTGTTTCAAGAGCAATGACAATGATAATTCAGTGACAGTAATAAATTGCATGTATGTCATTTACAATAACATGAAAGAAAGAAGAAAAGAGTAGATACTGCACAAAGGGTTCAAAGCCATCTGTCCAAAATGAAATATTGCTTCCTGTGTTTCTCAGATTGGCTCTAGATAACAAAAATTATTTTATTTACTAAGGAAATTTTCACCTAAAATGCAGATGTCTGGCAGGTATCTATGCTTTTCTGCACACGTGTGGCTAATTAACTAATAAGGCCAAGAATTTCTTGACCATCCTCATTGGGAGATTGCACATTCTGTAGCTGTTATAAGTACTGGGGTTTCTGGTGTCAAAGTAACAACTACCTCTTCTCAGATTCATTCCATTAACCTTAAAGTACTCATTCTCTCTAAGTACACTCACCACCAAAGGAGTGAAGGGATTTAATGAAAATGTAAGCAATTTTTTCCTTAATAGAATTTGCATAAAATCCTGTAAGGGTGCAAAATGTTCCTATAACATCACATAGTATCCAGCTGCCAGCTCTTTACAGTCACAAAGTTCAGGCCACAAAATAGCTCTTCAGATCGCTTTTCAATGAGTTAAAAACAAAACCTCCAATAATTTAACAAATACATCATGTTTTTAAGCCCACCTTCTCCTACCCCCCCCCACCACCAAGACACCAAGATGGCATCTCAATGTAGCACTTTTGTTTGTTTTAACAAATCCCATCCCCAAGTCCTCCTTGCCCTTGGTGGAATCAGGTTTTGCTTAAGAAGTAAATTGATACTGCAGGCATACTGCCCATCACTTTCCTCGGTGGTTTCTCACGTTATTAAATCCTCACTGGAGTAAGTGCACCTGGAGCACTGCTGTGCTTCAAGAGTTGTGGAGATAAGCCCAGTTGGCTGCAGACATAAAAGAAAGCCACCAGGCTCCAGGGCTTTCTGAAGTGGTTGAACTAGGGCCTGTGACAAGGGTCATTGCTTTGTTGTTGCTGTTTTGTTATCCAATTAGGCCATTTGTCATATGTCTCCATATTTGAATAGACAGGAACATGGACAGAGGACTCCTTCTCATGCCTTCATAAAGATCAGTGGTCATTTTGTTCTTCTCAAGCTAGGTGCATTAATAATTTACCCCTGAACCTTTTAGAGAATGCTACAGTGTAGTTCATTGACCTGTTCTATCTTTGAGCATCCGCAGACAGGTGAGTGTTTGCTGAATTACGGGGTTCCGTAAAGAAGAGCTCAGTAGTATAGAAATCAAGCTGGACTCATCTGGAAGCTTCCTTCTGCTAGCTATCATGGTGTCAAGAGGCTTCTTGAAGGTTACTGGGGAAGCTCGTTAACAGTCTTGCTCAGCCATGGATGCAGCTCCAACACTACTGACCCACCAGGCAAGATGCTGCTACTGGTGCCAGTTATGGGGAGAAGCAGACACTTTCTGACTTTGAAGACCTCTCCACCAGACATAATTTATGTCCAATACTGTAAACTTGGTCAAAAGCCCATGGCTTGGGAGATCACAGGCCCTAGTGGGGAATGCCTTTGTGTTGTTTTGCTAACTTGACTATGTCCATCAAATTCCGCTCTTAACAATGTGTATGCCCATAGATCAGTGCTGTTCTCAGCTTTGATCAGAGAAATTTCTTGCTTTGGTGACCAGCAGAACTTATAGACACTCAAGAATGGTCAAATTGTTGGGAATAAGTGACTGTTGAATTCTCAGGCATAAATGGGGCATATGTGACACCCCCATCCATGAAACAACAGTGGAAATAGAGTCAGATAAAAGAGCTGTGAGGTGTCACAGACTACATTCTTCCAGAAATGGCATGGTGAGGGTTGTGATTAAATGCTTAAAATTGGTGTCTATCAACATGTTAGGCACAGGGTACAGAGGAGAGAAGCTAACAAGTCCCCACACCTTCCTGAGGGTCTTTAGACAGCTAATCAATGCTGAGAAAGGGAGAGTTTCTTCAGTAGTGTAGTCACTAGCAAGGTTCTCATGCTTCAGTAAACAATCGTTCTCCCAGGCTCCTGTAAGTAACTCTAATGATAGTCATTCTCTCTCTCTCTCTCTCTCTCTCTCTCTCTCTCTCTCTCTCTCATAAATGCTCACACACTCTCATAGAGAGAAAGAGAGAGAGGGAGATGTGCAATAGGAACTAATTGGAAAGATGGGAAGAGATAGGGGATTGGTAGAATTTGGAGGATGACATAGAGGGTAATGAAGGTGGTGAATATGATCAAAATATATTATGTACATGGAAGGAAATGTCATAATGAAACCAATCATTCTGCATTATATATGCTAATTAAAAAGTACCCACAGATACTTTTCTTGGGGTTGGATACTTTCTAAGGAGTTAGACTTAGAAAATGTATGAATTCATTAGGCTTACAAAATCTCTTGGTGCTTGTGGAAGCATTTACAACCAGAAACCTAGAGTGCCAGACTCACTCCCACTTCCAAGTGTGTTGTCAAGCTGTCTACAGTGTTCTGTGTTATTCTCCATGTGGTCATACCTAACTTTGAGAGCTTCATTTTCTTAAATAGTGTTTCAATGGCATGTTTCTCCCAGATATTCCAAGTCCTTTACTCACGTAAGCCAAATCTGATGCCCAATTTGAAATGGTGAACTTGGCAGAAACGTTCAATGTGTATTTCTGTCTCTAGATAGACTATAGAATATAAGGGTCACCTTGCAGAATTCAGATGATTCTGAAGGGATCGTGTTAAGATTGTTCTTATAACTAATACTGTATCCACACATGATTACTGATTTACACTTAAAAAACATTATCTTCAGAATACTAATGCTTAGCACAGCATAGATTCTGGGGATGCAGCTAATACAATTGACATTGTAACCTTTTATCCTTGCAAGAGAAGGTTCTCTTATTTATGTATGTATACAAACACCAGAGTTCATTGCCTTCTGTGTGTGTGCATGTGTATATATGGTATATATAGACGTACATATGAATTGTGTACATGTGTGGGCATTCATGTAAAGGCCAGAAGTCAGCATTGGGTGTTTTCTTCAATTGCCTTCTGCCTCAGTCTTTGAAAACGAACCTGTCACTGAACATAGGACTCATTAATTCATCTAGAACAGGTTACCAGTAGTAAATCCCAGAGATTCTCCTGTCTCTGCCTTACCATCTTTCTAAAGCTGGGATCACAGGCATGCCACCACCACACCTGGCTTTTTAAGTAGGTTCAGGAGAGCAAACTCTGGCCCTAATTCTTGTGCAGCAGATGCTTCTTGACTGAGCCATCTCCCCAGGACCTTTTAAATACATGCCTTTCCATCCAATCTTTAAGTCATTGATTTAACTGTTCATAGCTCTTTGGAGAAACAAGGAAGCCAAGTATCAGAGTCTAATATTTTCCTAGGCTACACACCAAAATGATGAGTCCTGGATGTGTCTGCAAAGCCTGTCACAAAGGCTTTCTAGTACACACAGAAAGTTTTCACATACAGCTGTCCTCACCCAAGTAGAGTGTACACTGGCTTTCATTACTTCAAAGCCAACTTAACACTGAATTCATTTTAAATGCTGAGAAACTCAAAAATGCAACTATCTCGTTGTACCTATTTAAGAGTTCTAAATAAGAAGTTTTGGTGTGGCGAGAATGTAGATGCTGAGATTTTCAGAATGAAACACTATTCAGTGACAGTGTTCTACAGGTACAAAGTGTCTAAGCAGATAAGCGCATAGGAGGGAAGTGCTTTCTGGAGAGAGGACCAAAAGCAAGTACTGCAGTAAAATATTTAACAAGTTACAAAATCCTTTAACCTTGCAAGTGTTGTTTGGTACTAGCAGTGGCTCTGAGCTCTCCTGAGCCTCAAGGTTGTATAGAGGCCTCTCCAGCTGTCAGGATTATCTGACGTCTTAAACTTAAGCCCAGACATTCTGAGTCATACCGTTTTTCCCAGACAGTAGCTTTAGACAGGGTGGAAGGGACAAAGCTTCACTGTAGCAGCAGAAAGCTCACAGGTGATGGTTAGGGAACTAGAGAGTACAAGAGAGAAAGGTGTCATGGGTGTCACATTGGGCTGTTTTGGGAGGAGAGTTTGGCCCATCCCAAGGCAGAAGGCTCACAAGTTAAGATTTCCTCATTTTCCTCCCATGAATTTGGATGAGACACTTCATGGTGAACAGGAATAAAGAGAAATATTTGAAACTATGAACTTGAAGATCAGTTGAGGTTCAAAAATCTTGCACTCTAACTCTACTTTGCCTTTAGTGAGTCTTATAAAAGACACTCAGCTTCGATAATCTTAGTTTTTGAATAATTAATTTAAGACACACTGTGTTTGGGTACACTTCACATTGTCATTGAAAACAATCTCACCATCATGTACCAACCAGTACTATGGTGAGGGTACATTTTTGCATGCATATAATAAAAGTACCACACTCCTCCATTCCACCAAAAGATGGGACTGAAATAAACATGCTACTTCAAATTCTCAAGTCGACATTTTATCTGGAAAGACATTCATGTAAGCAATACAATTTGTTATGCAAGAATTCATTCAGCTATTTTCAGATGATGGACATCTAAACCCGGTCGATTTTTTTGTTATTGTTGCTGCTACTGAGAAGGCTGAAAAGAATAAGCACATAATACTGCAAAAGTACATCATATTTCTCCATTAAAAAGTCTAATAATTTAGATGTTTGACTGGTATGGAAGAGTTATCTCCTCTTACCTATCCTGATTTTTCCAGTTACACAACAAAGTACTGGAATATATATCCCCAGGGATCTTGGTAGCTTGGGTTCCCCAGCTGCAGCTTTACAGATATTTTTGTGGGATGGGGGAGAATGGTTAATATGCATAGTTTAGAGTAAGTCAGAAATCTTACTTATTTCTTAGGTTTGTTCTTAATATGAAAACATAAACTTATTTATTATCTAGGTTTAGTGAGGTTCTTAACCTTTGATTATTTATTGTGAGGTAGTTTTCTATTTTTCCAGAATAAAGTAGTGGCCAAACACGTTAGATAGCCTGCATTAGCCTTCTATTTGTACTATATATGCCTAGTGTGTCTTGTCTTGCATCTAAGTATGATGTAGGGTATTCTGTAACATGGAAAAAGTAATGAGGAATACACAGCTGTTTGTACAACATTGTAGGATTGCATGCAATGATGTGTTATCCAACTTTCCAAGCCTTTCTGTTTCTATCTCCCAACTCTAGCTCTACTCCCTTTCTCTCCCCATTTATCTCTCTCCTGCCTCTTCTTCTCTGGCTTGGTGTCTTATTGGAAAGCCCCACAAGACAAAGAACACTGAGTGGCCTCCAAGAACCGAGGGTGAACTCTGGCCAAGAGCCAGCCAAAAACTTCAGTCTTGTTACAGAAGGAACTGAATTGTGCCAACTCCCCAGAGTAAACTTAAAAGTGGACTCTTTCCTAGTTGAGCCTTAGATGACATTGAAGTCCCCATAAGCCTTTGTGTGCACTTTGGTGGATTATTTTTTAAGGACCTAAGCTGTGTAGAAACTGTTTTAGACGGCATAGCCAATGAATGGAGAGATGTTTCTAGCTCTTTCTGATGTTGCAAAGCTGCACTAGCTAAATAAACCCCACTAAGATGGAAAGTGACCCTGTTCTTCTGCACACACCCCTTTCCAGTTGCCCCTAGTGGCATCTGGTCCCATAGGAAGGAAAGGGTAGTGCTGAAGTATCGTGCTGACTATGACTGCCTTCACCTTCTTGCCCCCCCCCCACTTATTATCCATGGACAACAAATAGGCACATCTCTTAAAGATGCATCGAGTGTCTTATTCTGTCTACATCAAGCATCCCAGAGTCTATAACTAACAGACATCTTTTTCTTCACATAGGTTCTGTTCTTAAAACATGAAAGGTAACCAGAACACACTTTACAGAAGAAATGACAGCTGTTGCTTCTTGTCATATCACATCTTATGTATTATTTTATACCAACTCTCTCTAAAAGACAATTATACTGTTAATCTATTTAAAAACTAGATGAGATGAAACAAACACCACTGTCCAATTTCACTATGATCCCTTTAGTTTAAAGGCAAATGACTCCTCATCATTTCAATATACTAAAGGCATATCTCTCCTAAGACTTTCCTTGCCACTAAAGACACCCCAAAATGTAATGTTATAAATGTATTTGTCAAAGAAAGAGTATGACTAGTTCATCTTTGTTCCATAATCCTCTTTTATAATCTATTCAATTAAAAGGCTGAAAGATAAAATAGTTGTGACGATCAAATGATGATAGTAGGTTGAAATATCTGCTGAATATGTTCTAATATTAAATTATTGTCACCAGAAAAGAAAAATGCAAACACTTCTTAACACTTATGGATATACAAAGAGAAACAGTCATGAGAAGATGCCCAATGGATCAAATAAGCAGTGAGAAACAATAATTCTAATTAATGTTTTTACAGCTGGTTGTATGGACAAGTCCAAGTTTCATCATGAGCAATTCCTCAAGCAGAGACGACAGGTACTTATCATTTCTGCCCTGTGTTTTTCTACAGAACATTAAAAACTATTTTGGATCTACTAAAATTAGTGCATGAAAGATGTTCTGCCCCACAGATCTATTCACTAAAGCAGCAGCATGCTCTGGAAACACAAATACCCAGTGTTTCTGTCCTCCAAGGTCTCAAGATGCAATGCAATAGGAAAGGTGTGAAAAGCATAAAAAACAGCAAAGAAGGACACCTTCCCAAGTTTCCTAAATATGTAATTTCCTACCCAATGACTAATGATTGTTAAGTATAAGGACTGACTGACACAGAAATTAGAAGGGAGTTTGTTGGTCCGATAATGAGAGATAACCAGACATAGACACAAAGCTATGCAAGCTCAGATAAAAAAAAAACAAAAAACAAAAACAAACAAACAAAAAAACAGAGGCAGCAATGATCACAAACAAGCCGGTGTAACAAATCAAGGTAGGATGCAACTGTTTGTGGAGAACTCAGCAGACAGCATGAGAGAAAGACCTAGAAGACCACACTGAACTTGACTGTAGAATGTGAACACCTACAGGTTCAACTAGAAGTTTTATTTAGGACTTGAGAAGCCACAGAGTTCATGTCTTTTGATAACATACTCCCCACTAGACTTCATCTACAAAGGTATTACCAATATCAAGAAATAAATGATATCCATGTTAGTGCATAGAGTAGAGGCATGAGAAGGAAGTAATGCATCAAATATGGTCCCAACATAGTCCTACATTCCATTTTGTTCTCTTGTGTTTCTACTTTAAGGAGCCACATGTGAATTTCCATGGTGACAACTGAGCATTGATGTTTACAGATTCAAGTGTAGTCTGCACACTCTGACCAGACTTCTCTATGTTGACTGCTCTTGGAAAGTCCCTCAACTCTCCACTCACTAGTTGTTGTCCTTCCCTTACTCCCCAATTTCTTGAGTCCCCAACAAATTTCACCTCCTGGACACTCTCCTCTCCAGTGTAGCCATGCATCAAAGGTCTCTGTTAGGAAGATTCCTATTTGGATCAATGAAAATTATGTCAAGAACCCATTTCCTGCAGCAGTGGAAGGCACCTGGAAGGCAAACAGCAATTTCTCCTAACTGCAGTCTAGGAGAAGAAACAGAGCTCCCATATGTGAGGTACTCTATCAGTGTTTCTGCTTGGGGCATTCCATCATTCTCCTCCCACATTAGTGCTGCCTACAGTCATTTTCAAAACAGTCACTCTTGGTATTCTGGCATCTGTACTGGCCTGTCCTTGGGGTTCTGACAGGACACACCCTCAGCTGCATCCACTAAGAGCATCACCTGTGCACTTTCCCTACATTCCCCCACTTCTCTCTGCTTCTCTACCTGTCTCTCACCTTCTCTCTCTCTCTCTTTCTCTCTCTCTCTCTCTTCTCTCTCTCTCTCTCTCTCTCTCTCTCTCTCTCTCTTCTCTTCTGTCATTTCTGTCCCCAGAAGCCAGTCTCCCCTCTCCCCTCCCCCCTTTCCCATTCACTTTCCCTTAAATAAAAAAAAAAATCAACACAAAACCCTTCACCCAAGCTCTATTACATGGCATTTTTCTCTCATGTGCCACTTGTTTAAATTACAACAGTTACCAACCAATATCTGGGACTTCATCCACAAGGTCCATCATTTAGGATCACAACAAACTGAAAACTGCATCTGGGCATTGATGGCAGTTCTAATTAGACCCTAATAATGTCAGTCAGCAGAGGTGGTTCCTCACAAAGGCAACTGTGGTAAATTCATTTGACTTTCCTTGAGCATTGCTTTCAGTATTTCAATCTCTTCTTGTTCTTAAAATCCATACCTTTCATCCACTGCGGTACCCATATGGCTTAAAATACAGGTATTTGGAAGGTGAAGGCAGGAAGATCAAGAGTTCAATGAAGCCCCAGCTAAATAGTTGAATATGCAGTCAGCATCTATTACAATCTATCTTAGTCTCCATAGGTAAAAATAAAAATGAATAAAATCCATAATTTCCTATATTAACAGGTCATCACTTAAACAGCTCACCCCATAAAACAAACAAAAAATCCTTCTGATGTGTTTTACTTCATTATTTCCACAGTAATTATGTTTACATATGAATGAAACAGAATGAGAAATATTTAATTGGTGCTCAAAAAATTTACATTTTAAGAAACCATATGATCAGTTAATATGATTCCTCATATGACCCCAGCTAAGACTCCTAGCAATAGTGTATATGTAGCCTGAACTGGCTATCTCCTGTCACCGAATTGGTGCCTAGCCCAATTGTCATCAGAGAAGCTTCATCCAGCAACTGATGGAAACAGATGCAGACCCACAGCCAAACATTAGGCAGAGTTTGGGGAATCCTGCAAAAGAGGGGTAGAAAGGATTGTAGAGCCAGGGGGTAAAAGACACCACAAAAAAACACACAAAATCAACTAAGTTGGGCTCATAGGGGCTCACAGAGACTGAACCAACCAACCAGAGAGCCCATATGGGACAGACCAAGCACTGTGCATTGTGTTATAATTGTGTAGCTTGGTCCTCTTATGGGACTCTTAACAGTGGGAACAGGGCTGTCTCTGACTCTTTTACTGGCTTCTTAGACCCTACTCCTCATACTGGGTCACCTTGCCCAGCTCAATATATGAGGAGATGTTTACTGCAACTTGATATGCCATGTTTTGTTGATACTCATGGGAGACCTGCCTTCCAGGGATGGGGGAGGGACTGGAAGAAAAGGAGAGAGGGAAACTATAAAAATAAAAGAATATAAAATTGAAGAAACCTCTGCAATGTCTTGTCCTGTCACACCTGTTATACTATACTATTTACATATCCAATATTTGTGTATAAATAATTAAATGTTATTTATTTTTAAAAATATATAATTCCTCATATAAAGATGACCACTCCTTTGTAGTCAAGGGCTCTCTTCCTTATAGAAGTACTAATCATACAACCTGTAAGTCATGGGTACCCAGAACAGCACTGTACTTGGTTATACAGCATTTTCCTTACAACTGAAACAAACAATGTTTTGAACCATGGAAACAAAAATGGCTGATAATTTCAGCTCAGGCCTGTATTGCTATTCTTTGAAAGAAGATCATAAAGGTATCTTTCCTCCCAGGAGAACTCATCCTTACTTTTAGATATGCATGGAGATGAGATATGCACAACAGCAAAAGGGTGGGTGTGGACAGTGGGTTCACACATCAGAAAGTAGTGGAAATGCCCTCTGAGCACAAAGGCCAGAGTAGGAAGAAATAGCAAAATATTGACCTCAACTCATAGATTGTGTATTTATAAGGAGGGTGGGTGCATACACTCCTCCCCATTCTGTCTCTGAATATCAACCCCACAAAGCTCCTTCCCAACTAAGAGGCCAGTAGAGATGATTCCTGTTAAACACAGGAGAAACATATTTTTCTTAATAAAGTCACAGGGATTCTCTAGGCATCAAAAAACAAGTGCTTTGAATTCACAATTGATTTCAAAGGCTTTTAAATCATTACAGATCAGTCCTCAAATAATGCAAATTTTAATCTAACATTTAGCTCTTTCTTACATAACACCAATCACATCAGAGTATACTAAACGGTAATGGGAAAAGTATAGAATAATTCCCTGCAACAGTATTTTCACATGAAAGACTATAATTATTCCTTGAAGTCTGTTCACAATACAAACACTGTGGACAAGGAGCTCAGGCTGGGGCTTTGTTGTAAATTCATACTTTTAAAAAGATTAAAAGGCACCGGGTGATGGATAGTGATAATGGAGGCATAGATGATACAGAGGGATCATCTCAAATAATTGCACAGTTTCATGACACAGCAAATTCAGGTTGAAATCTGTGTGGTCTCATTAGCCTTTGAAGGATTAACGAATTGATTATTAGATCAACATGCCTTTTATTGAAAGGGAAGAAGGGATGGGATACAGATAGATGTAATCTATATTATTTAAATGAGATATATCTTTTATCTACAATGTAATTAATCCACTTCCTGTTACTAAATAATGAAGGGGCCTAAATTTTGAATTTGTATAGACTAAGTTAGACTTGAAGTTTCCTTTCTTTCTCATTCTCCTTTTAAGGGTCCTTTTACTGAGGTTGGTTGTGATCTCTATCAGGATAATTTATGAATGGAGGCTGCTGTTGCACTAAAAGGGCCTTCATGCCACCCTCATTTCACCCATGCATCTGAAGACTCACTTGTAGGCACAGTGTATGAGTTGGAATTGAAAGAATATAGAGACAAGTTATTCTCGGGTGGAATCAGTGTTCATGGGAACACTCAAAGCCCCCATGCTATGGACCTGGGTAAAGAGTCAGCCATTTCATAACATTCTCACACAAAAGTTATCACAGCTCTATTGGGGGAGGCAGTGCCTTATTAGCTGGAAAACCCCCACACAGTTTGTTTTTATTTCTGAAGAACCTACATCCTTATAGTTTGCCTTAAATTTTGTTACAGTTGAGATTCTCCAAGGGAAAAAAATGAAGAAATGAACACTTTTAGTACTTGACCAGGAGCTCACATCATTTGTCCTGCCAGTGGTAACCATGTTCCCAGTGTGACTCTTTGGGAAAAACTGTCTGGAAGTGGCACCAACAATTTGACTCATGCATGATCAGTGTCCCTTGATCTTATGTTAGTGACAATGTTCAAATCATACAGTCAAATGTCCCTGACTTACCACATGACAAATAATGAGATGAAATTAAACCAATTCTGACAGCCATGAACTTCAAAAGCATTAAAAACATAAAGCTACCCAGGGATATTTTAAGCAGGTGTATTCCACTCTAAGAGGTGTTTTGTTTTGTTTCATCCACCAAGAAAGTTTTAGACACAACATTAGCAAAGTGGGTGGAAGTAACATCATCTGTGACAAGAGTTATTGAGCAGGATACAAATCATAAAGGCGGATCAGGTAAATTCTGTAAAGCACAGGTGGCATTTGCCTCTTGAAGACCCCTACCTGATGTAAGTGACTTAAAGAATACCTCAGCTGAACAACAAAAGCAGCCACTTTCTACTCAGATCTGGAGAGGCTGATCCACTGGGAGATAAACAGGGTTTGCATTATCTTCAGAAAGCGCCTGTACCACTCCATTTTAACCCACTCATTGCTTTACAATTTCTGTGTGTTCTTTTTAATAAAGAGGATATTAACTCTGCAATCAGTCCCCACACCAGGGACTAGTGTTGCCCTTAAATATAGTCATATTAGTAATCAAAGGTCATTTAATGTCATACTGAAGTCACTGTGGAAAAGGCCTGCTCATCTATAATTTAGCTGTAATTGCTTGGGGATGAGTATTTGAGCTGTATACTGATAGCTTGTTTGGGAATAGATATCCAGGGAGCTAAGGATCATGTCTCTGCATTAGAAGGCAGCAGCAGAGGCTTGATTCCTTTAGCACTAATACATCTATGTAACACCAAAAGAATTTCTTTGCATTGGGTTGTACCTTAAGACCATTCTGCTCCTTCAAAAAACAAAACAACAAAAAAACACCTCTGACACAAGTGGTAGGGAGAGCACATAATCAAATGGGTCTGACTCTCTCCTTACCATCCCTGATCTGAGAAATCAAGTCACTACTCTAGTGGTCTCAGAGTGAACGGGTCTTCAAAATGCTCCCAAGAGCAAAGGTACAGATAGTGTAGCTGAATTTCTAGTCCTTACCGGACATCTTCCTGTGAATCAGCAATTAACTAGTAAGATCAACGTTAAAGACATGCCCTCTTCACATTTCAAGTACACAGGCTATCCAATTATTCATGGAAGGAAATGAACTCAAGATGAAAAAAAAAAAAAAAAAGAAAGAAAGAAAAGGCCAAAGAGAACACATAGCTTGAGTTGCACACATGGAAGTTGTAGCAGCTTATTTCGCCATGAGCTCAGCAGAAAAACTACTGGAGTCACATTTAGAATTCAGTAGAGCATGGAGTGTTTAATATGCCATTTGCATTTTGACAGCTTAGAATGTCTACACTGGATTTTCTAGATCCTTGGCAATAAGCACTAAGTGGCCACTGAGCCTTTGTTGATTATTTCTGGGAGGAAGCAGAACCCTTTTGCTGACATCCTCCAAGCTGGATTGTGTTTCAGACAACAAACTGGAGACTGACTGAGGCAGCCTTGCCCTGGGGAAGGAGATGTCTCACCTGGAGGAACTTGGAAGCCAGAGTATGTTGTGTTCCAATTAAGCATGATCTGCAAGACGAAAACCAATATAAAAAAAAATACACCC
Source organism: Cricetulus griseus (assembly GCF_003668045.3). Taxonomy (NCBI): domain Eukaryota; kingdom Metazoa; phylum Chordata; class Mammalia; order Rodentia; family Cricetidae; genus Cricetulus; species Cricetulus griseus. Next base: position 63,676,057 of record NW_023276807.1, on the reverse strand, counting down.
CCTCTCTTCCTACTCTTTGTTCTCTACAAGCAAGGTGCTTGAGCCCTGGAATTGGGAAGTGTTCTAGGGGCCCTGGACTACTGCCCTTCCTCCTCTGAATGTGACAATGAGATGGCATTGTTCTCTTCCAGTTTGCCAAACTTGTGACATCAGAAGATTTCCCCCTTCTCATTTTTATAAAAAAATATTTTATACTTATTTATGAGTGAATCCCATTTGTGGTGGTTGCCCTTGGAGGTCAGAAGGAGTATAGTACCCCCTTTTAGTTGAAGTGACAGTGGTGAGCTACCTGATGTGGGTGCTGGGAATCCAACTTCCCTCCTCTGAAAGAACACCAGGTGCTCTTGGCTCTTAACCACCGAGCCATCTCTCTAGCCCCATGATTTCCTTTGCTTTATTTGTTCATGGTCTTAAAAACCCAAACTAGTAACTAATTGGGCATTCTAGAAGCAGTAGGATGTTTTGGCTGAACATATCTGAGTTTTTAAAATATATAATAATAATAATAATAATAATAATAATAATAATACAGTGCTATGTCTGACAATGCAAAAAGGCTAAAAGATTTGGTAAGGACATCTTGAATACAAGGAGAGTAAACAAACTGTCTTTGTAATGCATGGTGGATTTGGGGTGGTTTTGAGCACACTTATTCACAGGAGGTCCTGGCTTCATTCAAAGTCAAATCACAGTGGCCCTGATCTAAAGAAATTGGACACCTGTAAACTAAAGGTCTTAGTGTCTCTTGCAATTTTCAAAGAAGTAACAATCCAGAAGCATGGCAGACATTCTTAGCTTGAGTTCTGTATATGATTTCTGTGGGAATTCCGTGTGTGTGCTTTAAAATCTCCATGCTGGGGAGGTAGACAAACAAGGAATCCCCTGACCAAATCTTGCCTTCACTCCCAAGCCTCCTCGGGTGAAGCTCCTTTTGAACAATCAGTAGTTGAGATTACTTTTAGCTTGAGTACTGAGCAAAGGCCAGCTTCTTTCACTGCCCATAACTAAGAACCCAAGACCCTAATGAGAAACAAACTTTACTCAAACAGCCTGTAGCCATACAAACCTCAAACCGGGATTGGGGGTGCAAATTTAAGCAAGCTTTCTCGGATGAATTATTCCATTTATTTACTAAATGTAAAAGCATAAAAATCCATCTTCATTTTCCTGTGGTGCCTGAAAATGTAGTGCTTTCCAAAGGAGAGTCAGACTTGGGATTCCACCCTTGTCATCTCACTAATAATCAATAAGAAAACAAAATTCAACAGGAATTGTTGTTTTCCCCAGTGTTTTTTGAACTGGTGCTTGGGCACTGAAGGGGGTTCCAACGACCTGTGCTGCAGCACCTCCAGCCTCCCATATTCAGCAAACAGGTCATGAACATGCCCCATGCATCAAAAACTCGGACCCTCTTTGCCAGGGCACAGTCACCACCTGGGAGCAGCAGGAGCTGAGGGGTGGTAGTGGCCCAGAGACCTAGGCCTGTGCACTCCTTGAAGGAGGACCTTAATCCGCGCAGGCGCCAGGGCGCCCTCGACCCTGTGGCCAAGCCTTAGAGCCCAGAGGCAACACCCCTGGCAGAAGCCCGACCTTGGCCCATAGGCTTTGGCTTGCCAAAGGGAATTGGGACCCTTCCCCAGCTGCCAGCCAGCACAGTGTTGACTACTCTCCTGCTGGCATCATCAGCCTCCTGCCAGTCTGCACAGCCACAGGGCTTGCTCTTGATCTCATGGGTGCCAAGAGATGCAGCCCTGGCCCTGAGGGGGTTAATGAAGGAGCGCGCACCCACTGCCGCGTGGACCAGACAATAGCGCAAGAGATCTTGGCGACCAGAGTCCCAGTCCCTATGGGCTCCAGAGCCGCGGGCACGCCTGCGCGCTCTGGACCACCAAGCAAGCACACCAAGCACGCAGGGACTGGCAGCACCTTGGGCTTCACTTTGGCTTTCGTGGTCTTCACCGGGGTTCCGGGTACGGAGGAGGCACTCTGTTCTCTGGGGCTGTCAGTCCAGGCCCAGGACTCAGTGCTCCTACCCTGGAGCCCCCAACCAAGCCAGTGAAGCGCCTTCCCAAGACCTGTCCCTCCACACCAGGCTCCTCCTCCGCCTCCCTTAGAGCAGCAGCCCACCCTGGTGGGGGCGGAATCGGCCCGCACACGTGTGTGGATTATTAAGCAGCCGGGCGGGCGGCTGTGGGCTCCACGCAGCAACCTCTGTTAATTGCGGGGGAAGGGAGCTGGGAGTGCACAGAACTCGGGGAACACAGAGTGCACTCCAAGGGTGAGCTGCAGATTTTAGGGAAGGAGGGAGCCTTGCCTTAGATCATCTGGGAGTGCAGGAAATGGTAAGAAGTTTGGCGTAGTTGCATGACTGGCTGATCATTTTCACCAACGGTTTGTTTGGACAAAGCCTGGTCCTGTGTCCTGAATCTTTTGGCTTACAACGTTGACGCGCAGCCGCACAGGGTTTATTGGGGGGGGGGGGTGGCACAGCCCTCAACTTTTCATGCTTTGCCACTCATTCCCCAGTGTGCCAGGGCGACCTGAGCCCTCCACCAGTCTAAGCCTTCTTAGCAGGTGGAGCCTCCGCAGCCAGCAGGTTGGTGGAGGCCCAGGCTAGAGGCAGGGGGTGTGTGTATGTGGTCAGAGGGTAGGCATCTCGGGGAAGCTTCTGAAAATAAAGCGATTCTATCTCTCCATTTAGCGGGACCCACCTATCTCTGGGGGGGGGGGAGGCTATTGGGGCTTACTGCACAGATACCCTTTGTGAGGAGGATGCTTGGCTGAGGGGCCAGCACCAGGAGGCCAAGTCTCCCCCAACCAGAACCCTCCTGCAATCCTCTGCTTTCTCCAGGCGTGTGTGGAGTTGGATGGAGATCACAGAGTCCTCTGTCGCTTCTTAATCACCCTTGAATTTGAACCACTGGGGGAACGGAAGGCAGGGTAGTCTGGAGAGGAAAGGGGAAATTCTTGTGAGGAAGGAGGGAACAGATGAGTCAAAAAGAAAACACACACACACAAGACTTGAGTTCCATCCTTTAAAAAGAAAAAAATTCTATCTATAAAGGTACAGATATAGATTTGCCCAGGAGTGTGAGGGAGGGAGCTGACACACACCCTGGGAGAATCTGAAGCATTAGAAGAGGGCAGGGTGAGAGTGAGGAAATGGGGCAGGTACTTGCCAATGTGAAAATCAATCAACTCTCTCTCTCTCTCTCTCTCTCTCTCTCTCTCTCTCTCCTCTCTCTCTCTCTCTCTCTCTCTCTCTCTCTCCCTTCCTCCCTCCCTCCCTCCCTTCCTCTCCTCTCCTCTATTCTTTCTCTCCTTCTCATAGAATAGAGGAGCAGCAGCGCACAAGCTGTTGCCAGCCCGGAGGTTTGCAAAGACTTAGGAGAAAACATCCCCTAACTCATTTCAAGGAGAAAGCCAAGTTCACTGAACTAAATGCCCCAGGAACCACTCAGAAAGACCCTTCCCCTTCCGTTGACCAGACTTAAGACTGGGGCTAGCCCTGCACCCAGAAAGAATTGATCTGCTATAGAAGCCCGACCAAACTCCCTTCTGGCTTCATCCACCTCGCCAGATATTACAACTTGCAAGAAGCAAAGTCCGGGGAAGGGGGCAAGGGTAGTGGGGGCGACCTCACAGAAGCAGCTAGTCTGAATACTTTGGAGGGGAAGCAGAGGAATGAGGTGTGAGGAGGTGTAAGGCTCTGGGAACATAAGTCAGCTAGGAGCTTTCCCTGATGGCACCAGAGCCCAGGGAGCTTGAACTTTGCTAGGCCGACTGTACCCAGTTGGTTTCCCAGGTGCGCCGCCGGGTCCGGGGAGAAGTCCTGGGAACTACCCTAGCCTGCGACCCGCCAAGCCCACCAAGTGCCAGGAGCCAAGGCGCAGTTCTCTGCCCAACTCGTGTCGGGCTGTCTTCTCCTTGACAACCCACGGCACACTGCACAGAGAGAAGAAATGTCGTTTGAGCCCAAGTGAGGGGGAAGGAAGGGCGGGGGTGGGGCGGGGCAGATGAGGGGTGGGAAGAACACCATGGAAGCTCGGTATCCGGCGCTGCGTTCCCCAGCGTCGCTGGTAGAGAACCACCCGGCCCGTGCCTGCTGCTCGGTCCCCTATGGTCCCCAATTCAGACACTCGCGTTCGCAAACCGGGCCTCCGAGGGTTCGGCCGTCTCCCCAGTACCGAGCCAGCCTGTCTTACCCTTAGCTGCAGTGAGGAGCCCCGCGCACAGAACCTCTAGCACCAGAGGCAGGAGCAGCGACTTGAATTTCCTCCACGCAGTCATGTCTGCAGATATTCCACACGCACACGACACGGATGGTTCCTCTCGTATGCGCCGGTCTCCTCCAAGGAACGACCGGGCTCTAAACACAGCCCGGTAATCACCAGAGGGCAAGGCGAGCTGGCGAGAGCTCCGGGTCCCCAGCCCGGCCGCGCATCCGACGCCTCCCGCAGCTTTGCGCGCCGGGCTCGCTCCGCTCCCGTAGCATCGGGTCCGAGCCACTGCGGGGCTGAAGATGCTCTGACCGAGCGCAGCCCCGGGGCTGCCGGGGCCGGGGACGAGCACCGGCCGAGCCGGGCAGGAAGGCACCAAGGCGGCGAGGCTGCGGGAGGGGGCGAGGCGGGGAGAGGAGCGCGCGCAGCCGGGAGCAACCTGGAGCGGAGGCAGCTGGAGAGAGAGCCAGCGAGTGGGAGGTGCGGGAGGGGCGCGGGGGGGGGTTGGGGGGAGCCGGGCTGGAGCGGGAGGAAGGCGGGGAGCGAGCGCCGAAGACAGGCTGCTAGCGGCGCAAGGAGCCGCTGCTGTGGCGGCTGGACTCAACCATCCTACCAACCGAGAGGGGAAGGAGGCTGGCGGCGTGCAGTCCTGGACTCAGCCTGGCCCAGGGCTTTGGGGCCCAGCGCATTGTGCTCCCGCGGCTCTGCGTTTGGCCTCTGTCGGGGCTGCGCTCAGGCTGGAGCACGGAGACTTGTTGGGCGCTCAAGTGGGAGAAGCCCACGCCACGCACTAGGGAGAAACCATGCAATTGGCCACGCAAGCAAGGCTGGGGGCTCTATGGAAGCAGCCAGGGGACCACCTCCATTCTCTGAACTGTCTTTCTCTGCTGACCAGAAAAAGCCCCTGCCTAAGTTAGGAAAGAATTGCAGGTGGAGAAAGAATGAGCCCAGCTGTGACTGGAAGAGGCTAAGAAAAAGGTGCTTTTACAAGAAATTGTAAATTACCTTTAACAAGGTGACTGCCTACAACTGTGATAAACCACTGACAGATTCCTCCTCCGCTCAGCTCACATTGAGTCCTGTTAGGGTTACCCACATACCAATGTCAGCTCTATGTGGGATTCAAAAGGAGGCTGAGCAACTACGATGCTGCTACCGTGTTCTGGTTGTGAGAGCAGAACTGTCACACCTCTAGTGAACCCAAACATCTAATCCCGAACTCAGGAAGGTCTCCAATCCTGCAAAGAGGCAACCAGAGGAGTCAGGAGCAGCTGCAGGTCTACTACAGCCATTGAGAGCACATAAAGTAGACACAGTGTTGGGATAAAGCTGCAGGTTAACTGAAAAGTCCAAACCGTAGGTCTTCACCTTCAGTTCACAGTAGCATATTTAAAGGATGTGCCATTCTTAATCAGAAACAAATAGGGAACTCTAGAGGACTGGAGGGAAGGGGACATGGACATTTCATGCCTCCATCCTAGGGACATCCATCCTTGATGATCCTGTATTATCCACACTAAGGAATTAGCATGGTGTTTGGAGGCAGGTAGATGGTGACACTACTGCACCAACATTGCATCAATTGTCAGCTGAATCACTATATGTCACACTCAGTTCTAATGTTCTAGATCTTTCTTGCCCATATAGCCCATAGATCACATGAGGACATGACAATGACTCTGGAGATGTAGAATGACTAGCTGCTCTCAGCCTCCCAACAGCAGCCAGAGCCCTTACCTAGCCTGCATTCCTTCCCCTGGAGATCTGAACTCCCCACAGAGAATCATGGGGTTATGTTCTCCTAGAGGTGCTGTCTTGGAACTGAGCTAGATTTGGTGCTGTTGATCATCTTCTCCTTGTTCTTCCCTTACTCCTAGGGGAGAAAATTCTAGAATAACTCTCTAAAGCATGGATTCTGGATGGCTCCCTGTGTTTTCTTGGTGTGTGGAGTAGATAGGGAGTAGAGAGGGCCACACCTCCTGTGTGAATTTTCAGTCATCTCCCAAATGTTATCCACACTCTAGGAAGTGAATAACAAATGCCTTTCAAGAGCCATTAGAAGATCCGCTAGTTCATTCCCTTTTCTTCCTCAGGACACATTGATCTTCAGGAACCTCAGAGCTGAAGTCCCCTGTGACAAACACTGTCCTGTCTTCCTGCTGCCACTCCTAATGACTCCTTTCACCAAGAAAGATTTCTGCCATTAAAAACCATTTCCAAATCTCACTACCTTGTGCTGAGACTCACAGATGGCTTCAAGTTATTAGGGTCCCACTCAGGAATGTTGAGTGTCACCTGAGAAATCAAATACCTTTGCACAGAATTCTGACATCTTGCCAACTCTGGATGCTTATACACCCCTTTTCTTTCAATCTCATGCTGGTGCAAACCTGTAATGGCAGGAGTATCAATTCAAGTTCTAGGCCAGACTAGCAAGAACCTCACCAGAAGAACTTATCTCAAAATGATAATATTTAGGACATTTTTTTTGGCTGTCCGAGGTGCAAAGAATCTATTTGAGTAAAATCATAGAGCAACAACAGTATCAACAAAAGGCAAGCACTCACTTTCCTTCTGATTAAAAAGGAAGAAAGATTCTGTACCTGGGAGTCACCTTGCCAAATTATAACTTCATCTTAAGTCTGAGAACACAGTAAAAGGTTGTCCAGGGAGAATGGCTGATTTTGGAATGTGACTGTGTCTGTGAAAATATTGGGAATCTCCTCCACCCAGGATCTAGGAGCTAAGCAGCTCAGAAGGAAATTGTGGGGTTCTAGTGCCATCTAGTGCTCTGATTTTCATGCTAGAGTCTGCTAAGAAAGCCAGAATCCCATCTCCTTTTCATTTTCTGTTCTGGTCTGCTACTTCTTGGGAGGCTCCTGCAGGGTACACCTGCACTCTTCCTATCACCAAACCGCCTCTGGCCTCTACTTTATTGTGAAAGCATGATCTCCCTCAGATTCACATGGTACTAACTTAGACATTGTTATGAGGCAATCTCAGTGGGGGACAGTGAGACTTCACTCCTAGAACTGCTGTGGGCTTCTCTGCAGTTTGTGGAAGGGAAAGCTATGCCACTGCATGGATGTGGCTGCATTTCCCAGTCTCAGCATAGCTCTCTTCAGCATCCATAGCCTGGCTAAGCTGCACTAAGAACACTGTTGGCATCAGGACTGACACTGAGGAGTACAGCAAGAAATAGCCAAGAGGCCCCTGCCATGCTGCAAGGATGGAGATGTCCCTGAGGCCTAGCATTATCCACATGAAGATGTGTTGGGTAAGATGACAACATAAACATTCAAGAGAAGTATCCCGGAGAGGTGGGATCACCTAAGGAGAGGACAGAAGCATGATGCTGGAGATAAATATAGATTGCTTTTTTACTATGTACAAATGAGAATACTAATTAGCTGAAGAACTGTGTGTGTATGAAAATCTTACAGAATGCAGCGTGTTGCTATGATGGCTAAATATGATTTTGTTTGGCTTGTTTAATACTGTATTTGAAAGATTGATAGCCATGAAAGAGCTGGAGGGGAACTCTTTCTTAAAGAATCTGGCAACCTGTAGGAAGCTACCTCTAAGGCCAGAAGGTGAACTGTTCCTAGGTGTTTATGCACATCTAAATCTCTGCTACCCATCCCTCACAGAAGAGTTTATTATGTGGATGACAAGGCTCTCCCCTGTCTTGGCCTCTGTGCTCCTGCCACCATCCTAAGACAAGAGCATAACATCAGAGGTGTATAGAATGTTCTGCTCAACGATATCAGATTGCATATTCTTTGTAAATGTCCCTAGGGCCACCTCCAGAATACATCATTCCCTAGGCCATGATGAAAGAAGGTGGGAACATATAATCCAGTGGATGGCATGCTGATGTACACAACTGCTCATTCATAGTTACCTGCTAAGGTTTTCCCATGTCTTTCCGATAAAGTACCGTTTAAAATATTTGATGTTTGTGTGCATGCCTTTAGGATGAGAGAAACTAAAGTAACAATTCAAGTTTGGTGGATACTCACTACAAATGATCCACTGGAAAGAATGAAAGAACAGTGAATTCTCCTCTTTAACCATAAGGTAGCTTGCCTGAAGGAACAATCCATGAATTCTGGGTGTCTGCATGCATGGCAATCACTTAACTTGGGCATCTGTATTTTTGAAGCTCAGGTGACTGGCCCCAACCCCAGAGTATCTGATACAGTGTATCTGACATAAGGCCTAAGATTTGACATTTCTAACAAGTCCATAGAGATGTGGGTACATCAGAGGTTGTATTTAGAGAAACACTGGTGCCAGACAGAGATTGATCTTGGAGTCGAAAGAATCTGCTTTGTGTGATGCATCCACCATCTTCTCATCAGGAAAACATGCTAACAGCTGTAATCTAAGCATGTTTCTCCATCTGCAATGCATGTACTGAGATCTTTCTGGTGGACATGTGAGGAGAACCAAACAATACTGAGACAGTGTCAGACACATAGTTAGCCTCAAGACAGCATCCCCCTTTCTTGTTTATCCCACCTCTGAAAGGGAATAAAGAAAAGCACCCCAAATGAGGAAGGCATCCCATCTGCTCCAACTCATGTTTTAGGATTTCAAACAGGAATGGTGGAAGCAAGAAAGAAGGAACGAAAGAAAGAGAGAGAGGAAGGAAGGAAGGAAGGAAGGAAGGAAGGAAGGAAGGAAGGAAGGGAAGAAGGAAGGAAGAAAAGAAGGATGGAAGAAGGAAATCAGTTGCTGTCTCCCAGGTTATCAAAAGGTGAATCCAGTTGACACCCAGGTTGAGAGGTGGGGATTCCTTTACTCTGACTTTTAAGTTCAGCTTGCAAGGCACACTCATACTCAGCTGTTCCCTAAGGAGCTAGCTTGAAAACTCCTCTGCAGCTAGGTGGCTGGCCACTCTGCCTGCTTGTTAGTGGTGTTTTCCTTTTGCAATAAGAACACCTGGTACACAGTCACCATTCATATCCATGAGCCCAGGCTGCTACTGAAAGTCAGAGGGATAGCAAGGGGGGACCCAGATAACCTTGAAGAGCAAATACTGTCTGGAGAGCACAGATACACTCTGGCATAGCATTAGGGATCACAGATGATTAGTGACTAGTAACTTTCCAGAGAATTCTGATGTCTGCAATGTTTCCATCCAACAGACTTGAAAGTCAGAAGGACTGTGCTCAAAGAAATTCTCTAGCTATGAGTAAAAGCACTCTTCTGTGACTGTGTAGTGTTATCCTACATGTAACACTGTCATATAAGGTTTGGACTAGTGGATAGGTAAGCTACTTCCTAAATCCTGATCCCCTTCACATCCCAAGTTTCACCGTTTTCTGTTCCTTACCTGATCCTGAAATGCCATCTATTAGCAACCATCTATTGCATAACATTGGTGAGTTCTACATAGGAAGAGAAAATTATGATGAAAGTATGAAAAAGTATTTTTAATCAGAGAAACAGTCAAGATAAATACACATATGTGAGCTTGTGCTCGAGCGCACACACACCCCCTCTTTTGCATTATAGGAATACTGTAGACTACACCAGCATATCAATATATTTGAATAAATGATTCCAAGTTATTCCATTTACTTCACTAAAAAAATCAGTGTTCTGTGTGAGAGTGACAAAATTCAGAATGACTATCCAGCTCCCCTATACCTTGAGTCTAGCTACTAGAATGAGATGAAGACATCACTGATCATGTTACAGCAGTTTCCCCTTTTGAGAGATGATTGTCCCTACTTAATGTAGTTTCTTAAATTTTAGAAAATACCTCACGAAAGTGTTTTTTCTCAGTTTTTAAAATGCATACAGAGTAACCATGCTTTCTCTTGAAAATGGGGTCCTGCTTCTGATAGCTTTCACAGCGACACTGAGAGCATGTGACACACCAGACATCCTGTGGAAATCACCACTCTTGGTTCTACAGGAGTTCCTACAGAGGGGGATCAAGGATAAGTGTTAGTAATTAGCAAAAAAATGCAGGTTGCTGAGTCTTCTTTGACATCTCATTCTCAAAGATGCTGTGCCCAGTGGCTCAGTAGGTTCACTCCAGCAAAGTGTGCATGGAGAGTAGGGATGTGGGAGACAGGGCAAGCAAACAAAGGAGCAAAGAGAGGGTACCTTTGCAAGGGGTTCCATTCTCCTTCCCCACCACTGAGTTTTCTCTCATTCCCCACTTCTCTCTTTTTGCAAATTTAATCTTTATTATTCATTGAAAATTTCACACATGTATGCCACATATCTTGACCATATTATCCCGGCTTCCCACACCAACTCCCCTCAGTATGATGTTCAGGCTACTCTCAAATTCTGAATCTGTGTTCCTTACCTGACCTGAAAAGCCATTTATTGGCAGCTGTCTTTTGTGTAACGGGTAAATGTACACACACACACACACACACACACACACACACACACACACAATTCAATTAGTTTCATCCATACTTACAATGGGTATAGGAACATCCACTGGAGCATGAGAAATCTACCATTGGCTAAACTCCTAGAGAAATCATTTCTCATTTCTCCTTTGAGAACTCTCAAAGTTATAGAAATGAGGTGATCACTTGAGATAATGTATTTCAAGTCTCCAAACCTCTTTGACGATCAGATTATTGGAAATTCCTTGTAGACTTTTTATTGACCCTGCCTTTGGCATATATATGGATTTGACTCTGAAAGGTCAGATTCCTCTAGTCCACCTTGACTTCTCACTGACAAACAAAACTCCTTCATGAACAGAATGGAATGAGAGACAAAGACTCATACCCAAGGTGGCATCCAAGAGTAAGGACCAGGGCATTCCATGATAACACTGATATGAAACAACTTTTCTACCTGTCCATACCCACCAACTTGTTGTGTGTGTGTGTGTGTGTGTGTGTGTGTGAGAGAGAGAGAGAGAGAGAGAGAGAGAGAGAGAGAGAGAGAGAGAGAGAGAGGTTTCTTGTATAGACACATATGGGTCTTCTACAGTCTCAATTAATATATCAGCTCTACCATTTCCCTTCGCAATAGGTCAATTTATATACTTTATGTAAATGTAAACTGCCTAGTCCCTAAAAATAGAACTACTTTTTTTTTTTAACTCATTGGATTGTTGAGAGAATTAACTAAGATGATGCATGGGAAATGCTGGTTTTGAATTGGAATAGGAACACAAATGCAGACCTAACTTTATCTCTTGCCATCTTTCCTGTGTCATCTCTGAATTTAAATGTATTTTACTTTTTTGTCCCCTGAAGGACTGTCATTCTTTTCTTATTGATTGAAATAAGAGGCTTTAAGATGTTTGCTGAAATTGTCTATGCAAAAATCTTTCCTATTGGAAAAAAATCCTCTTTGAAAGGCAGGTTATCATCTTTTGAAGTACTACAAAATTGTCAATTTTGGGAACATTCCTTTCACATGTGAAGCACTGCTTTAGGCAGTGCCAAAATAGTAGGTGATTGCTGCCATCAGCAGCAGCATGAGCAACCGGCACTGACTCCCTGAAACATGTGGGTTTCTGCAATTAGTCCTGTGTCACAAAGTCTCTTGCCTTGATAGAGGAAAGGTAAGCCCACACCACTAACATGTCGATTACAACATAAGTCAGGTATGAGCGTGTGCAGAATCTGAGATTCTGAAAGGTCAACCAGAGGATTTTAAGTCTTGTCAATGATTAGCCTGAAGAATAGAGAAACAGAATTCTAAGTCCAGGCCGTCTTCATCCCATCCCACTGCCTCCAGGGTTTCTACTGAAGTGCCTCTGATATCTCAAGACTTTGAATGAGTCTGCCGGAAAGATGAGATCTAATGCTGGTTGAAAACATGAAAAGGCATTCAAGGCAAAGAGAAGAAGTATGCATGTGGACAGATTTGGAGGGATATCTTCCTAGAGAATTCTATCAGATGATAAAGATTATTAGAAAAATGTCTCCCATCTAGAACATGGGCTGGTAAACTCTGACAGTGGGAAAGTCCATTCCAGTTGCACTATGCCAGAAGTGGGGGTGAGGATAACTTTAAATGTAGGCTGTGATGAGTGATCAGAAAATAAGAATTTCCATCTATTGCACAATTCAAGTCTTTACTCTCTACATGACACAGAAATTCACATTGCACGCAGCCTTTTAACATTTACACCTATTTGTTCTTGCAATGGTACAAGGACGCAGCTGAGTGGTGGTGGCACACCCTTTAGTCCCAGCACTTGGGAGGCAGAGGCAGGCAGATCTCCGTGAGTTTGAGACCAGCCTAGTCTACAAGAGTAGTTCCAGGACAGCCTCCAAAGCCACAGAGAAACCCTGTCTAGAAAAACAAACACAAAACAAAACAAACCAACCAACCAAACAAACAAAAAAACAAAAAAAGCAATGTCACAAGGACCAACTCTAGTATCTTTCATATATAATACAAATGTTCTACCACTGAGTGATAGCCTCCAACCCATATCATTGTGTCCCTAAGAGCTCTGTATCAGAATCACATCTTGCAGTGATGGACAGCAAATGCATGAAAAAAAAGTTCAGTGTCAGAGAAAAGCAGGGTGGAAAATGCAGGCCAAAACCATAGTGAGGCATCAACCCAACGTCACTATAATGGATACAATCAGAAAACCCAGAAGTGGATCACTGGGATGACTCAGTAAATAAAGGCACTTGGAAGCCAAGTCTGACTCCAGAAGATCACATGAAGTAAAGAGAGAACTGATTCCTACAAATTGGCTTCTGATCTCTTCTCATTTGCTGTGACTTGCAGGTCTACCCCATCCCTAAATAAACAAATAATAAACTAAAAATTACATAGAACAAAAACACCTGGAGAGCAACACCTGCATCAAAGATGCAGAAATAGTGACTTCACACTATTGCTGGGAGAGTAAATAAACACAGCCATTGTGGAAAACAGTGTTGAGTTTCCTCAAAAGTTACAAATAAATCTACTACATTACCCATCTGCCCCACATCTGGGTATAGATTCAAAAGAAATGAGAACAGTGTATCAAAGAAATACATGTCTGTGTTTATTTCTGGAGCATTCACAAAGGCACAAACAAGGAATCAACCAATGTGTCCATTCTTAAAAAGCTGAGCAAAGATGATATGATAGTTTAAATGTAAAACAGAGTACTATCCAACCACCTCGTCATGAATGACCTCAGGATGGGAAAGGACAGCACCTTGTCTGTGCTGAAATAAGCCAGGCAGAAGCACAAATGCCATGTTATTTCCTTTCGTCCATGGGACACTGAGTATATTAGAAATCACCTGAGATTGGCCAGGGGCCTCATCGTCTCAGATGTGGTGGAGATGGAATGAAGCTTCACAGGGCAGTTAGCAGATGAGATGATGCTAATGTTTACAGTGTGGCAAGTGACTATTGTCTATTATTAATCAGGCATTTCAAAACAACCACAGGAGCATTTGAAGCTTAGCAATACAGGTAATTAATAATATTTGAGGAGATGCAAATGATAGTTCCCTTGATTTGATCATTACATACTGTGATTGTAATACTGTGCCCCAGAAATGAGTACAATTATGGTGTCAATTAATTATTCTAAAACAGAAAGGCAAAAATCTGCATGCCGGATAGAGCTGACAAACTCTCACACACCATATAGAATCATAGCAGTGAAGGTCCTAATACACCTCTCCAATACATTTTGTGTTTTGTCTTGTATTAACTCAAGTGTCTGTTACAGACTTTCAGAGATACTAAGGGAATACACTTCTGAGCCTTTTGGATAGTAAAGTGAGGAGAAGATAGGTAGGTTAGCTTACAATTTCATGACTCACAATATATTTTTCTACAGGGCTTGTGGTAGAGACAGCTGATGCAGGAAGCACAGTCACTTTGTAAGGAATGTGTTACATTTATTGTGAGTGCATGGATGCCAAGGTGTACATGTGCAGGTCAGAAAACACCCTTCAGGAGTCAGTTCTCCGCTTCCACCTGGCAGGTCCCCTATGGTTGAACTCAGATCCTTAAGCTCAGCACCTTCAACTGTTGAGTCAATCTGCTGGTTGATTGGCTCATGCTGGCTGGCTTTGGCAAGCTCTTAAGTAGCAGTCATGACAGGAGAAGTAGAGTGGAGGAGACTGAAGTTTGAATAACCAAGTCTGAAACCAAACTGCTGGAGCCAAGGACAGTATTATTCTGGAATGTCACTTCATGTCACTCTATATCAATTCTATTAACTTTCAGGACTGCTTGCCCTATCCACCTGATGGCTTAGAGAGAGTACAAGTAAGTATTAGAAAACTGATTTTAAAATTTTATTGAATTTTTATATATTTATTTTTGTGTAGGGAGTGCCTATGCCACATCATGGGTATGGAAATTCAGAGGACAACTTGCAGGAGTCATTTTCCTCCTTCTACCATGAGGGTCCTGGGAACCAAGTTCTGGTACTCAAGCTTGGTGATCAGCATTTTTGCCTGCTGAGATATTTCACCAGCCTAAGAGTGCTAGCATCAAGTTCTGTCATTGTGATAAAACATAAAGACCAAAAGCAGCTTTGGGAGAGCAAAAGGTTATTCGTCTTACAATTTCAAGTCCATTCTTGAGCTCAAAGCAGGAAGTCAAGGCAGGAACTTGAAGGCAGGCCTGCACGCTCCTCCACACTGCATTATCTCAGAACAAGGAACTTACTTCCCAGTCAAAATTGTGCAGAAGGAATCATGAAGGATGCTGTGTGATGGTCATAGACTGCCTTGTGTTTTGCTAGCTTTCTTACAGTTCAGAAGCACTTATCTAGGGAATGGAGTCACCCTCAGTATGCTAAGTCCACCTATATCAGTTATCAGTCAAGGCAACTCCCACGGATATTCCCACAAGACAATCTGATTTGTACAATTTCCCAATTCATATTTTCCCCAGATAAGTCTTGGTTTTTTAAGTAGACATCTGAGCCAAACAGGACATTAGGGGAAATGCTGACATAAAATTAAAATAATTGCACCAATGTACTGTTATTTATATGGTCAAATTTTATTAAAAAGAGAAATATAAAATTATTGCCAGCACTCCTTTGATGGGGAATGTTCTTCTGTATATATGTTTTTTCTTATTGGTTGGTGAATAAAACACTGATTGGTTGACTGGCCAGACCAGAAGTGATGTAGCTAGGCAAAATCAGGATATAAGCAGGGACAAACAGGAAATCACTCTCTTCTTTGAGGAGACACTGAGCAGTCACCATGTAGCAGGCAAAGGAGTTGCAGGTCTAGCATTCCCTGGTAAGATAAGACCACATATAAATACATGGATTAATAGAAATGGATTAATAATTAGGACATAGATAGCCAATAATAAAGCCTAGTCACAGGCCAACAGTATTATAACTAATATAAGTCTTGTATTCATTTGGGGCTAATGTGGCTGTGGGTCCAGGCTGAGAGGAAACACTCCTCATCATAGACATGGAGTTGTAGGTCACTGTAAACAGGTGACCACACTATAGCAGCTCACAAGGTACCAGGTTGACAACTGCTTACTGTTGGCCAAATGCTACACACAGTAAGTCTTAGATGAGCAAAATTGCAATGAGAGGAATCCAAAGACCCTAGTGAGCACAAATCCCTCACCTAATGGGCAAGGAGAGAGAATCCAGGATCAGATTAGATGTGGAAATGTCTGTGGTAGATTGTCATGACTACTCATTAAGTTAAGTGTGCATCACCTACTGTGTGCAGTGCCACTCCTTGGGCAGGTGGTTATTAACTATATAAGAAGGCTAGTACAGTGCACCAATGGGCTTTGGCAGCCCATTCCCTATGGAGGGATACTCTCTCAGCCTAGATACATTGGGGAGGGCCTAGGTCCTGCCCCAAGTGATGTGAAAAACTTTGAATATTCCCCCATGGGATGCCTCATCACCCTGAGGAGTGGATGGAGGATGGGATGGGGGGAATGGTGGGGAGAATGGAAGAAAGAGAGAACTGGGGTTGATGTATAAAATAATATTGTTTTGAATTTAAATGAAAATTAATTATAAATAAATAAAATAAAATAAAAAGCAAAAAAGGCTAGCTACATATAAGCCAGCCTCTGAGACACTAAATCCCATTCTCTTCATTGTTTCTGATTCATTTTTTGGCTCTGACATGAATTCATTGGTCTGAAGTAACTTGTATGGAATAGCAAACAGGTTTGCCTTCAAGTCTCTACCTTGTTTATATGTCCGTGAGTGCTTGTCACTTGCCTTGTACCTCTACCAGCATCCTTTTCTACACCTTAATTTTGCATATGGATCTTTGACCTCATCTGTTCCTCCAGAGACCCTTGTGTGATGACTTGTGTGTGCTTTGTGTCTGCCACAATTAATGTCTAGGCTTAATTTCTTAATGCCACAGTATAGGAGACCCTAGTAAGACAATTACATCCTGGGGCACACCCACTGTTATGAACAGAGTAATGTCTTCCTTGAGAGTCTGAGCTAATATCACTGTATTGGACTAGTTACTACAAGTGCAGGTTGTCATAAACCAGGTGACCCCTGTTTTCAGCCTCTTTCCCATGAGCCACTGGGCCATCTAACAAAAATACAGGGCACTTGGCAGATGCAGGTGCCATTGGCAACTTCCCATGTTCCATAACTGTCATCTAAAGAAACCTCATTTCTTTATAAATCAACTAGCTTCTGGAGTTGGATTGTAGAAACAGAAAACCTACTAACATGCCAGAGTTATAAGATAGCGATTTATATGCCAAGGAAATGAGGCTGGAAGGATAGATGTCCCATTCAAAGCCACACTGTAGCAATGTGTAGGTCCCTCCTGTCTAAGGCTGCAGCCCTTGTCCTATGTAGATCCATGCATTAATGCTTGTCAAAGGAAGACTTGAAATTAGGAGATTTCAAATAGTCATGATGGATTTGTTACAATGCCTAAATAATTGAGGGGAAACCATAGTAAATGGCATGATAAATCACATTCTTACAAGATGCTGAGAATCCTAATCATTAAACAAATCCTTCTAGACAGACAGAGTAAAACATTTAAATACTATAGGACAAGGCATTTTCATCTGTTTCTAAGCAGTTCCTGGTGATGAAGTGGGTGGTCAAATCGCAGCAGGTTTTTATGTCTGTGTGTGACTCCCTCTTCAAAGAGATAGTCCACAGTCCCTAGAAAGTTAAAGCATCCTGACAGGTGCTTCATTTGGAAAGGAAGGCAGGAATGATGCTTGTTTCATTGTCTTGGGAAATGCTTACTGTATGTTTAGAAAAATGAAACACCAGGAAGTTTGTGAGTAGCAGCCAGCACTGTTTCAAAGGGAAGAGCCTGAGACAGCATCAAAGAGAATTACTGCTATTCACCTGAACTCATATAGCTTGTTGATTTGATCCCTTTTGCCTGCCAGGACAAGAATGTCCTTTATCACAATTTTGGAGCTGGGTGATGTCTAGCTCTCAATGTCAAAGTGTCTGAATTTCCATCACTTTCATAAGGAAGTAATTCACTATGTGGAATGTCCTGCTAGGAAGGTGTAATCGTGAGACTATAGAGATTGTAATCCTTAATTTTACCAAAGGCAGAAGAAATGAGTGGCCAGTATGTACAAAAGCCAGCAACTGCAGCTTCCTGCTCCCCAATTTTTGCAGCCTGAAACTGTTCCCCTGTAGAGACCTCCTACCTAGACTAGCTAACCCCTCCCTCTGTGCTGCAAACAACACTCTCTGAGGTTCTGGATTGTCGTGTAATAAGTGCTGGGTAACACACTTGATCCCAGCTTTTCTGTAGTGTGTGTCAGGATGTCCGTCCTTTCTTAGTTCTTTCTTTCAGGTCAAATCCAAAGCTAATCAGGATGAGGCACCTGCAGCGTCTCTAGCCATACTCAAAAAAACTCTTTCACTTGAAGATTTGGTTTGATTGATAGGTGTTGTCTAGGAACTTATTGAGGGTAGGCCTTTGATCATCAGCTCTGTGACCTCCAATCTTTATGGGGAACGACAGCACAGTTTCTCTTTGGGAGTAGGATAAGCCACCAGATTATTAGTTTATTTCTTGGATCTGCTGACATCACTTCTAGACTGGCCCATCTTCAGGCTCCTTCTTCCCCTCTGCAGAGAAAGGAGGCCCATGAAAAGTGTATTTGTCTGGCTTTTCCAGTCTTGCTCAATTGTGAAGTGCATTATACCTACATCTCTCCAACAAGCTGATCATTTGCAAGCAACTCATATTTGAGCTAAGTACAAATGTCCAAAAAATAGTGCTGTTTTCAGAGCTCACAAACATATATATATGTGTGTGTGAACAATTTTAAGCTAGTTATAAATCTAAAGAGTTGCATTGAGATAAAAAACAAATGACTTTTACAATTTTTGATGCTTTCTCGACTGATCTGAAAAGCACGTAATTTGAATGTGTTGCTGTATAGCCTGATATACATTATATGAAATTATCTAAGGAAATTCTCTAGGTATTGTGCCTACTTACTATCATTGGTAACAAGCATACAGACCATAGAGTCACACTCTGATGTCCTGAGTGTAGTCCTGGATCCTGCTCTCATTTCCTCAGCCATACTTAAATTCTTTTGAAAATCTAATTTATCAAACTCCATGCAAACATTCAACTCCACAGTGCCTCCATGTTTTGTCTTGTTGTAACCACTCTCACCCCCTGCTCAAAAGAAGATCTCAAGAATCATTCTAGTCAGAAATGGGGAATATAAGCAGAATTCTGCTCACATCTGTGGATTCACAAAACCCAAGGTGCTATACCTGGAAGATTGATGAAAGTGAAACTCTGCAATTGAGAAGCAGATGTATGCACATATGTTTTCATTCCTGAAATGTCTCCAACATGAAGATTCTTTTCACCTCTTACTAATGCAAAGGAGTTCAGACAAAGTGTGTGAGACCTGTTCTTGATAGGAACTCAAATGCAGAGCAGGCCAGGCAGTCACTGTCTTGGACATTGTGGATGTTTAGCTATGTGGAGAATGATGGGACATTTAAGTATGAGATAAGATTTGAAAGTGGGGGGAGACAAGAGAGCTAACACTAAAGATCAGAGTTAGCCTATGAAGAAATATAACACAGATGTGCGTGCGTGTGTGTGTGTGTGTGTGTGTGTGTGTGTGTGTGTGTGTGTGTGTGTGTGTGTGTGTCCATGAAAGTGTGCCCTTATACATGTCCTCATGCCTGGGAAGGTGTATGAGTAGGATGTGGACTCACATGTTTTACAGACATTCCTTGATTACACACTGATCCTATGCCCTGCCCCCTTTATCTTACTATATCCCTTAGTCTGTTGCTAAAACTGACCACTTGAGACTGATTAATTTCTAAAGGACAGGATACTACTTTAGTTTGCGGTTTGAGAAGTGACTAGTCCAAGACTGAGTGGCTGTATGTATGTGTTGACAGACACGTGCAGAGGTACTGCAAAGTTGAGTTTTATATTTTAGTGTGAGGGGTTGTCACAATAAAGGAAGTAAGTGTCCTTAAACCAAGGTGCTCAATGGGAGAGTGATGGTTTCCTTGCAACAGTGATGATGGGGGATGAAGGAGGCACACATAGGATTGGGGCTGTGACTATCGACATACTTTGTGGGGTGTTTCTGTCCTTATGAAAGATCTACCTATCTCCTAAGACCACTGTCTGCCTGTCCACTAAGACTATTGGCAATTGTATATAATATCATTTTATAGAATATGGCATCCTTCTGAAGGAACGCATCACATATATTACACATGACTCCTGTTGTTGTCTACAACACTGGGTCTTCCTATTTCAATTATAATCAGGACAATCCTTTTCATATATGCTGAGCTATGCACTATTATTTAGACACACTTCCCAGGTGATTCAAGATTGTATCAAGTAATGGTGAAAACTGACAATCACAGTCTTTTTTCATATAAGGCTTATAAGAATGTAAAAAAAGATTCAGTGGGGCCTAAGTATGGGGCCATGATTAAAGAGAATTAATTTCCTCCTAAGAAAATATGCCAAATAGCAACTTCTTCCATCTCTATTACATGAGGACATGACATGAGCCAGGAGGGGATCCTCTATCATTTACCAAATCTACTGACCCATGATCTTGGATTTCCAAGCCTATAGAACCCTGAAAACTGACCTGTATGAGCCATCCACTCTGTAGTGGCATAGTGTAGCAACAGCCTAAGTACCTACACCATGTCAGGTGTTCTGTTAGGTAGATAGGTTATGTTCAAATCTTGCTCCATCATTCTGCCCACCTTGTGATGATTCTAACTGCTGGACATCGGGCAAATGGAAGAGCTATTTCACATTTGAAAGAAGAAATGCATGGCCATTAAAAGTATAAATACCATGTTGCCAATAATATTGCATTGCAAACGTCTCATCCTAAGACTTTATCCTAAAATTGGCCTTTTAATGTGTATAATCCAGAATTGTGTCTTTGTTTGACTATAAATCAAAGTGTGATGATATTTCCAGGTGAATTTGCTGTCATGGCAACATGTGTGAGGTCATAGGGAGAGCCACATTGCTATGCAATGTGTAGGGCGTAGGCTCACATTTCTTGTAGGATGGTCAGAAATGTCAAGCCTTGAATGAAGGAAGGTAATGCTGGATGCATAAAACGTAAGCAATCAGTATTCATGGCTAATTATATCACTTTTATTTACTAATTTCTGCCTTTCTGGAGAAAATATCTGGGCATATGGCTGCTAAACTAATGGCATTAAGATGTTAATGTATTATTGATTAGTACAATTTTCTCAGAGGTTAAGCAACCATTGGCTTCTGAATAAGTATCATGGGTCAGAACAAAACATGGAAAGACACTTGGTAAGAACTGTAAGATCCAAACTCCACAAATGCTGAGGTTTTGGAAGAAGTGTGAACTCAGTGTTTAGTTACAGCAGAAGACTCTAAGATCAGCCAGACAAGCTAACACTGAGCCTGCATATTCCAGCTCTGTTAGCATTCTTCCATGGACATCAGATCTCAGTTTCTCAATTGTAAGCATTGCAGATTGTTCATCTCCTTTTTTGTGTGTGCCAATGAATTTAGATCCTTAATGTACTGTGTGTTGACATTTAACCCACAGAGACAATGCAGGGAACCCCAGATCTCTGAAGTTGTCACATCAAGAGAGATTTGTATGTGAAGACTCCTTAAAAGCTTACACTAGTTGCTGTTTGAATTACACTGAAGAATCCCCTTGTCACTGGAAAGGGAACACCCCATCGGACCCAGGAGAGCCCTGCCTGGTGTAGGGAAGGAGTGAATCACCTCAAGAAGCCTCATGACAGCCAATGAAGCTGCTCTTGGGCTTTGAGCATGAGCCCTTAACAGAAGGAGTTCTTTTTCTAACATCAGCATGATGCTAGCTGAATTATACATTAAGCTCCCCAGGATCCCTCAGCTCACCCGGGGTCATTTTGGAATCTTCTGGAATCTGAAGAACTGCATGCTTTTACACTTTCCAGTCACACTTTAGAAAGAGTCGACTAGAGATAATTTAACTTAAGAAACAATCCTTTGTCTCTCTCCATCTTTTACTTGGTATTGCACATGACAGATTGAAGCTCCTATATCAGATTATTGAGTCACAGCTCAGGTATTTGTCAAAATGTATTCTTTCCTACCCTTCATATTACCTTTAAGTTGTGCTGTCTTGGGGTGCAGGCAAAACAAAGCTCTGCTGATGAGAAAAGTTGCTGAGAGTTGGACCATCATTCTCCAGGACTGAGTTGTTACACCCTCCGACTTCAAAAGAATTCAATAGGTGATCAGCATGCTTATGTATGTGTGTGAAATGTGTGTTTGCACCCTCACTCATGTTTGCACGCCCACTTTTAAGGAAGGAGGCTAAAACAGAAAGAAAAGGAGACAGGGAGAGCATGCCTTATTTCTCTATGGTAAAATAAAGTAAGCAAAAATAAAAAGATGAGGGGGGTGAGATTCACACTGGAAGGAACAGTGGTGTTAGATTTGTACACACAAGTCCAGATACATTTTTGTCACCAAAACACATGATGAATGGTTGAATACTGCCTGAAATCTTCCATTAAATGTGAGGACACATGCCACTTAGGCATCACAATTCAGTAGACATCACATCACTGAGATAGTTGATTCTTATTCTGTCTATCTGTGCATATGTTCAGAAGCTTGGGCTTCCATGTTTTAGCATAGGCAGGATACAGCACAGGAGATGGAAGAGCATTACCATGGCATGACTTGAGGACATAGGAGAGGATGGAGGAGTATCAACACTGACACATGACTTGAGGATCCAGGAGAGGAGAATGAGGAGCATCAAAATTGATTAGGGACTTGTGGATACAGGAGACAAGAAGGAAGAGCACCAACACTGCATGACTTGAGGATTCAGAAAGGAGATGGAGGAGCATCAACACTGACTTCATGACTTGTGGATCCTTGTACACAGAAAGAATGGGATGCTCTTGCATTCATTGTGAAGAGCTTCAGTGCAGAAGAAGACATTCAACAGAGCATGGAGCCTCTGCAAACCAAGTCCTTGTAGCATCAAGCACAGAAAGGGCTTCAGATCTATGTAGCCAGCAAGGTAGATAGAGGAAATGTTATTTGAGATGTAAAGAGCAGCCAGTAGCTTGGGGAACCCAGCTGACATAGTGGGGCAATTTTCATGATCTTAATGTAAGGAACAATTTTTGAAAAGCATCAGCTCTATTATCCTGGTTCTGACATCTTACACAAAATAGTGTCTGTCTCTCTCAACACAGATAGACACTGCCTAATCAAGCACAGTCCCAGGCACAAACCTGAGTTTCATTGAATTTCTAAAGAAATCCAAAGATTGTTTTCTTTTGAAAGCCCACAGTAACTATGGGCACTCCGGATAGTATGCCCAAAGGAATTATGCCTGTTTTTAAAATATTTTCCCCTTCTATATCATTGTATAGTGTCTCATCACATCCAACAAAGCTCTGAGCTTAATCCACTAGTTTGGAACTGTGCCATTTGCCATCTACATCTTGGTGTACAATAAGAGGCATTCATGTAGCTACTTATTATAAAGCTGATCTTATACATCTTTAAATGCATGTATCACTTTTCTACATTTCAAGCATGTTTATGGATGTTGGATAATTGCCTCATGGGAAACTCATTTTCTGTGTTCTAGGGGCATTGCTTGATAGACACAGGAGAGATGGGAACAAGGAGAGAGGGTGAGGGAGGGAGGGAGTCGTACTAGATTCTGCATTATAACAGATCAGTTTTCAATGAGTTGACTCATAGGTAATTAGTAATCAGTAATGATTTTCTCAGTCACATGGTCCACATTTATGTAATCTGTTGAGATGTATACAGGGAGTTTGAGTGACCAGAACCTTACCCTGCTGGCCACACTGTAGAAATACACTGCTTCTGAAGGCAAACTATTCTTGGATCTATGAGTTATGAGACTGGGTTTGTGAGGTGGGGAGTGGATCCTGAAGGAACACCCCTCAGTCTTGGGTATCTCATGCCACTATCTTCCAGTTTTGGTAAAGGCCTTCTTGCTTCTTCCTCTGTCTGCATATCAATATTTATTGAGAGCAGGTCTTAAGCTTTTCCCCATTATCTGAGATTCATTTTAATTCTCCACTAAGCCATTCCAGGTACCCTACACTTGCCATGGAGAAAAGGAAACACATCTCCAGATGTAGCAGGGAGGATGGAATATTTTCATTGTATATATGATTCGTCTAGGTTGAAACAGTCATTGATTCTGTTATGAGAACCTCTAAGGGAGTGTTAGCAGGAGGTGACTCTCATGAGCTTTACAAAGCATGTTAGTATGCTAGGAATTTCCAGCGATCTGAGAATCAATAGTCCAGTATAACTTTGCTAACATAGCACTTACCGAGTTCATTAACTAGAAATTCCCTTTCTAGTTGGGCAATTAGGAATGAACCATGAACTGCTATTGGGATGGATCAAGGCAGGACTTCTGCTTTAACTAATGACATGACCGTATAATAGGAGAGTGGCATTAACTATGAAGGGATAGATGACTAGCTTTGACAGAGAAAACCCTGGTGCATGTCTTAAGGAAGTTCACATACAACAGAGGAAGCACTGGGTACACTACTCTTTTGTAGGGCTGCTATTAGAGTTAAGATTTTAAGTGGTGTAATTTGCATAATTTTATTTCCATAAACCAGAACTGGAGATATTATTGAAACACTAGTGGATACAACATGAAAAGGAAAACAAAACTAGAGTCAAGTTCTTGGCTCTGTCCATATGCAAGTGCACTACTGAGTTACACACAGTGATGGCAGGCTGCACTTCAGTCCCCAGCTCATGTTTGCTCTAGGTTCTACCTCGCCCATGCCTAGAGTGCCCTGGCTTGCCAACCAGATATAGTCAACTCCAATTTATCTACCTTCTAAGATACTGACAGAGAGTTGAAAGATAATGCATTCTCCCCAGCATCTGTTGTAACATTCTCCAGCAGACTTTCAGTACTGCCAAAATTTCCCAATAGATTTCAAGGGGTTGAATTATACCCCTGTACCCTAAGTATCACTCGCAGTGCATAGTGGCTACCATTCATTCTATGTACTCACCTTGCCACCCACATATAGATTCATTAACCTCTCTATTCTACAAGATGTTGTCCCTGGCAGTCTCACTATTGTTATTTTTTTATTCCACTGTTTTGAGACAGGGCCCCCTAGCATGGTGCCAGCTGGCCTTGAATGTCTGTTAATCCTCTTGTCTCAGCCTCCTGGGTGTTAAGATTCCAGCCATGAGCCACCATGTGAGGCTTAATATGCCAATTGTGGCCAGCCCAGAACTATCCATGTTACATTCTTCAAATAGCAGTACAAAGACTATTGGTTGTATAAAACAATGCTGATTAAAACTTAAGTCCAAATGGATCAAAGACCTCAACATAAATCCAGCCATACTGAATCTTCTAGAAGAGAAAGTGGGAGATACCCTTGAACGTATTGGTATAGAAGACCCCTTCCTGAACATAAGACCAGTAGCACACACATTGAGATCTACAATTAATAAATGGGACCTCCTGAAACTGAGAAGCTTCTGTAAGGCACACAGTCAGTAAGACAAAACTACAGCCCACAGAATGGGAAAAGATCTTCACCAACCCCACATCTAACAGAGGGCTGATTTCCAAAATACACAATGAACTCAAGAAGCTAGCCACCAAAGCACCAAACAATGAAATTAAAAAGTGGGGTACAGAACTAAATGGAGAATTCTCAACAAAAGAATCTAAAATGGCTGAAAGACACTTAAGAAAGTGCTCAAAATCCTTAGCCATCAGGGAAATGCAAATCAAAACAACTCTGAGATACTATCTTACACCAGCCATAATGGCTAAAATAAAAAACACCAGTGACAATCTATGCTGGAGAGGATGTGGAGAAAAAGGAACACTCCTCCATTACTGATGGGAGTGCAAACTTATAAGACCACTTTGGAAATAAGTATGGCAGTTGCTCAGAAAAATGGGAATCAGTCTACCTCAAGATTCAGCAATTCCTCTCTTGGGCATATACCCAAATAATGCACATTCATACAACAAGGACATATGTTCAACCGTGTTCATAGTAACATTGTAATAACCAGAACCTGGAAGCAACCTGGATGCCCCTCAACTGAAGAATGGATAGAGAAAGTGTGGTACATTTACACAATGGAGTACTACTCAGCAGAAAAAAGCAAAGGAATCTTGAAATTCGTAGGCAAATGGATGGAACTAGAAGAAACCACCCTGTGTGAGGTAACCCAGTCACAAAAAGACAAACATGGTATGTACTCACTCATATATGAATTTTAGGCATAGAGCAAAGGATTACCAGCCTATAATCCTCTTCACCAAAGGAACTAGGAAACAAGAAGGACTCTAAGGGAAAAATGCATGGACCCCAGAGAATGGGAAGGACCAGGATCTCCTGAGCTAATTGGGAGCATAAGGGTAGGAGAGAGGTAGCTGGCAGAATGAAAGGAGGAGAAGAGGAAGGAAGAGGAGGAAATGGAGGAGCAGAAAGGTTAAGTTAGGGGAAGAATAGAGGAGACCAGGATGAGATATATCATAACATAGGGAGCCATTATAGGTCCTAGGAGAGATCTGGCACTAGGGAGATTTCCAGAGATCTACAAGGATGACACCAACTGACAATCTAGGCAATGGTGGAGAAGCTACCCTAAATGCCCTTCCCCTATAATGAGACTAATGACTACTTTTTATGCCATCCTAGAGTCATGATCCAGTGGCTGATGGAAGCAGAGGCAGGCACCCACAGATATAGCCTGAACTGAGCTCTGGAAGCCAGTTGAAGAGAGGGAGGAATGAAGATAAAATGGGGCAGGACCATGCTGGTGAATCCCACAGAAACAGCTGGCCTGAACAAGGGGGAGCACATGGACCCCAGATTGCTGTCTGGGAGGCCATCATGAGACTGATCCAGACCCCTGAACATGGATGTCAATGAGGAGGCCTAGGCACTCTATGGGGCCTCTGGTAGTAGATCAGTATTTTTCCCTGGTGTAAGAAAGGACTTTGAGAGCCCATCCAACATGAATGGATGCTTTCTAGGCCTGGATACATGGGGGAGTGCCTAGGCCAGGCCCAGGATGATGTTGTGGAATTTGGGGAGCCCCTTGGAGGGCCCTACCCTCCATGGGGAGTAGAGGGGGAGGGAAGAGGGAACTAATGGGGGTTGAGGGGGGAGGGGAGGGAGAGGAAGAAGGGATTGACATGTGAAGCAAGCTTGTTCCTAATTTGAACTAATAAAAAATAAAATAAAAAACTAAAAACTAACAACAATAAAAAAATAAATAGGCAAAAAATTATACCCAACTTTATTTTTAATATCAGCAATACCTCATATTCATTTTTCCATTGTTTACTGTCTTGAGAAAATCTCAAACTCTAGATAATAAAGTTATCTGCTCCTCCCTAACACATTGCCCTCAGTTGGTCCTGTCAATGCTTATCAGAACTCATTCCAGCCTCCAACAGTGGGTGGTCCTAGGAGTGATGGACTGTCTTGTGACTGAGAGATTCAAATACCCCATGTTCACCCTCCAAAAACAGAAACTAAAATAAGAAATGTCAATAAGATGGCAATGTAAAGTGAATTACATGTTGTTTGTATTTTCACTCAAGAGCACAGTGTGTCTCTGGGGATGAGTATACATGCATTTTGCAGCTTTTATGGGAACTTAAGGCTAAAGCTTGGTGAACCCTCCTCAAGATCTTTGTGTGTTTCCAGGAGGTTTCAGGATGGGAGCTGTCATTTCCACTGAAGACTGAACTCCTCTGGGAAGGTTTAAGCTATCCTGACACCTTGTGTTCAGTCCCCAGACACTCGGAATTAATTGTTGACTTGTTCAGTGTAGCGTGTTAGAGGCATGGGGATGTTTACAGCATGCTCAGGCACTTTCATACTGCACTGAGATTAGAACTCTCAGACCTGGGCTTGTCTAGGCAATCTTACCCACTGCAGTAAATGCCCGTGGTGCTTTGGAATAACTATGTACAAGATTAGTTATGGGGTGCTCTCTTCTCTGTGGTAGGACCTGAGGGGATACAACCCAACCCTCATACCATGCTGATCCTTTGTAACATCAACAACCCTTTATACTGTGAGCTGATTTCCCACCACCTTTTTAGTATTATCTTTTTAAAAAGTGTTTTAGACAGGCAAGACTACTTATTCTGAACTGGTCTTGTAGCCTAAAATTCTTGATGTAGTCCATGCTAACCCTGAACTAAGGGTAACCCTCTAGTCTCAAACTTCTGAGGCCTGGGAGTACAGGGGTACACCACCATGACTTTCTCACTCATTTCCTCAAAGGCTACAATGGGTTTGTTTATTATTCTGGGGACTGAACACAGGGTCTTGTGCAATTCAGGCAAACAGGGCACCATTAAATTATATTGCCATCCCTCCACATTTATCTTCAGCTTTTCCCTACCTTTCTAGTCTGGCAGCAGTATGAAGGTTGGAATTAAATACCATTCAGATATCATCTAAAATGTACCTTTCTGGGTTTCTAGCTTCTTATCTGAAACGGAAGTAACTTAGAAGCCTTTACTCATGCACTCCTAGGCCACACACATACACACAATGCACACATACACAATAGCTGAAAGCCAACAAGTCTTACTAGACCACTAAAGAGATGAGGTCACTGGACAATCCTACACTACATAACTGTGGACAGACAAGTGGATGTGAGAGGCCCAGGTAAACCAAGTAGGGAATGCTAGGCACTAGGATAGGTACTAGGGTTACAAACAGGTGGAACCCAACTGGAGCCCAGCAGGAACATCAAAAACAACTATGAGAACTCAGGACACACAAGGACAGATGCGGGAGCTCTCTTTATATGACCACTCCCACTGTAGGGGTCCCTGGTATTCATAGAACAGGACCACAGAAGAGAGCTTACCGGGCTTGCACTCTGTAAAAGGTGCCTCTAGGGAAGTCCAGGGAAATCAAAAAAAATGCCAGTGACATAAAATCTAGCCCTTAGCAACTATACCTGTAATGGACATGAGTCCCCCAACAAACTCCCTACAAATAAGGCTCCCGCTGAAACTTGATTTACTCATTTCCTTTTACTCAGCACATCATGTTTCATTCTTTCTTGTCAAAAATTTATTGAGCAGACCAAAAAGCAAAGGCAAACAACAAAAGGTATAAAAAAGACTTAGAAAGCATCAAAAACAAGACTCAGATTTATTCCTGACACAATCAAACTAGGAGTCTGAACCATGATGGCAAGGTATGAAAGACCAGATAAGGCTGAGCAGGAACACCAGAAGGTTATCTGACTTCTTTTGGATACTGAAAATACACGATGTTGAGAGTGTAGACATCCTACTCGGGACTATACTTACAGGAGTTTCTGTCTACTGGGTGAGTCTGCTCCATGAAGTAGTTGAAGGCCCTATGAGCTGGGAGATGGGAGTCAAAGGCTGAACTCACAGAAATGCCTGCATTCACAACAGTAGTGACAACAGGAGAATGACTGTGGGAATCAGTCTTAAGTTTCTGGGACTGCTGTAAATCCTACCCCTGATTGAGGAAGCTAGAATTTCAGGTTCTACTAGCATTTTTCTTTGAAGCCTTGGCCTTCATTCAGTCTTCATTGGTCTTCCCTGCAATGAGTCTGTATTATAATCTCCCCAATGAGATCCAAACACTGTATTCAATATTAATTACCTCATAAAGACCCTGCCTAATAACCCAGTCACATTTTAAATATGGATTTCACAAAATAGAATTCAGTTATCAGATTTTTAAAATTGTAAAGACAAAAGTAAGGAAAATGGGAGAAAGAAAAATAAAACCCACACAACAATAGGAAGTAAATGTCTAAATGGCTGTGAAAGATGTCAATGAGGATGGAAGGATAAGCCTGGTACAGTTGTTGCTCATAAGATTAAACAGCATTATTGAAAGTATGACAATAGACTGGGGAGGTAGTTGGGTGGATGAAGCACTTGCCACACAAGTATGAGGACCAAAGTTCAGAACCCAAAGACCATATAAAAGTCATATGAGCATGGTGGCCTACATGTAATTCCAGAAGAGGCAAGGGATCCCTAGAGTAAACTGGCTATATAGAGTAGCACAAACAACAAACTCCTTGTTGAAAAAAATACTTCCTCAATATATGAGATACAGAGCAACAAATGACAAGCATACCCAATGTAAACTCTGGCCCCTATGAATGCACATACATCTATCTACATACACCTATGCACACACATATAAGCACATGTACACAAAACACACTACCAGTAAGATAGTAAATATAAAAATTTACTACAAATTTCGAACAAAAATTGCTATGGGGAGACTTTTATCTTATTATAGCTTTT
The DNA here is from genome assembly GCF_003668045.3 of Cricetulus griseus. NCBI lineage: Eukaryota > Metazoa > Chordata > Mammalia > Rodentia > Cricetidae > Cricetulus > Cricetulus griseus. The sequence goes on along the minus strand of NW_023276807.1, from coordinate 63,646,001 downwards.
GATTTAGTATATGCATGTTATAAACACTTTAACACATCATTATACATATTAATATAAAGAATCTATATAGTATATGTGGAATTTAGTACTATATATGAAGAAAGTAAAAATCTAAAATAACTTATATATTCTATGCTAAGAAATTGGAAAATATAGAGCATATTTAATATGTATAATATTTAAATTGAAAACAAGCAAATGTTTTTAAATTACTAATATCAACTATGAAAGTGAGTAGTTAGTACTGATGGCATTGGCATTAAAGAATAGAAAGAAATTATGAATGTGGTCCTGTCCATAAATGATGTATCTTAAGTGCAGAAGAGCAGCTCTTTGATGGACATAGTTCACACAAAGAGGACAAATTCAGGAGACATATTTCTAAAATAAATGAAATTATGCAATAAATAATAATACCTTTATATAGCAAACATCAGGGAGTTCTGAGGCAGTTTTTTTTTTTTCTAGTAAATATCACCAAGCATTAAAAGGATAATTAGTCCCTTCTCTCCAAGCCTCTCTCCTAGTAAAGAGGCAGTGTAAGTTCTTCTTGACTCTGGAATGTAGATGTTATAGTAATTCCTGAACCAAAGGAAGCACAAGAGAAGAAATGGGCAGCTCAAATCCTTCATGACACAAAAGTGCCCTTCAAAACTCTGATCTGGGCCATTCTCCAAGAATTCCCTGTGAAATGCCTAATTGTCACTGACAGGAGAGAAAATCCCCCTTAGGGTTTGGCACTCTGAGAGACTGGTAAATTTTACTGCAAAATCCCAGGGATTTTGGCTCGGACTTGGAAATGGCCCATGAGAGCATGTTTTTGTGCTGAGTCCCACTTCCCACAACAAGTGCTCCATACAGAACTCCAGGGAGTCAGTACAAGCTGCTTGGCCCATCTGAACCACAAAGACCATTTTCAACCAAATAGCTCTCCTTTCATGGTTTTGATATTCATTTTATTTTATTGGTTAACACGCTTTTTAACAGCTTTTAATTTTCCCCTTTTTTATTGGAGAATTTCCTAAAATGCATTTTGATCATTTTCACCTTTTCTCCATCTTCTCTCAGAGCCACTCTGCCTTCCAAATTTGTGCTTCCCTCCCCATTTTTTAACCCAGAAGGTCCAGTTTGTGCTGCTTTTATGGCCCCTGGTGTGTGGCTTTCCATTGGAGCATAGGTGACCCACCAGGAATTACATTTTTAAAGAAAACTGAGTCTTCTTCTCCAAGCAGATATCTATTCCCAATAGTTCCTCAGACAGGGGTGGTTCCATGCTCACCTCCCCTCTCCACACATGGATTTGGTTGGTTTGTGTTTGTGTACATGCTGTGACAATTGCTGTGATTTCATATATGTGTCTGTACTGCTATGTCCAGAGGACAGTGTTTCTTTTGAGCACTTGAAGATTTCCAAGCAAGAGGACAGAGGGTGCCATGTCCCATGTAGAGATAACCATTCATTGTATCTTATTCCACACACCTTGTCCCTTGAGGGTCTCTGTGTTAATCATGGTCTGCTGCAAGAGAGATACATTGATCTGTGGATATAAGGATAAGTCATTAAAAGTCAGTAATAATTTTAGGGAAATACTTATTTCCTGAGAATTGAGAATGGAAAAATTGAATTTCAGGGTATCCTTTCTTTGGATCTACCTTTCACACTTCTTTGGTGCACTGCTATCCTATTGTTGGGATCTGTGGTTTATACCACTCTAATTAATTTTGAGGCAGAGTCTCAAAACCCAGACTGACCCTAAGTTTTCCATGTAGGTGAGAATAATCTTAAACTCTTTAGGACTGGGAAATTTCAACTAAATTATGCAAACAGAAAAATAATCTGATGCTATCTAAAAGTATTGCCTGCTCCTTGACATTTTTGCTTTTACTCACATAAATTTCATGATAGCTGCAATAGATTTCTTGTGTTCATATCCTTTACCCACTTGTGGTACCCACGACACACAATTCAGCTTATTCTTATGACCTCAGCACAGCACAAAGTTGAGGAGCATCTCTGACCATTATTCATCCATTCAACACATATACATTGGTTCTCTAGTGCAATGTTAGTAAGAAGCAGCTGAGAGTAAAAGGGAAAACCACCCATGGTCATAGACAATTACAAAAAAAAGAAATAGAGAAGAAAGAACAGACAGACATATAAGAAATATAAATGATAAAGACGGCAAGGAAAGTAATGAATGACAAGTGCTCTGGTTTTAGAGAGGATTTTCAGATCTATTAAGCAGCAGGATCTTTGAACAGAATCTAATATAGTGTTAAAGTGGAGGGGAGCTCTTCTACACAGGGGGAGGAGACAGCCAATGGGACCAGGACAGGGAAGCCTATGTGTATTTGAGGAACAATAATGGAAATGAATGTTGTCACAAAGTCAGATGTGTCACAGTAATTGGGAAGGAAGCTTCAGGCAAGATCACGGAAGACACTTCATGACATAGTAACACTAGAGTTTGCATGTTTTCGTTCACATGCACCCAGCACATGTGAGACTACAGATGCCAGTTTGAGCCAAGGTTAAGACTTAAAGAGAGAAGCTACTTCCATCTATCATTGAGTCCCCAGTGGAGTATGGCAGTCTAGGAGCACCTTGGAGCCACTACCCAGGAGGACTTGGGCTATAAGAAAGGGTTACAAAGGGGAGAGCAGGTCCCATTATCATCTCTGGGATATTCACACAATATCCACATGGCACTGGCCTTGTGATTCCAGAAAGCTGCTGCAGCCATGGATGCAAAGAACCAGGACATGAGGGCAGAATACACAGGCTGCTTGTACAAATATGCATGCCTTCTGGAATGGTTGGCTTTGAGTTTCAAGTCTTCATGCTCAATTTCCAATCTTCTGAAAAATTGATTTTGATGTGTAAGGGGAAGTTGAAGGGGGGAGAATGCAAAGATAAACAGAACAGCAGCAAGGCCAATCATCTTCACTTATGTGTGAGCAGAGGGGGAGCACTCTTCACGCTTAGCGGGTGATCATCCCTGCTGAAATGGACAAACCCACGGAGCCTGGGCTAGGAAACCCCTCAGCAGTGAGGCGAGTCAAGAAGGCAAAACTCACACTAAAACAGAAAAGTTATGCATAAAATGTCTACAGTATTTGAGAATAAGTTTCCAAACTCCTATTTGGGGGCACTTTCTTTTTATTTTAAGTTTAGTTCTTTCAAAATTTCATTTTGCATTTTGAACACAGTTCCCCTCCCACTCCTCCTCCCTCAATCCCTCACCTCCATCCACAGGACACCCCCTATTTCACCCCGCCCAAGGGCTCCCATAGAGGGGTCCACAAAGCTTGACCCATTAAATTGAGGCAGGACCAAGCCCCTAACCCTTGCATTAAGGTTAAGCATGACATCTCACCATAGGGAATGGATTACAACAAGTGGTCCTGTGGTCAGGTTCCCCTCAGATAGATCCAGCTACACATTTTTCTCTTGGGGCACATTCTTAAAAAAAATATGTTCTGGGTTTATTTTATCTTCTGTAAAGGTTGAATAGTGGGGAAATTTAACACATAGTATTTCATAGTATTTGCATCCAGATACAATCCCCCAGAAAGCCCAGAAAACAAACATGAGTTATGGTTATGATAGAAATCAAAATAACAATTTAGTCAGGTAAAATTTATGATACTAAGGGTGTCTTCTACTACCAAGGGCAAGAACATCACCGATAGTAAGTAGTTGGGGCTGGTAGTGATAATACAAGCTAACAAAATCAGCACAAACTTGTTATTTGGGGTGTTTCTTGAGTACCATGTATTATTTTTACATGAACTATGTATACACTGTGTATTAAACTAGGGTGATATTTGCTGTGTATGTGTGTTTTCTCATGTGTATAGGTGCATGTACAGTCTGTGTGCATAAGACTTTGTCCTGGTATGTCTTTCTTCATTGCACGCCTCTTCATTTGCTGAACTGTTGCTTCCCAACTGAGATAGTCTAACTAGCCAGCATGCACATGGAATCCTCTGTATCTACCTGCCAGGTTCTGGGGTTAAACACAGACTGACATGTCCTCCTGTGATTTTTGCGAGGGGTGGGGACCTATTCCATGTCTTACCCTTGCGGCAAGTGCTTTATCTATTGTCATCTCCCAAGACCACTGAGTACTTAATATTTTTCATGATTAAAACTGGAAGCATGAGATATCCATTTATTTAGAAACTTTCTCATTCTGTAGCCCTCCTGGCTGGCATGGAACACACTACAAAGCCCAGGATAACCTTGAACTTCCATAAATCTCTTGCATTAGCTTCCCAAAGACTGGTAATACATATGTCAGCCATCATACCCACCTCACCACTCTCTGTAGAAGAAATCCCTAATTTATCGGTATTTGGTGCTGTTAATAAAACAAATTTTATTCTTATAAATGGCATAGGCAAACTTGTCCCAAATTAAACCTCCTTGTGAACTCTTGGGCTCTTTCCCAAGTTATCCCTGACATACTGCTAACACAGAGCAGACACCGAACTCAGATTCTCTGGCTTCAACTACATCACCTTGACAGATCACTCATGATGGATGAAATATGGAAATTCTGAAAAATAATGGGAATTATGTATGGTTTGTTACAGCCTTGCCAGGTGTCGGGTAAATGCTCACTGAAGCTTCCCACAGCCAAGATGTCCATTAACCTCTCCTTGTGTGCATCACAGACATATGATACTTAGATGATCACAGCTTTATTCCAACTCACTGTAACATAATTAGAGCCTGGTCAATCAAGGGGGAAGACATGGCGCAGAAGCAATAAGGAGTGCCATTTGGGAAAGAGAAACTTACAGCAGATTATATGTGAGCCCAGTCAATAGGTTATCTCCTCCACTGGGCTGTAACAGTTTCCAGACAGGATAATAAGCCCTGGCTTCTCTCCTCCTTGAAGCACTGCTGTGAATACCAAGCAAATGGTGGTGTTTGCAGGGACTTGGAAAAAATACACAGTGCTCTAGAGACTTGGGTTTCTTTTTTCTCTTCTCTGCAGAAGTTCTTGAAACCATAGAAGAGACTTGCCCATATGGAGAGTTTACACACTACACACATTTTAAGGTCTTTCTCCATACATACATATCTATAATAGCTTTTAGTATTTAGGCATATGTACTGGCCTGTCCTTGGGGTTCTAAAAGGATATGCTCTCAGCTGCAGCCACTAAGAGCACCATCTGTGCACATTCACTACGTTCTTTCTTAAAAGGGCGCTGCCCACCTCCCATCATCCTCTCTTTCTCTTTCTCCTCTTTCTCTTTCTCTCAATCTCTCTGTCTACCTATCTATCTCATCTCTCAATTTCTCTGCCCCTCTTTCCTCTTCCCTGCTGCTCCTGTCTCCAAAGGCCAGTCTCTTCCTCCCCTTTCCCATTTTTATGATTCCTTTTCCTAATAAAAACAAAATCCTCTGCTCAAGCCCTGTCACTCAGTGTCTTTCTCTCACGCACTGCTTTTCTTAAATTGCAATAGCTTCTTTATAAAACTAGACACCAACCAAGATAAGTAGTAATAATGCAACCATTGTAATATTACATTGTAGTACAAGCCATATGAATATCCACCCCCCAATTGCCTCTTACTCAAGAATCAAAAGAAGCTGAGAATTGACACAACCTTGTACCTGCAGCATGTGGGAGGTGGAAAAGGAAGAGCCAGGAGTTCAAGGTCAGTTTCAGTTACCTGGTGCTATATGAGGCTAACTTGGGTTATGTGAGACCCCCCATCTCATATAAACAAACAAAGATCACTTGTGTTACTTATTTCTATTTATTTTTCGGCTGTGGCTATGTGTTGAGGATATTGAAGCAACTGATGGGGGCACCAATGCTTACAAAGCTTTGTGCTTTGCCTACAGAAGACCTTTAGTATTTGAGACAAAGAAAGATTATGGGGTCTACAGTCTGTCTGGAGGTCATAACACAACCCTGTGCAGAACTTCCATTCACAGCAGGATCTTTGTGGACTGTATCACATATGACTGAGCCAATCTCTCGAGTAGAATACTGATGTGAAATTAAGGGTGCCTTGAGCAACTGTTGGATGATGGTCTTTTCCCTGGCATGGGGACTCTCACCTACCCAAGCCTGGTTTCTCTAGATGAGGTGCTGGGGTAATGTCTGGGCTCTTGTAGGGATAAAGTGAGTCACTTAAAGAAAACCACTGGTGACTAGAAAAAGGGGTAATAGTAATAATGGTACTAATGTCACAATAACTTGTTTCTGCCTAAGGCTGATGGAAAGACCACAGTGAGCTGCTCAATACAGCTACCAACACTTAAAGTGCAAAATAGTTGTGATGGATTTTAGCTTGAGGAGATAGCTCAGTGACTAAAGCATTTGCTTCACAAATATCAGAACCTGAGTTCAAGCCCCAGAATCCTGGTGAGAAAAGGGCAGGTATGCTTGTAACCCCAGAACTGGAGAATCAGAGCCAGGAGGGCCCTGGGGCTTGCCTGTCCGTCAGAAAAACTGTAAGCAAGCTTCAGGCCAGTAAGAAATCCAGTCTCAAAAAAAGTGGATGCAGATGTTGCCTGAGGGTAACACCTAATACCTACGCACGCACGGCCAAACACACACACACACACACACACACACACACACACACACACACACACACACACACGAGCACAATTGTTAAAAGTTTAAAAAACTAAATATAAATAACAATTATGTCGTAGTCTTAGCTGTCAAGATTCAGCAAGGCAATCGACATGGAGTGCGTTTGTCTATTCTTAGATGTTTTAATGAACATCGAGAGAAATGCCTTCAGATCATTTAAGTCGTGTGAACATTTTTGCACATTACTGAAAAGTAGAATATCATCTGAGTGACCAGCCACTGCTTGATTGCCAAGTCTTGCTTCAATTTACTGCTGTTTATCATTGGCTTCTAGGTCTGTCTCATGGAACTCCCTGCCCTGAAGCACAGGAGGGAATGTAAGAAGTGATCTGAGTTAATGTAGGAAAACATTAGAGGCTTTTTGTTGTCTGGTATGAGTGACTCCCCACCTATAGACATCTGTCACATACTTTCTCCGTGATATAAATGGAAAAGCCAGAGCAATGCTAGGTGCAGTGTGCTGGAGTTTCTAAACCAGAAGCTTCTCTTCCTCTTCCAGTCTTTGGCATTTAGTACTTTTGAATGTGCATGGTCAGTTATGTTGCAGGCAAGGGCTGTTTGGAGTCTTTTCCAATCCAACCCTGTCCTCAGGAGCTTCTAGAGAGCAGATGAAAAGAGAAGCAAGGCAACGTGGTCCTTAGCCACTTCCAAAACGGGCTTTTAAATTATGTACACATTTGAATGATAGAAGATTGCTCTGGCACAAATTTGAAAGATAACTTAGGAGGAAATTTGTGGATGAATTCGGAAGACATGATTAAATGCACTTATGGTGGATGGGAAAACCCAGTGTTATCTATCCCTTTTGAAAGGTCACCAATTTGCTTAGAACTGTTCTTCCCCACTTACTTGATATTACTGTCTAGGTAGGGCCAAGGAGCTGGCTCAGTTGATAAGATGCTTATTATGAAGGCAAGTGGAAAGCTTGTGGACCTGAGCTTAGGGCACAGGAGCAAACCTACAAATCTGGGCACAGTGGCACATGTCTTTAACCCAGCACTGTGAAGGCAGAGATAAGAGGGAGCCTGAAGCTTGCTGACCAGAGAAGCCAGAGTTCTGGGTTTTGTAAGAGACCTTGTCTCAAGAAACAAGGTGATGACTGACTCAGGAAGTGTCAACCTCTTTCTTCCATGTGCATATGCAGGAAGGCATGGACTTGCCTCCATGAAAGTATGCACAGAGACATATACATGAACACAGACATAGGTGTATACATGCACAGATGCATAGACACATGCATACACTTCTAAACTTTGGTTTGTAGATAGTCCACACTCAACAGCCAGTGCAGTCAAGCTGCAAAATTGAGTACTGTGACCACGGGGTTCTCAATCTGTCTGGACTCCTGATACAGGCCATGACCCCAATGAGTTGATGTTTTAAAAATGTGCTCTCTCTTCTGACTGACAAAGAACTCTGTATCTCTTTTTCCTAATTTTCTAACACTAGTTTTTATTTTTTATAGAAAGTATTGTGTGGCTAAAGTATAGAGATGGTGATGTCTCTGAGGGCTTATGCACAGAAGCTGGACAAACACAAGTGACTGACTTCACACAACAAAGCTTACCTCTTCACAGTGTATTCATCAACTGACTCCCCAAGAAATAGGTAGCCATGTTGTCTTTTGCTCAGGCATTCTTTTTCTAAGTAAAATCTACTATACTTAGCTCAATCACCACTCTCCAAAGAAAGCCTTTGTCTTAATTTGGGTTACCATTGCTGTGATGAAACACCATGACCAAAAGCAAGTTGGGGAGGAGAGGGTTTATTTAGCTTAGGCTTCCATATCCATATGTTATCACTGAAGGAACTGAGTGAGGATAGGAATTCACTCCGGGTGAAAACAGGTGCTGACTCAAAGACGATGGTATTGTGTTACTTACTGGCTGGTTCATCATGGCTTGCTCAGCCTACTTTTGCCTGATTTCTTATAGAACCCAGGACTACCAACCCAGGAACGGCACCAACCACATCAATCACTAATTCAGAAAATGCTCTGCAGGTTTTCCTACAGCTCCATCTTATGGAGGCATTTTCTCAATTCGGGTCCCCTCTTCTCAGATGACTCTAGCATGTATCAAGTTGATGTAAAATTAGTCAACACAACAGGGTGGTGGCGGCAGATGCCTTTAATCCCAGCACTCAGGAGGCAGTGGCAGGTGAATCTCTGTGAGTTCGAGGACAGCCTTGTCTACAGAGCAGGTTCCGGGACAGCTAGTGCTACATAGAGAAACCCTGTCTCAAAACCAAGAAAAAAACAGCAGTATTGATTTGCATTTCTCTGATGACTAAAGATATTGAACATTTCCTTAAGTGTTTCTCAGCCATTTGAGACTCCTCGAGAATTCTCTATTTAGATCTGCCCACCATTTTTTAAAAATTGGGTTATTTGTTCTTTTGAAATGAAGTTTCTTGATATCTTTATATATTTTATAGTCCTCTATAGGATGTGAAGTTGTAGTAATCTTTTCCCATTCTGCAGGCATCTGCTCTGTATACCTGATTGTGCCCTTTGCCTTACAGAAGCTTTTTCAGTTCCTTGAGGTCCCAACCACTCTGCACAGACAGGTTCACTTCATGGATAATACTAGGTGGGTTTGAAGTTTGATCTGGAAAGAAATGTTATGTTCAATTGAGTTTTCTAGACAGGCAGTGCCTCAGAGTTTCCGAATATATGCTGTTCTGTCTCCATTCTGTTGCTGTGACAAACATGACCAAAGTAAACTTACAAGAGCAGTATGCATGCTTGTTTGACTTCTAGGTTGCAGTCCATTATTGAGGGAAATCAAGGCAAGAAATCAAGATAAACATCAAGCAGAAACCATGGAGGAATGCTGCTTTGCTGACTTGATTACTGGTTCATATTTATTTGGCTTTCTTTTAGAGCCCAGGGCCATCTGTTCAGCAATGATGCCACCCATGGTGGCCTGGATCTTCCTGCATCAGTTAATCGACAAAATCCCCCATAGACATGCCTACAATCAGCCTGAAATCCAAAATCTCTCAGTAGAGACCCCTCCTCTCAAATGACTCTGGGCTGTATCAAGGTGATAGTTAACACTAATTAGAACATATGTCCACTGTGAAGATAGGTTTTATTATTCTTTAATAATTTGTAAAAATTTTTAAAACACTCTCAAAATATGATGTTTTTCAAAACTTCAGCTTTTTGGTTACCTTTTAATATTTTCAGGTTTCTTCTGCTTTCTTCATAATCTCATTTACAGAATGCGTTCATGGAGTCTTCTCTGTGGCCACGCAGGAGGCATTTAAGGTACTTTCCCTTTTCTTCAACCTCCCTGTGTCCATTTTCAACTCAATCTAGAAATCCTTTCCTATGTCTGTGAAGTTTGATTTTAGGCAGCTGTAGAACAGAGGGAGTCATGTGGGAGGAGGTGAGTGTCTTGGTCACTGTTCTATTGCTGTGAAAAGACACTATGACTAAGGCAATTCATAAAACAAAGCATTTAATTGGGGCTCACCTACAGTTTGAGAGGTTAGTACATTGTTGTCATGGCAGTAATAACAGTGGCATGCAGGCAGACATGGTGCTGGAGAAGGATTAATATTTCTATATCCTGATATGTAGGCAGAGAGAAGGAGACTGGACCAGGCAAGGGCTTTTGGAAACTCAAAGCCCACCACCAGTGACACACTTCCTCCCAACAAGGCCACACCTCCTAACCCTTTTAATCCTTTCAAATGTGCCAATCCCTAGTGACTAATCATGCAAACATATGAGTCTATGCGGTCATTCATACTCAAACCACCACAGTGAGTTCCATCCCTGGGAAGCTCCAGTTTATTCTGCAGCTCATCCTCAGTTGCACTGCAGTTCTCCCTGCTCTCAGCTCATTATACAAATATTGAAATCTCCACGAATGTCCCTCTGTGGCTTAGAGGAGGTAAGCTGGAAAGAGTAAAGTAGATTTCAGTTTAGTGTTTTGGAAGCACTTCAAGTTGGGAGAGGGCAAGGAAAAGGCAAGTATTCTATTACTGCCTTACTGGGAGGGATGTGGCTCCCACCATCATTTTCCTAATGCCCCAGTCCTGTTTGTCTGTGCCACATCTCCAAGTGTGTGCCAGGCTCACTTATGACAGCAGAAAAATTTTCTTGAGATTGCCTCTATCCTGAACAGACTCCCTTAGGCCCTCAGAAAGAAAACACAATAAAAAATTACAACATAAATTCCAATAACGACAAGAAAACTGTCTGAAGTGCTCAAAGCTTGGCTGAAATCGTGCATCAGCAGTGAGGAATAACAGACAGAAACTTGTGAAATAAATTTAATATGCATTTCTAGTGTCCAGGCAGATTTCTTTCTTTGTTTCCTTGTTTACCTAGTGATAGTCTCTACTTTGGGAGAAACTTGCTGGAATGAATGCCACCACCATACATGTGAAAGCAGAAGCCAAGATAGAGAGAACACGACAAAGATGAGGTGTGGGGAGCTTGTTTTCAAAAGGAGATTATTTGCCCTGTAAGAATATTTGAGCTTACCTGAAAATATTCATATTTACCTCATGATTATGATTGATGATTTTCCATATCTATCTATCCATCCATCTATCTATCTATCTATCTATCTATCTATCCATCCATTATCTACATTTGTCCTCCAATCATCTATCATCTATTTTATAATTTGTTATTTAGCTCTATCTATAATCTATTTACCTACCTATAACCTTCCCTTCTATCCACTATCTGCCATTCATCATCCATCTGTCACGTCTAGACCATTCATAACCAGTTATACCAGATGTAGGGTATAAATCATTTCTACTATTTACTATTACTTATTTCACATATACAGCATATAAGTTAACAAAGAAAAATTAGTCACAGACTAAATGTATCTGTTTTCCTGGTACTAAAAATTTCAGATCATATGTATATTACATGAATTAATTCTCTGTTAACTGTGGCTGTATACACACCTGTACAAGTTGCTGATTTTCTTGGTTGGTTGTTTTGGTTATTGATCATATTGGACATTTTCTGCCTCCATCACCACATGCCTTCCCCCTTTATGGAGAGATTCTATTTCATTCTGGAGCATGTTGTGACCATGTGGCTGTGGCTTGTTTTCTCATACTCAGGGGCAGGTCCAGAACTTAGTTTATTCGAACCAATGGCAGCCATTCTGTTTTTCTGCCACAAGTGGGTGGAGACCCAAGAGTCTTCAGCAAAGGCCAGTGTGGAGGCTGGTAAAGTTCAGAGGCAGGATTCTTTCCTTGTCTTGGATGAAGCACTCAGCTATCCAGTACATCTCAGACACACACTGTTAATGCCTATCAAAACACACAAAGAATGAAGACAGGAGATGCCACTCTGATGCACTAGGCAGGCTACTCTGCCAGTTCCTGCCCTTTCTTTGGCTTGTGTAATGTTATCTAGGGGATTGGTAGCTTCAGCTGTGGGTTCATTCCTTTCCATGTCCTTCTCCATTCAGTATAGTGGACCTGCCCCTCGCCCCTTTTCTTTCATACCTACAGAGTGCTCTTTTAAAAGTAAAACTTTACTAATTTACAATGTGCTCTTCCAAATTTTCTTCAAAAATCCCATCAAGATCTTTGACATTGACTGAACCCTGGATAGAAGGCATTGCTATTTTCCCTGTACCTGTTATTTCCAGCCCATAGATTCAGGATATCCCTCAGAGCTCACCTTCTCCATCTCCTCTGGAAAATTTGGCCATCATATCCTCCATTACTTTGCTCCACTGACAGCTTCTCAGATCCATCTCCCCTTCTTTCTCTAACTTCACAGTTTATATACTAGTGAATAAGGCATTCCTAAAGGCATGTTCTTAAGCTCTAAATTCTCCTGCATTGCATTGAAATTGTGTTTATTTATTGACATTGTTTCCTAATTGTAAATTCCTCATGAGTAAAGAAAGACATTTTTTTTCCTTAGCCTCAGGGTTTGGCATAGAGACTATGGTCAATATTTTTCTTGAGCTGTATTAGGTGGGACTAGTTTCTGGCATGTGTTTAATCAATGAAGAGCATGTGTTTCCCTAAGGCTGCCGACCTTATCTAAAAGAATAATTCCAAGGAGTTGCAGGAATAAACTTTAGAAAAATGCTAAATGAAAACAGAGCCAAGGGAAGAGACTTCTAGCCCGACAGGAAGGCACTGCTACCAAGAGGCTTTCATTGTTTGCATGCACAGCAAAGCAGGAAGGGGGTCTCCTTGTTACACTCTATCAAAGTGAAAATCCCTGAAACTATGCAAGACTTTTAGATATTTTTGGAGAAATCAAGACTCTATTTTGCCTTTCTCAAGAAGCAATTTTCTCCTGCTCCCTGCGTATTTCAATTCAGAAAAAGCAAACCCATAGTGCTTCTCTACTGTGACAGTAGATGTCAATAAACAAGGCCAATGGTGGGATTATTGCTACCTAAGGGGACCCAGATAATTTCTCCTTCAGTTCACCTCAGCTGGCCTTTCTTCTTTTTCTTATCCTAGAGCAGACACACATACACAGACACTTTTAAAGGGACTTTTTCACCTAAACTCCTGCTTCCAAAAGTGCTCAGGAAATTGGGAAGAAAAGGGAGTTGTTTATAAAGTCAATCATTATTGCTTTGAAACTTCTCAGCACATTGTTGTGATTTTCATGATATTTTCTAGCATTTTGCAGTTTTACAGGTAAGGGAACACATCAACACTCCAAGCAGCTGGTTTCATGTGGCCCTGTGAGAAGAATTCCCTAGCACCAGCATTTGATGCTCTAGGTTTCTCCAGGAATCTTTCTTGTATTGTTCTCAGGCTCTTCCTGGGATAAAGGAATGTTGATACAGAATACAACGACTAACCTGCCAGGTGACTCTCAGAAAACCAATAATATTCGCCTGTAGTTTGGGGAGGTGTCTGGTTTGGGATTCATATGACAATGACCAGAATCACGCGTAACTTATTAAAACAAAAGAACTGTTCACAACTTAGTGAGCTTCAATTTAGGGAAGTGACGGGGGGATATGATCCCTGTGTGTGTGAATGCTTGCAATCTCTCCTGTGTGTATAATACACACCGTGTGTATAATCCCTACAAGGCATGTATAATCCCTCCTGTATGTAGAATCCATTCTGTGTACATGTGTATATAATTGCTATGGTGCTAATTTGTTTGTCTACATGTGTTTATGTATGTATAATCCCCACTAATATATATATATATATATTTAATATATATATAATAAAGGCGCCTTGTAGTAAGTACGTGTGATTGGGGTGTGGGATTGTTTTAATATGTGGTGGTGTGTGTGTGTGTGTGTGTGTGTGTGTGTGTGTTGGTGTTTGTACTGCTGCTTACTGAACTCTTGCTGACACTGACACTGTTGTCATCCATCTCAGCCTCATGTAGAACAATGTCATTTTATACTGAACACTTGCCCTAACAGGTGAGGGCTGTTTTTTGTTGTAGGTTCAGTAAAATACACATTGTGAGACAGTGTGTATGTTTCAAATTCCACCAAGTTCACCATAGAAACAAATCCTATCTCCCCAGTTGGAAGTGGGGAAGGAGACACAGACTCCATGGGGCTCTGGGTGGCTTGAGGGCTCCTTTTCTTCTCATCTAGCTTCTTTCCCCACCAGACTTTGCCAAACCCCCAGGAGAGTGACATCCTTCACTTGAAGCCTGATCCTCATCCTCTGATCACAGGTGTGAACCCAGGTGGAGAGAGTAGTAGTGTCCTGGCTCTTTAAATCATCTGAATTATCTAAGGGCTCCACAATTAAAGCTGTATCCTGCTTTCTGCTGCCACCTTAGTGAGAACTGCATCACCCTTTCTATTCCCCGGGATAAACAGGAATGACTCTGCAGTAACTGTCTAATGACAGAGCAGAGCATGTTGTCCAAGCTCTATTTTGAAAATAAAATCAGATATGCACAGCAGAACCAAGGGAAAGGACTCAGGTCTATTATTCTGAATCTTGGCTAGAAAAATTAAGATTCAAAATTTTAATTTAAAATTTTATTTTTATATTTGATTCACGTCCTTAATTTTCTCCTGGTTTTGATAAATTTTGAAGCAAGCCCTAGATAGCACACTATGGCATGCCTTACCAAATGAACATGTCTCTAAACACAGATGGATCATGAGCTTTCACAGGTAGAACGTAATTGCAAACGAAATGTCATACCTATTCATAGTTTTGAGACTTCTGATTTCATGATCTATTTTTAACATTAAATTGATTCAATATCTATGAAAACCAATCACAATATCGACCTGTTTAGAAAAGAAACCAAGTCCTGGCTGTGCAAGATATTTACAAAAATCTCTGAACTTAGAAACAGGCTAGAACCTTCCCGAATCAGGAGCTCAGGCTGCAATATGAAGCGCTGTCAGTAGGGGGCGCAGGACACCTAAATGCTTCCGGCCTGGAGGGCTCTTTGGAGCTGGGAAACTTGGAATAAGATAAAACACCTGCCCAGGTAAAGATTGAAAGGCTGAGATGACATCCTTGGTTGCTATTGGTTCAAACAACAGGGCAAGCAAGAGGGGCTTTAGAAATATAAAAAGCACATGCTTGGGTGTCCTGAGTTTGCTGTGCGCTATGCAAAGACCTGAGAAATGAGAATGAAGAAATTGGAAGGCTGTTTCTTCAGACATTACATATTACATATCCTGAGGTGTTTGCAATCATTATGTTCTCAAGCCACTGTGTCAGTCCTTGTCTCAAGCCCCGTGTTGCACACTGCACATTATCAACAATAAAGGGTGGGTAGAGAGTGATGATGAAACTAGACTAGGTGCCTTAGGGCCTGTTCCTGCATAATTATGAAAGCCCTGGAAACCATGTCAAGCCCCATCTAAAAGCTAAAACAAGCAAACTCATCCTTCAGTGTGGGGAGGAGATATGTTTCCGTTTTGTTATTGACAGGCATCGCCTGTGCATGCCGAGAGTTCTTACTGCCAACTTTATCACTTGCGGAAAAAGTTGGAAACACGCTGTTTTGTTTTTAGCAAAGTTGGATATTCTTTGGGACAATAGGTTTAGAACGCACACAACCCTCTAAGAACAGCACAATAAAATCTATAGCTATAGCCAGGTACAAATATTTGACATGATTGGAGGTGAGATGGGTGGGAGGAAGCCTGGGTCCTCACCTCTGGTGTTGGAAAGGTTACAAACAAGAACAACAGATACAACAAGATACCCTGAAAGATTCACTCATGGGGTACAGCAGGGTGCACAAATTAAGTACCAGCTGGAGATTTTACCAGAATCCTCACTCAATTAGAAGTTAGAATGTTTATTCTTTGAATGGACCTAGTGATTAGATGCATGCCACTGTATGGTGCATTCTGGGAAGAGAAACTATTCACTAGGATTATTCAACATCCCAATATAACAATTAAAACTAAACTCCGAATTCACCTTTAATCCAGCTCTCAGGAAGCAGAGGCAGGCCAGCCTGATCTCCAGAGTGAGTTCCAGGATAGCCAGGACTGTTTCACAGAGAAATTCTGTCTCTATGGAAACTAAATAAATAAATTAAAAAAATCTATACTTCACACAGTGATGGAAAAACATAATTCAGTTTCTGGTATTTTCTTCATTCTAAAACAATGACTTTTTTCTTTGAGTTCTACTTGACCACCTAATAAAAAGTAATTTCATGTTTTCTATATCATATTCAGGAATAATCAAATGATTTTGGAAGTTAATAGCAAAAATAATTTTAATAAAAATACAACCTCTTGTAAGAATATATATATGAATTTATAAAGACTATATAAATATATATTAAATATATAATATAGTATATAGTATGTATTATATATAGCTTGTTTTCATGAAATACAAATGGTTTCTAAACCAGGTAATTGCTAAGTAGAAAAGCAACTGTTCTATGAAGGTATTTTTCTAATTTTCTGAGATGTTTCGAAACTTGGAATAACTTTCTCCCATTGTTTTAGACCCAAACAGTGAAATCTGGCATATTTCCCCAGTTGACTGACATTTGAAATCCTAAAATGTTTCCTGTTAACAATACCTTTTGAGAATATGTAACAATGCAAGTTGCTTTGAAACAATTTTTTTGTAAACAACAGTGACAGGAGTATTAAGTCAAGACAGTTACAGTGATGACATGCAATTTAAGCAAACTGGATAGAACTTGGGTGTGACTACTCTGGGCCTGCAACTCCATGAAGAGCAGATGTAAAGCCCTGAACCTATAGGACTCCTTACCATCTACACGAAACCATCCAGGGTGGGTACCAACCAGAGAGACTTCAATTCTTCCCTACTATATTGAAAGATATGAGAGGTTTGGTAACATTCCTTTGTACTTGGTAATCATTTGTGGTTTAAAACCCAAAAGCTATGAAGAACAGTACTCAGTACTGAGAAGATCATCTTGAATGTAGGGGACACCTTTCATGAATTGAATTAAAGGGCAAGAGAGAGTTGAGCACTGGCCTCCATCCTTCTCTGCTCCCCCACTATGGCATTCAGCACTTCTCTCAAGTTTCTGCAGACTTATCTACTACCAATGAAAGCCACAGATATTTTCACATTATGAATGAAAGCAGTAGACATTACCCAGAAATTCAAGAATAATTTCAGGCTATGAATTTACAAGAAGGCTGCTCTTTGACTTCATATTATCTGTCAGCTTTGCATATTTCTTTTGGGGAATTAAAGAACAAAAATGCCTACCAGAATTGTATATTTTTTCACAGGCAGGTCTTCTCAGCTGAGAGGTTAAACAATTCTGTTCGAGGGTCAAATGCCACTAATATGCCCAAGGCTTCTTGGATGCAAGAGTGACCACCACTCCTCCACCAAGTACATTTAGGTCAACAGGCACTTTTCAGGGCTGCACTAAGCTTCCTGTAACAACTCAACCCCCCCCCCAGGTGCTTGTCTCAACTTGAACTTACACCCAGTGGGTTACACAGAGTGCTTGCCTTAGTTCCAGCATTTAATTTTCAAAGCCAACAGAGTCAGGGATACAGGGTTGAAGTTCGCTCTGGGTTGTAGTTCAGCACACAGTGTACTACCCAAATCAAACAACACACATGTGATTTAAAATGTGTTCATTTCCATCATCTAAGAATGAGAATGGATTATTATATCTCAATCACCATCCCAGGAAAGACAGAAAATCTCAGATGAACAGAGAAAGTGCATTATAGCTTCAAAAGAGAGGAAAGTATACATGAAAAGAAAACACAAACAAATGTTCAGAGAGGGAGGAAGGGAGGGAGGTAGAGAGGGAGGGATGAAGGGAGGGAGGGAATGAATGTGTTTGGGGAGTAAGTACACTTTCTTACAAGAAAATAATGGGGAAGCTAGATCACCACAGGGTCTAAGTATTTCGACCTACTTCTCATGCAAGCCAACCTTGATTGACCCTGAAATATGATGTTGTCACCTGTTCTCTATCTCATGAGATGCTCAGAATCTTCAGAGTTTGTGGCCTGACGTTTGATTTATGGTTCCAGAAGATTCTGAATATTTTCATTTTGTATTGAGCCCATTCACTTTACAAAGAGACATCATACCATTGATGGAAATGTCCTTTACCCTAGCTAATGATGATGTGTTTCAGTGGTTCAGGTCTGGGCCATCAGGGCTCCATGAAAACTCACAAGAATCTCAGTGGTGATGGGCATTTTTTAAGTCTTAGCCCTCAACCAACAGCTAGTGAAAGTAAACAAAGACCCACACTTACTTGAAAAAGGGTGGGAGAATGCCTTACTTGAAAAAGGGTGGGGTCAATCAGCTTGTTATAAAATTTCATTGCCAGGTAAGAGGGCCCATAGACACTAACATAATTGGTAAGGAGATGGAGATTTAGTGTCAGGTGATGAGGACACAGGTGATAACATACAAATCAATGTTTTCCTGGGAAGATTCCAACAGATGTCTCTACACTCCAGATACGATGCTGACAATGGACCAAAAAATAATTTCAACAAATGCAGCTGATGAGGTCATGAGTTTATTGTGACCACTTGCACTAGCCTGTATGTAAATTGGTGGTAACCTTGGTGGGAGGTTACTCACCGAAACATTTGTAAATGGAGTTCTTAATTGATCTAGATAACAAAAAGCCGGAGTCAGCTTTAGAGGGAAATGCTGAGAGATCAGAGAGAAGGAGCAAGCTATAGCATACCTTACTTCCTAAGCATCTTGGCTGAGAAGAGAGATTTCCTGTTTCTTCCTGCTCATATCCTGTTTCTGCCCAGCTATCTTACTTCCTGTCTGTCTGTACAGACCTCCAGACCTCTATGGTTCGCTAGTGGCAAGCTCCATTCTCTGACCCCCAGATAGGCTTTATTTGTGCAAGAAAGACATCAGCACATATCCCCCTTTTTGTCTAAATTTTTTTAAAGTTTATAACTAATATGAGAAAAACTATGTACAGTAAGTACAATAACTATATATAACATATACATGGAAATAAGTACATTACCAATATCTAGTCCATAAGCATATGACAAATTCTGAGAAAATAATCCATTATCTATTCTTTCTTGATTAGTCCAAAGTCTTGTACCTCATTTACTTTCTATTCTATTCTTCAAATGGCATCCACATATGGAGTGAGATGATCTACATAAAACCTGACAAAAACTTAAAAAAGGATTTTAAAAACCAAAGAACAAAGTCAAGCACAGCTTTTTTTTATTAGTTCAAATTAGGATCAAGCTTGTTTCACATGTCAATCACTTCTCCCTCTCCCTCCCCTCACCCACATCCCTCCTACCCAACCCTGACCTACCCCCCACCCCATCCACCATCCACCCCCCAGACAGGGTAGGGCCTTCCACAGGGGCTCCACAAAGTCCACCATATCATCCTGGTCTGGGCCTAGGCCCTTCCCCATGCAAGCACAGCTTCTTGGTAGCAGCATTTTCTCCGGTGGGTTCTGGTCAGTTTTGTTAGACTCCAGAATCTTTGGATTCTCCTTCTTCCCTGCTGGAGGGAATGTTTCAGTTCAGGAGCAACAGCTTCACAACAAAGAGAGGCATGTGATGGTCCCCTGAGAACATAGTGAGCATGAATGTGATGGTGTCCTTAGGCCATAGTGAATGTGGATGTGATGGTTTCCTGAGACCTTAGTGAACATGGGTATGATGTCTCCCTGAGATAGTATTGAACATAGGATATGATTGCTTCTTCAAATAGTAGTGAACCTGGAATGTCCTGTCACATAGAGATGTCACAGACAACATTCCCAGAATGTTCAAGTTTCAGAGATGGTATGTGTTTTTTTTTTTTTTTTATCCTTTTTTAATCTTCATCCATTCCTTTCCTTTCCTTCTCTCCGTAAAGGCAGGGAGAGAGAGGCGGCGCGGCCTATCCCGAATGGGACCCTGAGCGCATTGACCCCGGCTTCCCTCATTGGGGGCAGTGTCAGTGGCGCGCGCGGCGTTGTGGTCATATAGCCAGGCTAAGCGCATGCGAGTCGTGAAAGAGTGTGGAGGACAGGAGGTATACGGAGAATGTTTGTATAGGACTAGTGACAGGTATCATGACCAGTGAAGGAAATGTAAAAGGAAGGAAGGGAGCAGCGAAGGAAGTTGAAGCCGAAGGTAAAGAAGAGGCCAAGAGTAAAAATAACCCTAACTGAACCACAAGCCATGATTTGAACTTGTAGCAATGTTGCATTTAACCATCAGCAGGTACACTCCAAATGACTAACTAATAATTCGGGCACAGATGAAAGCTCCAAACTATGTCTGATACATCCCTCCCAATCACTCAGGGATTTAATTTAATTTCTGCTGCTTGATCTATGCGTTAGGAAGTTGTTTAAGGATCTATCACTGATTCACACAGCGTCTGTTACAAGGTGAAACTAAGAATATATTCCTACTCAACTCAGTTTAATATACTCTATCTTGTGTATCTACCGCAAAAAAAAGAAAAAAAAAAAAAAAAAATAAAAAAAAAAATAAAAAATTAAAAAAAAAAAAAAAAAAAAACAAAAAACAAAAAAAAAAAAAAAAAAAAAGATAAAAAAAAAAAAAGAAAAAAATAAAAAAACAAAAAAAAAAAAAAACAAAAAAAAAAAAAAATAAATATTAATAAAAAAGAAAAATAAAAAAAAAAAAATAAAAAAAAAAGGTAAAAAAAAAAAAAAAACTAATTATATATATATATATAATATTTTATATACATTATATTTTATACTTTATATTTATAAATTCTGTATTTTATTATATATTCCATATATATTAACTGCAAAGACAACTCAAGTTGAACAGAGCCTATATCTCTGCAATGGTTTAGTTTATGTCTTTCCTGATGTCTGGACTTTCCAGATGCTGAAATGGATTACCTATCCCTTTATTTATCAAGACTTTTCCATTTGTACATCCTGAAAAGGGAACATAAACAATGACTTCTGGCCTAGAAGAATCCTAAAAAAAGCCTGGGAAGAAGAATATTGTCTTGAAATCCATCAAGAACTGAAAAATGTGAGACTCCCCTTTTATTTTTTTTACTTAAATTTGAGAAACACAG